>NC_135805.1:63600299-63915779 GCF_964213995.1 Mustelus asterias
GCTCTATGAAAGCTTATTGGCATAATGTTTTTTCCAGCTGCACTCATCCACTAAAGGGATTCTGGAAAATGGCAGCTAAATATTTAAGAACATAGGAATTTTAAGGAACAGGATAAGGCCGTTACACACAAGCCCATCCCTTCTGGAGTGATGGGAAAGGCAGGTCAAATTACCTAATGAGAACAAGGGAAGCACCAGCCTTTAAAAATTAAGAAATGACATATCAAACAGAATCACTTTGGGTGATAACAGAGCAATGCAGAAAATATCAAGTTCTGGTGAATCTCACTTCTCTGTGGCTTTAACACTCCTTTATGCTGGGGCTCATTATAATCTTATTGGGCTGCTTTGTCTTGGATGGTGTCAAGCTTCTTGAGTGTTATTGGAGCTGCACTGGAGGCAAGTGAAGAGTATTCCATCACATTCCTGACTTGTGTCTTGTAGATAGTGGACAGGCTTTGGGGAGTCAGGAGGTACATTACGCACCACGGAATTCCCAGCCACGTATGCGCTCTTGTAGCCACAATATTTATATGGCAACTCCAGTTAGATTTCTGCTCAATGGTAATGCATAGGATGTTGTTGGAGGGGATTCAACATATATTCTGAATTATTGGAGCTGGTCATTACCTGGAATTTGTGTGGCACTAATGCTACTCGCCGTTTATGAACCAAAGACTGAATGTTGTTCATATGGACATGGACTACATCGGTATCTGAACCGTGAGTGCTACTGGACATTCTGCAATTATCAGTGAATATCCTTCTTCTGATTAAAATTCTTACAGCACTGCATCCTGGTCCTCAGAGCTCAAATCATGGCACTGGTCTCCGTGGCTTTCTCCTAATCCTCTGAATGTGTGTCTGGAGTTCCTCTTGATCCCCAGCAGATACAGGACATCTCTCCTCCTTTCTGCCTCCTCCACCATGACCTCCAGTGCAGCATCGGAAAATCTTGGGACCCACTCTGCTGTGTTTTTGAGCCATTCCTCAATGATACCCAGGTCAGATTTACTTCCTGCCCGACTGGATATTTGCCAGCACTTGCTGCAGCCACAGTGTGCTTCCACTTTAACAGGTGCAGGCTACTTTAGGAAGTGCAGGTTAGATTTAATCAGTGCTAACAAGTTACGATTTTGGGTCCCCTGCTGATGTGTGCAACTAATGTCTGGTTAGCCTGGTTAGTGTGGCTGCATGCAGAAATCATTCAAATGAGCATAACTTTGATGTGCTGCATTCTATTGAATGGGCACAGGTTAACCACTCATCACGATCCCAGTGTCCACTTGTTGGTCTATCCAATTCCGGTCACAAGGAATTTTAGAGTACAGAGAAGGGTTAATATATGGCCTATCATGCTTGTGCAGTTTTCTGAAAGGACTTGTTCCTTTCCCTTTCTTCATACCGTGAATTCTCTAATTTGTGATACATTCCCACCTAAATGCTGAATTTATGAGTTTTTTCATGTTGGGTGGAATTCTCACATCTAGGACTAGGTACTACGACAGGATGGGGCGGGGAAGAGTTTTGCGCTGCAGAAGCTGGCAAGAACCCACACCAGATCTTCGGCCCTTATCTTATTAATTATGCATCCAGGGGTTTAGCTCTGCAATCCTGAGTGGGACGGTTGGATTGCACGTGTTCCGCTGTCATTTCTGGGTGTCATATTGAAAAGGCACCCAACATCATTAACAAAGAAGGTGGACCAGGAACACGCTTAGACTGGAGGTTGGACCTCCTTGATGACACTGAAGCTGAAAGACCCACCACTCACTGCTGTGGTGCTCCAGAGTCCAGGGTCATTGGTGGCCTCTATCCTGAACTCCAGAGGCAAAATCAGGCATGGTTCAGGTGAGTCTTGTCTTCTACACGCCACATTCTTCCAGATGTGTTCCTGACCGACGTATCTTCCACTGGTATCACAGAGAATTGGGCACAGGGGGATGATTCTGGTCAGGCCTTCTTCGGCGACCCATTAGCAGGATGCACAGGGGTTTCACACCAGCCACCAGTGGCTTCCAGATCTGCCATGGTGGGCACCAGCAGAAGATCCCGTCGGAAATTCACACCGGCATAAAACCGATTGATACACTCCCGCCGAATTCTCCCCCTGGCCGCCATTGAACCTGCTGGCAGGGGCTTGGGAGAATTCCACCCGTAGTTTATTTTTGAATGAGCTAGTTAGAAGTTTCAATTTTGCATGGAATATTTTCAGTTGGTTTGCCTGTATGGGTTACAGAATCAAAGTTCTTCAGTGAGATTCTAATTTCCCACTGAATGCTGGTTTAACCACTAAGGATCACTTCATGCCAGCCAGTGCTGATTTGATTTATGATTCAAGAAAGCTATGACTCATTTTTCATAGCTGAGCCAGATGCAACCAATTTTCCATCGCTGAAAAATATTGCTTGGTCGAGAAAAGCAACAAATTGCATGTCACAAGTGATATGAGTGTAATATTTTTTGGGATTCAACAAACTTGTCTAATGAACTTCATATGTGAAGGCATCAGAGAGAGTGCAGAAAAGCTTCACAAGAATGGTCCTAGCAATGAGGAACTTCAGTAATGTAGTTAGATTGGAGAAGATGAAACTTGGAGAGAAGAAGATTGAGAGGAGATTTGATAGAAGTATTCAAAATCATGAGAAGTCTGGACAAAGTAGATAGAGAGTAGGTATTTCCGTTGGCGGAACGTTCGAGGTAAGCAGAAGGCACAGATTTAAGGTATTGCCATTGGCAAAAGAAGCAATGGTGACATGAGGAGAAACATTTTCATGCAGCAAGTGGTTAGGATCGGGAACGCGCTGCCTGACATTGTGATGGAAACAGGTTCAAGTAAGGCATTCAGATGGAATTGGATTGTTATCTGAAAAGGAAGAATGCGCAGGAATATGGGGAGAAGTCGGGGTCGTGATACTAGGTAAATTGCTCCTACGGAGACCTGGCACAGACACGACAGGCTGAATGGCCTCCTGTTGTAACCGTCCTGTGATTCTGTATAGAGGCATATGACTGAATTTTAACACACAGAAATCAGTGGGCTTGGTTTGTGGTGAATGTTAAAATTTTAAAAATCTGAAATCCATCTCCAACCCACACACTTCCTGATTTAGTAATGGCCGGGCAAGAGGTGGATAAACCTACTCAAAGGAGGTGGTTTGGGGCTGGACTGTTTGTAACTTGCAATGTATTTGATTACACTATTAGTGCATCTCCACTGCTGTCCATCTGGTGGGGCGGGGTGGGGACCTACCTGTTTCCATTCTTATCTATCTAATCATAGGTAGAGAATTACCTGTGATAGCTTCTCTACCTACTCCCATGTAATTAGTTACCTTTGGTATCCCGCAAGGGTCTCTCCCCTCCCCTCCAATTCATCTACGTACTACCCCTCGGCAACATCATTGAAAACACACAGTCAGTTTTCATGTTTTGTTATCATTCATTCAAAGGATTTGGACGTCGCTGGCTAAGCCAGCATTTATTACCCATCCCAAATTGCCCTTGAGAAGGTGGTGGCAAGCTGCCTTTTTGAACTGCTGTAGTCCATGTGGTGTAGGAGCACCTGAAGTGCTGTTAGGAGGAGTGTTTTGGGATTTTGATCCAATGATAATGAAGGACCGGCGATATATTTCCTAGTCACTTTGATGTGTGACTTGAAGGAGAAATTGCATGTGGTCATGTTGCCATGCAACTGCTGTCCCTGTCCTTCTCTGTATTACAAGTCTTGGGTTTGAAAAGTGCTGTCCAAGAAGGCTTGGTTACTTGCTGAAGTGCATCTTGTACATGGGACACATTGCTGCCACTGTGCATTGGTGGTGGATTGACTGAATGTTTATGGTGGTAGTTGGGATGCCAGTCAAGTAGGTTGATTTATCCTGGCTGGTGTCAAGCTTCCTGTGTATTATGGGAACTGCAGTCATCCAGGCAAGTGAAGAGTATTCCATTAGACTCCTGATTTGTAGATGGTTGACAAGCTTTGCATAATCAGGAGATAAGTTTCTCTCTGAAGGATTCCCAGCCTCTTGTCTGTTCTGTAGCCAAAATATTTATATGGCTAGTCCAGTTCAGTTTCTGGTCAATGGTAACCCCCAGGATGTTGAGAATGTAGGATTCAGCGATGGTAATGTAATTGAGGGGAGATGGTTAGTTTCTATCTTGTTGGAGATTATCGTTGCCTGGCACTGTGTGGCCCGAATGTTACTTGCCACTTATCAGCCCAAGCCTGAGTATTGTCAAGGTCTTGCTGTATATGGATACAGACTGCTTCAGTATCTGAGGAGTTGTGAATGGTGCTGAACATTGTGCAATCATCAGCGACCATTCCCACTTCTGACCTGGAGGGAAGGTCATTGATGAAAGAGCTGGACATCGTTTAGCCTAGGGCAATACCCCGAGGGACTCCTGTAGTGATGTTCTCGGACTGAGATGATTGACCTCCAATAACCATAATCATCTTCCTTTGTGCTAGGAATGACTCCAACCAGTGGAGCATTTTTCCACAGATTCCCATTGACTTCAACTTTGCTAGGGTTCCTTGATGCTATACCAGGTCAAATGCTGACATGATCTCCAAAACAGTCACTCTTCACTCACCTCTCGAGTTCAGCTCTTTTGTCCATGTTTTGACCAAGGCTGTAATGAGGTCAGGAGCAGAGTGACCCCAGAGGAACCCAAACTAAGTGTCAGTTAACAGGTTATTGATGAATAAATGCTGCTTGATGTACACTGATAATAAACAGCGTTATTTCATCACCACCTCTTTCGACCTTGCCACTATCTCTAAATTATCAGACTGCCTGTCCAATATTGGACAGACGTTTCTTCCAATTAAACAAGGAGAGACCAAAGCCTTTGTCTTTGTGGTCCCCGCCACAAACTCCTCTCCCTTGCCACCAACTCTATCTCTCTCCCTGGGATTGTCTCCAATTGGAAACTCGGTGTCATATTTAACCCCAAGAAGAGTTTCCATCTAAATGTCTGCACCATTACTAAGATCATCCATTTCCACCTTCATAATATGCCCAAATCCAGTCTTGCCTCAGCTTATCTGTTGCTTCTTATGTGGCTTGGTGTTATATCTTGTTTTATAATGTCCCTGTGAAGTTCCTTGGCCCTGCTTGTATTAAAACTGCGATATCAATGTAAGTTGTTATTGGTAACAATAGTGTAGTGGCCTCATCTTGTGCCAAAATTTTAAAGCCAATTTAGACACTAAGTCACAAAGATATATTGGGACAGAGATGAGATGAAGAGGTAGGTTTGAAGGACTATCTGAAAGGAGGAAAGTGAGGATAGAGAGGCAGTGAGGTTTAGGGAGGGAATTCCAAAGACAATAAAAATTTGCAATTATGAAAGGGGAATCCTAGAAAGGAATTAAATAAGTGCTTTTCAAACTTTCTATAAGTTCAAAGGAGATCATTTTCTCCTGTTGAAGTTGATTCACTTTGCACCCCTCACCTGCAAACCGTGTGGAGTTCCAAAGAAAGAAAATTGCTGGGACAGGTTAATTTTGGTACCTCACCAACTCCTGCATTTAGCTGTTAAAAACTGAAAACTCATTCCAGTTTGACATATTTTGGATGGTTGATTCAGGGTATGAGTTGTTGATTTCTGGGTCACAACCTCTTGAATGTTTTATGTTGTGTACAGTTTTCACTATGGGGAATAATATAATGGTAACTGCCCAAGATTGAACTCGAGTTGCGGACTTTGGTGCCAGCTCATTTTCAATGATTAAAATAAGCTGACAACATAGTGCTGAAAGAAATAGTGAGAATTGTCAGCAATAATCATATTCCACATTCACCTCCACCCTAGAAATTTGAGTGTATAATTGTGGCTCAGTTTTTACACTGACAATCAGTGAGGAGCATTGCATTATCATTCTGAACAATATATTATCAAATTAACTGTAATAATACAAGACATTTATCTGATCATACACCCAATGCTTGCTATCTGCCCTCAAGTCAGCACCTTCTTCAGGAAAACACAATACTCTGGCCACCAATATCAAAAAAACAAAGGTAGTTTTAAAGGATTTATATTTGTATTGGTAAATATTAGAAATAAGGTATAGTTTTAAGTGTGTTTAATTTAATGGTTCTGTGCCTGGAAGGGTAAACCTATAGTTTATGCTGGACAAAGGTGTTTGCATATGTGGGGTTGGTGCAGTTCCAACTGTGTCCCTATTGGGCTTAGAGAGGGTTCTGGCGCAAAAAGTAAATGGAAGTAAGTCATTGCTTAGCAAGAAGGGCCACTTCCCAGAGGGAAGGCATTTCCCTTGTTCTTAGTATTTAGCTGAATTTGTTGGCAATTGGAGACAGGACATTGGGGAATGAATGTCTCTCAACTCTGCTAGGAGCAGCTGGACAGGACAAGGGAGTTGCAAAGCTTCATAAGGAAAAAAATACAGTCCAGATAACCAGGGAATTGGGACAGAAAGAATGCATTAAGATGACTGAAGTCATGAAAACAGAGACCAAGGTATTGTTCTGAAGAATTCAAGAGAAGTAAACAAAATATTCTGAGTTAAAGAGACAATTGCAGTAACCAGATTTAAGGTGGGATAGCAGATTTCAGAGGTAAATTAAACATTTGATGCCATTTTATTGGTGTCTGGGAATTGAGAGTTAAAGTAATAATGGACAGTTTGTACAGCAGTCAAGACAAAAGAAATCCTGAAAGGATGGCATTGTGGTATACTAGTTAGCACTGCTACCTCACAGTATCAGGGTTCGATTCCGGCCTTGGGTAACTGTCTATATTGAGTTTGCACGTTCTACCTGTGACTCCATGGGTTTCCTTTGGATGCTCCAGTTTCCTCCCACAGTCCAAAGATGTGCAGGTTGGATTTGCCATGTTAAATTACCCCTTAGTGTCCAAAGATGTGTTTGTTAGGTGAATTAGCCATGGTAAATGCTCAGGGTTATGGGGATAGGACAGGGGACTCGTGTACTTTTGGGGAGTGGTCAGTTTTATAAAACCTTAATTTGTATGTTTCAAAAGCGGGAAAGTGTGATTAAAACTCTGATTGGTACACACATTTTGGGCTAAATAAATTTTCCATGATTCCATTTGTTTTGGAGAATCATTGCTTTAAAAGAAATGAACAGCTTTTTTCACTGCCTGCATTATGTCAAGGCGTTTTGTTCTGTCATTTCATGTTACTCATACACAATGGTTGATTA
Organism: Mustelus asterias; assembly: GCF_964213995.1. Taxonomy (NCBI): domain Eukaryota; kingdom Metazoa; phylum Chordata; class Chondrichthyes; order Carcharhiniformes; family Triakidae; genus Mustelus; species Mustelus asterias. The sequence goes on from NC_135805.1 coordinate 63,607,493, forward strand.
CACAGATGAAGATAATGTAAATGGCTGATTTACCTATCTTATACTTTAAATATTGGTAGCAAATGGAGAAATAAAGCTTGATTGGGTAACTGTTTGCCTATAAAAGCTGAGTTGAAAATGTCAAAAGGAAATGAGTGATATTCATGATCAAAAAATGAGACCTACTGCAATACATTTGTCATAATTATTTTTAAGGGTGCATTAATAACTGGGATTTTAAACCAAGGTAAGTGGCAGCTTGTATGTTAGAGACATAAACAAAACTAACAATGCTGGCGGATTTTATGAAAATCAGAAGCACAAGACATTGCTTCAGATTTTGTATTTCTGCCAATTCAAACTGGAACAGAACAAGAGTCAAAGTTAATGCAACTGGCAAACGTTAATGGAACGGGAATATTTTTATGAGCCTAGGTTACCTTTGATACTGGCTAAAACCGTGATAAAAGTAAATGAGAACTTCAGGAAGCTTGGCTGGTGCTGATTATGATCATTGGCCTCTGTGTCCAAGTTGCTGTTGGTGAACCTAAGTTGCACTGCAAACCGAAGGATCCCACCAGTGGGAGGGTGGAACTTCAAATGCACACAGCCTCGTAAAAAAATGCAACTCTCCACTATAAACATAGTGTGGGATGACAAACAAATAAATACCAGCTGTTTCCTCACTAAGATAGCTTGTCTTGCTTTGAAACCTCCTCTTTTGTTATTACACAATAGATAACAGTCTCAAAAATGCATTGTACAATGCAAAATTGGGCAGACCGGAACTACACAGCTGGTTATTACGTTTCCTCTGGATTTCAGTGGTGAAACAGTATACCTTTGCATAGGTAGAAGCTATTACCTTGGTAACTAATCCTTAGTTGTAGCATGGCTTCTTTGTTGACATCAAAAGGGTCACAAATAAGTGTATAAAGTTCTCAGTATGTCCAATGTACAACAAAGGATTTTAAAATGGGGTTTTGCACTGGAGTGTGGTTACGCTACACCAAGCATGTACCACTAATGACATGAGACTACCACAATTTTTGTTTCAGTGGGTGCGATCTTACCGACTATTCATGCCATGCTCCCACTGCAGTGAGGTTGGAGAATTTGGCGCCCAGCCAAATCTCCGTTCAGTGCAGCAGGATGGGAAAATCCTGGCAGCATGAATGGCCATAACATTCTGGCTAGTGTATTTGGTAGTCAGATGCCCAATCTGATTCTCATGTTATACTGCCAGCTTTGTTTTGCCATGTATTCAAGACCATTGTACATCAGTAACCATATAACAACAGCCTCAGATAATTTACTAAGTGAATACTAAGTATTGACATCAAGGTTTTTATAAAGTACACAGTACCACATATGAGGCATTTTAATTACTTATTATGTACAATAGACTATTAACCTTTATCTTTTAAAAAATGTGTCACATTGTTAAACTTACTCTGTATTTCACTCCTAATTAATATTTACACATTCTCGTTTATGTTTATACATTATAAATATTTCAAAAATGGCAGTCTTGCATCAATAAAGCAATCCATGTTCTATGAAAAAGTGGGGGAAATTCTGATCAACTGGTAAGTTGGTCACGGAGTTTTTAAAGAACTATTCAATGTCTGTTTAAAATATTTGCCACATGAAAATGGGATGTGTTACCTGCAACAATGACAATTCCAACACAAATGAGGAAAACAAGAAGATACAGGACTGCTATCGCACACTTGATCCTTGCCATTGAGTTCCAGTGGTGGCAAAAACTGCTTGCTGTCCCTCGCCTTCCAGCTGGTCCTTATGTAAATGAAATCAACAGTTAGTGGTTGTTCCTTTCCTCACTTGCCACAACCGGTTTCTATTAGCAGGTGACACTTACCAAAGATACTGCATACATCCTGTTAACAGTGTAAAATTATCTACATAAAAAATCCTTCACAACACCACCATTACAGAGTGAATGCTAAACATGTGGTTCTCTGATTGAAGCCTCTTTACCAATGGAGTGTGGCAGTGAATTGTTATCTGTAAGGATCCATGGCCATTCTTTCTTCACATTGTGAGAATATATATATAAATGAAAAATATATTCATTTAAATTTACAGTAGGTATAAGAAACGACATTTTAATTTAAAAAAATATTTTGAGTCTAATTATTTAAAGTTAATCATTACAGTCGGTAGACTTTAAATGGAGGTTTCTCAATTCTCTCTGTAACTCTGCCTAAGATTAGTGAAAACTCAGGAATGAGGATAGGGCCTCTGAACAATCAACAAGGTCATCTATGTGTGGATCAACAAGAGATGGGTGAGATCCTAAATGAATATTTATCATCAGTATTTACTGTTGAGAAAAACATGGATGTTAAGGAACTTGGGGAAATAAAGTGATGTCTTGAAGAGTATACATATTAAAGAGAAAGAGGCGCATCAAGGTAGATAAATCCCTGGGACCTGATGAAGTGTATCCCAGGACACTGTGGGAGGCTATGGAGGAAATTGCGAGTCCCCTAGCAGAGATATTTGAATCATCGATAGTCACGGGTGAGGTGCCTGAGGATTGGAAGGTGGCAAATGTTGTGCCTTTGTTTAAAAAGGGCTGCAGGGAAAAGCCTGGGAATTACAGGCCAGTGAGCCTCACATCTGTGGTGGGTAAGTTGTTGGAAGGTATTTGGAGAGACAAGATCTACAGGCATTTAGAGACGCAAGGACTGAATTGGGGCAGTCAGCATGGCTTTGTGAGTGGAAAATCTTGTCTCACAAATTTGATTGAGTTTTTTGAAGAGGTAACCAAGAAGGTAGATGAGGGCAGTGCAGTTGATGTTGTCTACATGGACTTTAGCAAGGCCTTTGACAAGGTACGGCATGATAGGTTGTTGCATAAGGTTAAATCTCACGGGATCCAGGGTGAGGTATCTAAATGGATACAAAATTGGCTTGATGACAGAAGCCAGAGGGTGGTTGTAAAGGGTTTTTTTCCAAACTGGAGGCTTGTGAGCAACGGTGTGCCTCAGGCATCAGTGCTGAGTCCACTGTTATTTGTCATTTATATTAATGATTTGGATGAGAATATAGGAGGCATGGTTAGTAAGTTTGTAGATGACACCAAGATTGGTAGCATAGTGGACAGTGAAGAAAGTTATCTCTGAATGGAACGGGATCTTGATCAATTGGGCCAGTGGGCTGGCAAATGGCAGATGGAGTTTAATTTAGATAAATGCAAGGTGATGCATTTTGGTAGATTGAACCAGGGCAGAACTTACTCAACTAATGGTAGGGCGTTGGGGAGAGTTACAGAACAAAGAGATCGAGGGGTACATGTTCATAGCTCCTTGAAAGTCGAGTCACAGGTGGACAGAGTGGTGAAGAAGGCATTCAGCATACTTGGTTTCATTGGTCAGAACATTGAATACAGGAGTTGGAACGTCTTGTTGAAGTTGTACAAGACATTGGTAAGGCCACACTTGGAATACTGTGTACAGTTCTGGTCACCCTATTATAGAAAATATGTTATTAAACTAGAAAGAGTGCAGAAAAGATTTACTAGGATGCTACTGGGACTTGATAGGTCTGAGTTAAAAGGAGAGGCTGGATAGACTCGGACTTTTTTCTCTGGAGCGTAGAAGGCTGAGGGGTGATCTTATAGAGGTCTATAAAATAATGAGGGGCACAGATCAGCTAGATAGTCAATATCTTTTCCCAAAGGTAGTGGAGTCTAAAACTAGAGGGCATAAGTTTAAGGTGAGAGATACAAAAGTGTCCAGAGGGGCAATTTCTTCATACAGACGGTAGTGAGTGTCTGGAACAAGCTGCCAGAGGTAGTAGTAGAGGCGGGTACAATTTTGTCTTTTAAAAAGCATTTAGAGAGTTACATGGGTAAGGTGGGTATACAGGGATATGGGCCAAATGCGGGCAATTGGGACTAGCTTAGGGGTTTTAAAAAAAAGGTGGCATGGACAAGTTGGGCCGAAGGGCCTGTTTCCATGCTGTAAACCTCTATGACTCTATAACTCTATGATGGTGTAAAGAGCTGTTTATGCCATTTCTCTAGTAGTTTTTTCTGAACTTGCAACAAAGTTACATACCCAGACAATTAGGGCAACCCATGTGCAAACAAATGATGAATATGCTATTAGACATTCACTTTTACTAAAAGGACAGTACATTTTCCATAGCCCTCATGTGCACCAAATTGCAGCATTTTGAGATCCACCATTAGTTGAGAAATGACAGACCACATAAGAAAGGAGTTAGAAAAAGTATGCAGTCACATCCAATCTGCACTTCTGTCTATAATTCTTGAAATTGGTCATAAACAGTTACACTAGTATCAGAATTATGTTCTCCGACTGGAATTAGAGAGAAGGAAAGGATTTGCATTTACATAACACCTTGCACGGCCTCAGGTCATCTCAAAGCATTTTGCATCCAATGAAATTCTGATCACTATTTTTATGTAAGAATCATGTCACCCAATATATGCAAATGAAAACACAGAGGCCAGGAACACACTGTGAAAATGCTGTAGAGACTCTTCATACGATTCACCTTTTCAATAGTGTACTCCTGACAATTTAAAGATGTCTTTGCACTAAAAAATATTAATTATCCAATAAATTGTATTAAATTGCAATTAAATAATGTGGGAAAAAGTAATTCAATGCTGAAAAATTGATTTGTCAGATAATTTAATTTAAATAACGTTGAAAAATAGACTGTATTGAAACTGCATAGAATTTACAGCACTTTCTGCCCAGTTTATGCCAATGTTTCTATTGCACATGAACATCCTCTCATCCAATGTTTCCAACTCTATCAGCAGCGCATTTGTGTTTTTCTAGCTTCATATTATTTGCATCTATCCTATTCACTGTAATTACTCAGATTAGTAAACGTTAGGAAGTGATATTCCATCAGGATCAATGCTGGCATCACTTTTCATCATTTTGAGCTTAAGAATTGGCAGCACAATTTCAAAATTTGCAGATGGCATCAAATTGGGCAGCGTAATTACTACAGAGGTGATAAAATACAGGAAAACATTAATAAACTTGCAGAATTGCTGTGTAACTCTCAAATGAAGTTCAGTATAGCGGAGTGCCAGGTACATTTGGTAGGAAGAATGAGGAGGCACAAAGTTCTTGGAAAATAAGGGTGGAATTTTTGGGCCCTCCCTCAACAACAAATAATGCAGATGGGAAGCCCTGAAAATATCAGCCCTGGGCACCGTGTCAATTTCAATGCGAGAATCATAATCTCCCTCCAATTGAGGCCAGTTAAAACTGTTGAAAAGCTCATTTGGAATTTGTTGATGGGAGAGGGGGAACAGCGTGGACAAATTCTAGACACTGTCAGTTTCAGAACAGCTGAAGGGACATAGGTGCACAGTGGAGAACAAGTCATGGCTGCCCTGAGGTATTGCCCCCAGCCCCTTAAGAGGGGCAAAGAGGAACTAGGCACTTGGTAAAGGGATGCACTTGGCAGTGCAGAGGTGACGGGGAGAGTGGGTACTCAATACCAGGGCTTTGAAAGGAGACGCTGTGACCTGTTATCGCAAGGGCAGAAGATCAAGGGATAAGTGGGCACTATTTGCCTCGGAGGAAAGTTACAGTTGTCAATGGGAGCATGATTGTCAGATTTTGGGCCCTGTGAGCCCAAAGAAGAGCAGCCAGGCAACCGAGGCCAAACATTCAGCACTGGATTGGCCAGTGAAGGTGGGTCTACGTGGAGTTATCTGAGAACCTGTGCCACCATAAATTAGAAATCTCCAGACAGAGGATCACAGACTACGGGTGGGATTTTATGGCCTCACTCATTCCGAAACCGTAAAATCCCATCCGAGGATAACGGACCTTCCCATTGGAAAATAAGGGTGGACTTTTTGCCCCCCCGCCCCGCTCAACAACAAATAATGCAGATGGGAAGCCCGGAAAATATCAGCCCTGGGCACTGCTCCGATTCCCGTGGCGGGTCGGGCAGTAAAATTCCGTTGATCATCAGCGAAAACCTCATACCTCACGGTACTGGTCGCCATTCTTTGTCAAAGTCACTGGCCTTGAACTTCTTCATTTTTGGCTCCTTCCAAGGATAATTTGTAAACCTTAGTGGGATCTCAAAATCAGCTGCACACCACTGCATTTTGGAAGTCACTGATGTCCTTTTTACCAGAGTTGGACAGAATGTTCATTTAATGACAGAGAGAGTCTCGCAGGGACAGTGCGCATTGGGTCTCACCTTGATCACTGGATTCTCTCAAGTGCAGGGTACCATCAATTGCACCCATGTGGCCATCAAGGCCCCAAGTGACCAGTCAGTGCGATCTATCATGAGGAAGGGCCTCAATTTCCTCAACATTCAACTGGTTTGTGACTACAACAAGATATTCCTCCTAATGTGTGCTCTCACTTTCCTGGAAGCTACCTGGCATCTATCACAATCCCCCTTCATCATCCACCAGTCCAGGCAGCCTCAGATCTTCACTGCAACCCCCAAAGTCCGTGGATAGATCTTGGGGGCAAAGGAAATCCTTAGCTCACATAGTCCTATACAGGAGCCCGAGACAGAGACAATACAAACCATGCCAATTGGGACAACCATTGAGTTGGCCATCAGGATTCTGAATATGCAAATTCAATGCCTGAATCAGATCAAGTCAGCACTGAGTCTGTCTTGTGCTGAGTGCTAAATGATTTCCACATTTTATCTGACCCACCTCCACTCCTGCCCCCACTGGATCTGAATGCACGGAGATCCTGTCTCCATATCAATTAAAAGCTCAGCACCATGAAAATCTGAAATTTAATAAATTTCCCACAGAGGTGGATTTCTGACCGAGAGACAGATCAAGCCCTTTTCCCCACCTCTGTCCTGAACATTCACCCCTTCAGTGACTAATTGCTTTGAGGATTGAAGGGATATAGGTGTATAGCTACAGAGATCACTGAAAGTAGTAACATTGGTTCCTAAGGCTACTGAAAAAAGCAAATAAAGAACCATGGTTCATTTTTTGAGGTATAGAACTGAAAAGAAGAGATGTTATGTTAAACTTGTGTCGAACTTTAATTAGACTATGTTGTGAACAGTTTTGATCTCCATAATAGGAAAAGGATTCTCTGGTCCTGCCGGCGGCACACTGTGGGTTTCCCGGCATCGTGGGCTGGCTTCAATGGGAATTCCCATTGGCAGCAGAAAATCCTACTGCCAGCAAAGGCACGTCACCTCCACTGCCGAGAAAATCACTGAAGGGAGGCCAGAGAATCTCACCCATAACCTTTTTTTTAAACCAGAATGATATCAGAACTGAGTGATTTGGAAAGATTGAACAGGCTGAGGCTTCTCCAGAATAGAAAAGGCTGAGGGCAAATGGATGGAGTCTTCAAGATTATGAAAATGTTTGACAGGTGGACATAAAGAAGATGTGGACTCGTGGGTGAGTCCAGAACTAGGGTCCATAAATATAAAATTCTTGCTGATAAATGCAATCTGGAATTCAGGAGAATTTACTCAGAGAATGATTAGAAGTGGAACTGGAGTAGTTGAATTGAATAACATGGATACATTCAAGGAAAACAAAATATGCACATGAAGGAGAAAAGAACAGTGAGATATGATGATGGGGTTAGATGAAGAAGGGTTGGAGAAAGCTCATGTAGAGCATAACATTGGACTGGACTTGTTTAGCTGAAAGGCCTATTTCTGTAATGATACCGTAGTACAGTCAACTACCCCTCTGCTGTGCATTTGTTTACATGCATAAATGTGTAAATGCACCAAATCACAGTTCACAGCTGCAAAACTCTGTTCCTCCATGAGTTAGATTCTCATATTAAACTGTTGGACTGTTAAACTCTCACCTTTCCCATGCAGAAAGCCAGCGCTGCGCATGCACCATCTCTGACCATACACAAGTTCACCATTTGCAATTTCACCCTACTCAAAATTTCACAGGAATGGAACCTTTGTGAATGATAGGAGTTGACTACTTCATAATCACTCCACATCATGACAATTTCCACATTCTAACCACTCTCTGGATAAAGACGTTTTTCCAAATTCCTTATTAGATTTATTGATGTCCAACTAATATTTATAATTCCTAATGACATTCATGATTTTGTTTGGCTGGTGTGTATCTTTTGCAGAAGTAGATAGATGTTTAGTACTGTGATGTTTGGTACCCTTTTAAAGGCATTTTTAGGCATAATTGTTTCAAGCTGTTATTCTTTTGGAGCATTCTATTGGGTACATTTGGTGTAAATTAAACTGCTGCCATAGCAACTAGAACAATGTCTTTATTCGTTCAGCAAAAAAAAAGCAGTGTACTGAAGTTGTTAATGAATGGCACATTTCACAACTTTTATAAACAGAAGTTCCAAATCATCAAATAAACTTGCTAGCCAGAACACTTCAACCTCAAATCAAAATATAAGGTTCCTTCATTTAACATGTTGCCTGAAACATGTTCCAAGTATTGACATACTGAAGTACGCCATGATAAGCAAAAGCTATGCAATTGTTTCATTGCTTGATCTTTATTTAGGTCCATGGATGCAAATTTATAAAATATTGAATCTTTCACCTCCAAAGGCTATTAACTCTATGCTTAATTTCAGTTCCATGGATTTGGCATATCACCCATGGCCGGGCTTTTAACATGGTCTTTAAATGATCAAGCCATTGAAATGAATCACAGATGTTACAACAGCCAAGCTTGACTGTGTCCTAGCCTGTTGTTCACTTGTCTTTATCATGGTTGCTGGATAAGCATTATGGTTACGGGCCAAAGTACAGCTACCTAGCCTGACGTAACCCTTGCAGAGAGATAACTATGGAGCTGTTTCATCAGCAGCAAAGCACAACTGTAGGCAACTTTGCATGTCATGATGGCCCTACCAATTGTCATCAATGCGACTACAGCCCTGAATTTTAGTCAATGGGCATCAACAGCTATATTCAATTTACAGTCTCGACGTAGCAAACAGAACCAATCCCTTCAATTCCTTTCCCATTGAACAACAACTGCCAATTCACAAGCCTGTTCAGATGTTATTCAACTGCTGGATTTCTGAATGTACAGTGATTCATTGCAGCCCATATTACAGGGAGGGATACTTGAAATATCATAACATTCAAGGATATGGGACAAGTGCCAGAAAATGGGATTAGCATACTTTTAATAGTAGTTATTGTTGGCGAGGATCGATGGGCCGAAAGGCCTTTTCTGCTCTGCATGCCTCTAGAACTCTAATGTTTCTCTGTTTCAGTGTTCTTAATGGCTTTTGTTGGAGTCTTCTGAGGCAGGGTTTAACATCAACTTGATTCAGCAAATAATGACTACATCAAGAATGAGGCTTCATCCTTGCCACAAGGATGTCCAATGACAATGGTCATGTGATCTTACATCACTTTTCCAAGATAATGTGAACTGTCTCATTTATATCTTCACATTAACACTTTACTCTACGTCACCCCCACATCACTGACTCCTTCTTTGATTCCGAGACAATCAGTGTGACAGTTTCACCAGTCTAACCAATGGTGTTCTCAGCTCTCCTGGAGGAGACTGAGAATTTAAGCTCTCCATGCATTCTCTCAAACTGTTGGGCAGAATGCAAATTGTCAGGCAGTTACCAATTCACCATCCAGGCCACCTTCCAGGTCTCCTGAACAAAATTGACCAACTCTCTAGAAGGTTTGATTTGATTTGATTTGACCTGATATTTTATTGTCACATATATTAATATACAGTGAAAAGTATTGTTTCTTGCGCGCTATACAGACACACTTTGGAGAAACTATTGCAGTCCTGTTCCTTCAAACTATACTATTTTCTGCCTCCACAAGCTGGGATCGTGGATGTGATGCTTTCTCAAGAACTTGGCCATGACAAGCTTGATGATGAATCCACAGTGACTCTTGATGCTGGAGGTCTGTGTACTCTGTGGTTTGTGCACTCTGTGGCTCTGATTGGAGCACAACTCATCCTCCTTCTCCCTCACCTTATTCAAATCTGCTGCAGTCAGAAATGGCATAAGTGTGTGCAGAAGAAAAAGAAGTTGAGATTTCAGCCAGCTTCCCATTAAAAGCATGCTTGAAGCCATACTGATCTGGAGTGGGATAGAATGATGACATTAATCTGGCACTGCTAAACTATCATTCTTTTCTAAATAACCTTTACCCTCTGCACTCCCCTTTTAATCTTAACATTAGTCTGCAGTATCTAAGCGAGCTAGTCATGTGTGAAACCTGTGCGCAGTTGTTCAAAATGATGAGGTCTGGAAATCCATGGCATGAAATTTTTGCCCATTGTATGTTTGTACTCGGAGGGCCCAGGAGCGGACGCAAAATGTGTTCCCAGCTGCGGTCGGTACCAGTGCGCGATTGCACGCTGTCTGCCCAATTATTGGCCATCCAGCGTGAAACGAGCTCTCGAAAGGCCGAGTGTTGCTGGGGAGGATGGGAAGAGAGTGGTCGCCGAGAAAAAAAAGAGGGTGTGCGGGCTGGTATTTCTGCTCCGTCAGGGAGACCGCTGCTGCGGAACTGTGGAAAATAAATCTCAGTGTTAAAGCTAGGCCATGAGTGTCTGGGCAGCAAAATCATACAGTCCCCAGACACATTTGGTAGCTTTATTTGAACCCTAAACTTTCATCCCACCTTGAATTGAGGTGGCAACCTTAATTTAAAGACCATTTTGCCATTCGGCATGCCAACTAACCGTAAAGGCAGATGGGCAATGCAAAACCCTGGCAATTGGTGCTGAAGTAATTTAAATTGTCTTCTTGACTATCAGCGCTTCTGACTCATGTGTGCGCCTGACTACAGAAATATCGCTTGTGGGTACGATAAAATTGGAGTATGTGCCCGACGTCTTCCCACACAATTTTACATGCTTCTAGATCAGTGCACGTCTGAGCTTTATACCTAAAATTCTGGCCCATGCATGGCAAAAATGTCTTTCAATGATGCATAGAGACTAGGCTTGTCTAACCCATGGCCCATGGGCCGGGTTGTGGCCTTCTTTGTGGCCCCCATAGCCACTGTTCAAAATTCCCATTAGACAGCTAAGTGAAGTGGAAGATCCTCCAAGGAGCTGCTTCTCCAATCACAGGACGCTCCTCTGAATCCTCTCGGTCTGTGAACCCTTCAACCTCATCCTCTGGCACAGAGGGAGCAGCTGGCCTATTGGTGGAAAGTTCCTTCAGGAACGTGCAGGTGAATGTACACGTTCCCGGTCTGCCTGAAAACTCCACCACCATCAATCTCCCTGACCTCCTCCTTCTCACCACCCCACCCCACACTTTCCCCTGCCCACCATCTGTGCTACCGCTGTGTCCCCAACGACCACCCTCATTGTCCCTATTACTGCTACCAGCACATCCTCACCCTCCCACCCAACCAGTTCTCTCTGCTTCCCCCCTCCCTCACACTCACCATTGCATCCTAACATGCCCAGCCTCGGTTCGCTCCCCAGGGCGTAGTCATTGACTCCACAAGCCCCTCCCTTGCATGTTCACCTGGACATTCCACCTCCCCCCTTACTCCTTCATCCCTCCTTACCCTTACCCACTCCGAACTCCCTCCCTTACTCCTTCTTCCCTTGTTACAACTATCTCCCTACTTGCATCTTTCTTCCTATTACACTTTTCTCCCGCCAACACCTCAGTTGTGTGCTGTCCCTTTAAAAAATTTGAATCCAGTACTTCTGGCTTCAGCATTTCTTATCCAAGGATTCTCCCCTTGGGATATGAGCTCAGCAAGTTTTTAACAAAGCGATATCATCTCCAAGATCAGTCCAGTGTCCTGTGACTCAGTTTCCTGGAATTACAAAGGACTCTCACAGTGAGCCAAGGAAGCTATATATAAATCATCAACTTTTACTAAAGACATGAAACTCACACGTGTGAGTTTCATTAAATTGGGGAGGTAGGATTAAATCACATGGGATTGCATTTAGATTATATACAAGTGTGCAATTAAAGCAAATCAATGAGCTTCCTGTGCTAATGGACATTTCTTGTTTTTTCACATTGCTGCGCTGATTTAGCACTGCTAGAAGTCTGCTGCACAACCTACCGGGTAACTCTCTGTGACCACCCACCAACTTGCCTGCTCCACTGGGCTCCACAAAATCCAGCCATTCTGTCCATCATCTAAACTTAAGATGTGGTTTCTTGTATGGAAGTATACAGTATGCTGGCTGGTGTCAAACTTCGTCGGGAGGCAGTTGGAAATGTGGGTCTCTGTATCTTTTATCTGTCCATTGTTAGGATGGCACTGCAACTGTCTTGACGAAGCAAACTTGTCCTCGCTATTGGCACGGTAGCGGGGGTGTAGTGTACACAGTGTTGTTCTGAGAGACTATACAGCTTCATTTGTGACTACTCCAGTCATGTTGGGCATTCCCTCAGCATTTCACCTGGCCTGTGAGAGAGCAGGCAGCAGTGAGATCTCTGCCAATGAGGTTTGTGGATCACTGCTCGAAACTAGTGTTCGTCATATTTCCCCAGCATACTGAAGCTACTAAAGGAGATCTCTTGCACACTAGAATCAACAACTTTACAACCAGCTGAGCAGTAACAGGTGGTACTCTGACTGTGTTTACTGTCTGTGTCAGTGACGGCTCCAATTCAGATGCTCTGGGGTTGTCACACGCTCTAGGGTAGATAAGCAAAGACATCAACGCATACACAGATGTGGCTGGTGGTCTCCCTCCTCCTTATACCAAGCTTTGCAAGAAGTCTTGAGCAGGTTCAAATGACTTCTGTAGATACTTTTGCACAGAGATCGATCACCTTTTTATAAGAAGGTGCTGTGCATTCAGAATCCATAGGCACTCAGGACCTGAGTTGGCTCTCGGGCAGCAAGACTCTGTTGTTCCCATGACTGTTTGCTCCTGAACATGTGGGCACAGTGATTCTTCCAGTGCTATCCACACAGCATCTATATTCATGAAACTCTATTGATGCATGCTAAATTTGGAGAATTGGCGTAGCATGCCCTGAGTTGCTGTCTTGCTCTTGGACACAGCAGTGTCCATGAGCAAGGTCTGCTCTCACTGACTTACAATTACAAAAGGAATTCATGTCATAATGCTGACCACTGACAGCACCTTCAGGCATATCTTCCATTGCAATACACCATTTGCGGTGAAAGCCTAGAATTTCCCCAAAATAAGTCGTCACAGTTGCCTCATTGCCTCTCAGTTGTCACCATCCTGTGGCCCAGCACAGGGAGTGACAGGTGGATTTCCTGGGCCTGCTCATTTGCATTCCTATTAAACATAGAAACCAGAAGCAGGAGTAGGCCATTCGGCCCTTCAAGCCTGCTCCACCTTCATTCTAATCATAGCTGATCATCGAATTCAATATCCTGATCCCCCATACCCCCAGATCCCTTGATCCCTTTAGCCCTAAGAGCTATATCTAATTTCTTCTTGAAATCAGACAACATTTTGGCCTCAACTACATTCTGTGGTAGTGAATTCCACACATTCACTAGTCTCTGGGTGAAGAAATTTCTCCTCACCTCAGTTCTAAAAGGTTTACCCCTTATCCTCAAACTGATCCCTAGTTCTGGACTCCCTCGGGAACATTCTTTCTGAATCTACCCTGTCTAACCCTGTTAGAATTTTATAAGTTTCTAAGAGATCCCCTCTCACTCTCCTAAACTCCAATGAATATAAACCTAACTGGCTTAGTCTCTTCTCATATGACATTGATGTAGACATTGGAGTAAAACCCAAATAAAACTGTCTGGAAACCTTGGTGCAGCCTTTAAAAATACAGTTTAACCAAAGCTCTTCAGCAATAGACAGGGAACAAACATGTGAGAGGAATGCAAGAACATAAAGGCATAAGATATAGGAGCAGAGCTAGCCCCTTCGGCCCATTGAATCTGCTCTGCCATTTAATGAGATCATGTGATAATTCTTAACTCCATTTTACTGCCTTATCCCCATAACCCATGATTCCCTTATTACTTAAAAATATTTGTCTCAGCCTTGAACATACATAATGACCGAGACTTTACAGTCCTCTGAGGTAAAGAATTTCACAGATTCACCACCCGCTGAGAGTTGAAATTCCTTCTCATCCCTGTCTTAAATGGGTGACCCCTTACTCTGAAAGCAGTGCTTGGTTTCACTGTAGTCGCAGAAATCTCTACTTAAGTGCTTCAAACGCTTCTGTGACAGAAACCTCACAATTTCTGACAGCCACTCCATTTGTTGAACTTGATTGCCCACCATGTATCAGAGTGCAACTCCAGGAAAGTTGCAGCTGCTGCACCATTGGCTCTCACTATAGCCAACACAAATAAGACCAGTAGAGAATCAGCAGTTAGCCCCACATCAATGTGGTTGCCTCATAACTACTTGTTTAAGTGGCCATAGGGATGGACAATAAATACTGGCCTTGCCAGTGATGTCCCCATCCAGCAAACAGATTTTTTAGAAAACTGCAGCCTTGTTAGGAATTGATTGAAGGAATGTACTAAAACTTCATTCATCAGTAATAAGACATGTCCACTTCAAAAGCAACACTGGAAGGGCAGGAATTGGTGAACTTGGGAGCTCTTTCAACCAATCACATTTATGAAAATCACTTTGGGCTTCCAAGTCGTAGTCATCAAATAGGAATTCAGAATAACAGCAAAGAGAAGAGAATGGGAAGTGATTCATCTTTCAATGAAAACAATCATACTTTGCTATTCATTTCCAATTCTCTTCATAAGGAAGGATACTTACTTTCTTCACAGAGGTTCAACTTTGAGAGATTTCTTCCATCAAATTCAAGTGATTCTTCACACATTGAGCCATTCTCCTGAAACTCATTTGGGATGAGAGGCAGATCTTTGTTCTCCATTTATTCTGAGCACTGAAGACTTCACCTGAGAAATGCATAGCTCAATTACTGAGTTGTGTGAGTAAAAAGTTTGCTTCAAATGCTAAATTGCTAACCTTCTAGCCGTCTTAATTTAATAAGAAACAATTTTTAAAAGTCAGATTCTGTTCATGCTATCATGATGTTTCCTTAGCCTTGCCTAAGAGAAAAGTTCCATCCCTTTGCTTGCATGTGCAGCATATTACATATGACGGGGGGATTCTTTTAGGTGGGTGAATCCCACCTGCAAGATCCTGCCAATGCCAGCAACAAATACTCTCATTTTCCCACCGGCGTGGGCACTTTGTCCCAATTCAGAAGAATCGTGGCCGACAACATTAGCAGAGAAATATCCTACAGCATTTTTAGATGCGTGCTTATTTTAAGGTAGCACTATTTGGATGAATAATCAAAAATTTGGATAAAGAAAATAATTTTAAAGAATCAGGTAATGAAGTGGCCCACAGGCTTATGGAGAGAATTCCAAACTAGGTGGCCTAAGATATAGCCATCGATTGGGAGGCAAAGGGAGAGGTGAGACTGGGGAAGAGATGGGGGAATGCACATGAGGCCAGAGTCAGGGGAATAGATGTTTTGAGAGAAGGTAGATTAGAGGTATAAATAGGGCCAAGACCAAGAAGAGATTTAAGCATGAGGATGTGAATATTAAATTTAACATGCCAGAGGATTGAGGGTCAGAACAGGTCAACAAGGGCAGAAATATTGGCCAGAATTCTTGGACCTCGCCTGCGGCTGGGATTCTCCAGTCCTGTTGCAGTGAATGGAGTTTTGGCTGAGCACCAAATTCTGTTCTTGTTGGCAGCGGTGGCGGGGTGAACAAGATCGGAGAATCCTAACCATTGAGTGAGTGGAGCTTGGTGAGAGATGGGATAAAGGCAGTAGGGCTGTGCATGGTATGGTTTTACCGAGGGTGGGAGTCTATCCAGGATTATTCAACTCTGGAGGTTTCAAGGGGATGAATTAAGATATTATCTACAGATAACTTGAAGTAGGGGCAGGCGAGGAAAATGTTGTGGAGGTAACAGTGGGCCAATTTTGTGATAGTAATGGGTTGGGTCCAGCCAACATGCAGTTCCCCCCAAGAGGTTTAGCCTGCCTTCATGTACAGCAGGCTAGCTTGAACTCGTTCTGTGATCTCACAATTTTGCTCAGGTGTGCAGCCACTCATGTTAACCGACTTCAGATTACTATCAGGTAAGCCTAAAGAAAGAGTTAAGAAGAGATTTAAGCATGAGGATGTGAATATTAAATTTAACATGCCAGAGGATTGAGGGTCAGAACAGGTCAACAAGGGCAGAAATATTGGCCAGAATTGGCCTAAAGAAAGAGTTAAGAAGAGCCAGGAGCGGACATGAGAAGTCTTTGGCAGGTAGGATCAAGGAAAACCCTAAAGCTTTCTATAGGTATGTCAGGAGTAAAAGAATGACTAGGGTAAGATTAGGGCCAGTCAAGGACAGGAGTGGGAAGTTGTGCGTGGAGTCTGAAGAGATAGGAGAGGCACTAAATGAATATTTTTCGTCGGTATTCACACTGGAGAGGGACAGTGTTGTTGAGGGGAGTACTGAGATGCAGGCTGTTGGACTGGATGGTATTGATGTTCATAAGGAGGAGGTGTTAGCAATTGTGGAAAGGGTAAAAATAGATAAGTCTCCTGGGCCAGATGGGATTTATCCTAGGATTCTCTGGGAGGCTAGAGAGGAGATTGCAGAGCCTTTGGCTTTGATCTTTGTGTCGTCATTGTCTACAGGAACAGTGCCAGAAGACTGGAGGATAGCAAATGTTGTCCCCTTGTTCAAGAAGGGGAGTAGGGACAACCCTCGTAATTATAGACCGGTGAGCCTTACTTCTGTTGTGGGCAAAGTTTTGGAAAGGATTATAAGAGATAGGATTTATAATCACCTAGAAAGGAATAATTTGATTAGGGATAGTCAGCACGGTTTTGTGAAGGGTAGGTCGTGCCTCACAAACCTTATTGAGTTCTTTGAGAAGGTGACCAAAGAGGTGGATGAGGGTAAAGTGGTTGATGTGGTGTATATGGATTTCAGCAAAGCGTTTGATAAGGTTCCCCATGGTAAGCTTTTGCAGAAAATACGGACACATGGGATTGAGGGTGATTTAGTGGTTTGGATCAGGAATTGGCTAGCTGTAAGTAAACAGAGGGTGGTGGTTGATGGGAAATATTCATCCTGGAGTCCAGTTACTAGTGGTGTACCGCAAGGATCTGTTTTGGGGCCACTGTTGTTTGTCATTTTTATTAATGACTTGGATGAGGGAGTGGAAGGATGGATTAGTAAATTTGCGGATGACACTAAAGTCGGTGGAGTTGTAGACAGTACGGAGGGAAGTGGCAGGTTACAGAGGGACATAGATAAGCTGCAGAGCTGGGCTGAGAGGTGGCAAATGGAGTTTAATGCGGAAAAGTGTGAGGTGATTCACTTTGGAAGGAGTAACAGGAATACAGAGTACTGGGCTAATGGTAAGATACTTGGTAGTGTGGATGAACAGAGGGATCTGGGTGTCCATGTGCATAGATCCCTGAAAGTTGGCACCCAGGTTGATAGGTTTGTTAAGAAAGCGTACGGTGTGTTAGCTTTTATTGATAGAGGGATTGAGTTTCGGAGCCAGGAGGTCATGCTGCAACTGTACAAAATTCTGGTGCGGCCGCATTTGGAGTATTGCGTACAGTTCTGGTCGCCGTATTATAGGAAAGATGTGGAAGTGTTGGAAAGGGTGCAGAGGAGATTTACCAGGATGTTGCCTGGTATGGTGGGAAAATCGTATGAGGAAAGGCTGAGGGGCTTGAGGTTGTTTTCATTAGAGAGAAGAAGGTTAAGAGGTGACTTAATAGAGGCATACATGATGATCAGAGGATTAGATAGGGTGGATAGTGAGAGCCTTTTTCCTCGGATGGTGTTGGCTAGCACGAGGGGACATAGCTTTAAATTGAGGGGTGAGAGATATAGGACAGATGTTAGAGGTAGGTTCTTTACTCAGAGAGTAGGAAGGGCGTGGAATGCCCTGCCTGCAGCAGTGGTGGACTCGTCAACGTTGAGAGCGTTCAAGTGGTTATTGGATAAACATATGGATGATATTGGAATAGTGTAGATTAGAGGGGCTTTAGATTGGTACCACTGGTCAGCGCAACATCGAGGGCCGAAGGGCCTGTACTGCGCTGTAATGTTCTATGTTCTATGCCGGCACCAAGTCTGGCCTTTTCGGAAGCAATCAGCCCGGTTTAATTATGCATTGTGATCTCCTTACCCGTTTTTGAGACCATCACATTTGTTTATAAAACTTATAAAAAGCTTTTCCTGTATATTTAAAAAGCAGGATGGCAACAAATATAACTTATTTGTTGGGGAGAGCTTCATTTTGCACTCTCTTTTTCTCATGGATCATTCTTTAGCTGAAAAACTGTCCCAGCGCACCAACAAGTTAAGTTCCACATGGATGGAGTCAGAACCGATTCACACTGCACAGCAGGAGCAGAATGTTTCGCATTCCTGAGAAACACCATTGCAAATTCATCCGTGTAAAGACATTGCTGTTAACAAATTGGAATGCTGCAGAGGAACAGTAAAATAAATTAGAAAAAAAATGTTTCAACGGCTTTGTGCTCGAGCATGAGAATTTTTCAGTAAGAAATATTTGCTGCATTTGTCCACATACGTTTTTGTGATGGTGTCAGTACATGCTGCCACATGTTAAAATAAAATTTAAAAAATACATTCCGTCAGTTAAAATAAAAGTCACTTGCCAAATGACAGAGAGGGAAAAAGTTTCATGTCTGCCATTGGGGTAAAGTATGCACTGCAGCAGAAAACATCTGTTTCATGGTAATCTTTATCCTAGTTACTAACATAGGAACAGAGAAAATAGGAGCAGGAGGAGGCCATTCAGCCTTTCGAGCCTGCTCCGCCATTCATTCTGATTATGGCTGATCTTCCAAAGCAATAACCTGTTCCCACTTTTCCCTCATATCCTTTGATCCCTTTAGCCCCAGAAGCTATGGGGGCGATCTTACTGGCTCACCCCACCGGTTGATCGGCGTGGCGACCTGGTAAGATCGTGAGAGAGGCGAAAAAGCAGGTGGCTGCCCAGTTTCCCGCCTCTCGCGAAACTACTGGGACTGTGAAGTCTGTGTGATCAGCCTCGCGGCTGGGAAGGGTGCGAGGCTGATTATATTATTTAAATCAGAATTTAAATATTACTAGTGAGTCTGAGATGGAATTGTCCAGGCTCACTTGCCTTAACGGTCTTGCTGGTGAAGGTCCTCACCGGCGAGAACCCCCAGCAACAGGGACCAGATGTCATGGCCTCACCGGTGGGACCGGAGGAGAGGGTGGGGGGGGGGGGGGGGGGGGGGCGGAGCGGCTGCACACTCTGCAATTGGTGATTGGCTGGGACGGCAATCAGCCAGGGCAGGGCGTGGAATGGGCGGCTATAGGCCGGGGGACGGGATGGGGATGGGGGCTGAAGTCAGCCGGGGGTGCTGCCATGATTAGGTGGGGGAGGAACGATCGGACAATCTGGCATGACCGGTGGGGCTGAGGATGTGATTCCTGGTGGGTGGGCGGGGGAGTGAGATTTTTCCCAGTGCATTAATTGTGTACTCTTGGAAACACTTGATGCACTGGGAGATTGGCGCATGTGCAATGGTGCCCGCTAACTATCAGCAGCCGGCTTCCGAGTTAGAATAGATTTCGTCCACTCGCCTAACTGTTGTGAATCACAATTTGCCTCTTTTTTGCACTAAGTGGCATAAGATCATGTCTGAGAGCTCGTCCAAAAAATGGGCACGATTCTCTGCCATTTTCACACTCGTTTGGCACTTAGAATGTTTTTGGTAAGATCGCCCCTTTATTTCTCTCCTTCTTGAAAACAATGTTTGGCCTCAACTTCTTTCTATGGTAGAGAATTCCACAGGCTCACCACTCTCTAGGTGAAGGAATTACTCCTTATCTCAGTCCTAAATGCTTTATCTCATATCCTTAGACTGTGAACCCTGTGAACTCTCCTGCCATCGGGAACATCCTGCATCTATCCTGTCAGCCCTGATAGACTTTTATCGGTTTCTATGAGATTGCTCCTTATTCTTCTAAACTCCAGCAAATATAACCTTAACCAACTCAATCTCTCCTCATAAGTCAATTCCGCCATGCTGGAATCAGTTTGGTATACCTTCGCTGTACTCCCTCCATAGCAAGAACATTCTTTCTCAGATACGGAAACCAAAACTGCATACAATATTCCAGGCGTAGTCTCACCAAGGCCCTGTATAATGGCAGTAAGACATCCCCGCTCCTGTACTTTAATACTCTTACTATGAAGGCCAACATACAATTTGCCTTCTAGACTGCCTGCTGCAGCTGCAGGCTTACTTTCAGCGACTGATGTACGAGGAAATCCAGGGTGCAATTTTCCTGTCTCGCCCGCCATAAGAATGATAGCAGGTGGGACACGGATCATGCCAAGGTTCGTTGACCTTGGGCAGGATTTTCTGGTCTTGGGGCGAGCGTGGTCAGAAAATCCTGCTCCCAGTTTTTGTTGCACACTCCCATCTCTCAATCTATAGCCATTTAGATAATAATCTGCCTTCCTGTTTTTGCTACTAAAGTGAATAACCTCACATTTATCCACGTTATCCAGCATTTCCCCACTCGCTCAGCTTGTCCAAATCACACTGAAGCAACTTTGCATCCTCCTCACAGTTCCTCCCCTCCCCCTCCCCCGAACTTTGTGCTGTCTGCAAATTTGGAGATATTTAGATCCCTCATCTAAATCACCAGTATACATTGTGAATAGCAATAGCACTGATCCCTGTCTACCCCTTTTGTCACTGCCTGCCACTTGGAAAAAGGCCCATTTATTCCTATTCTTTTAAAGCAAATTACTGCAGATGCTGGAATCTGAGACATAAAGGGAAAATGCTGGAAAATCTCAGCGGGTCAGGCAGCATTTTTAAGGAGAGAAAAGAGCTGACGTTTCGAGTCCAGATGACCCTTTGACAAAGGATTGTCTGGCCTTGAAACATCAGCTCTTTTCTCACTTTACAGATGCTGCCAGACCTGCTGAGATTTTCCAGCATTTTTTCTATTCCTATTCTGTTTCCTGTCTGCCAACTAGTTTTCTATCCAACTCAATACACTACCCCCGATCCCAAGCGCTTGAATTTTACACGCTAATCTCTTATATGAGACCTTGTGAAAAGTCTTTTGAAGGTCCAAATAAACCACATCCACTGGCTCCCCCTCTTCAACTCTACTAGTTACATCCTCAAAGAATTCCAGTAGATCTGTGAAGCAAGACTTCCCTTTTGTAAATCCGTGTTGACCCTGTCCGATCCTGCCACTGTTTTCCAAGTGTTCTGCTATTAAGTCTTTTATAAGCGACTCTAGCACTTTCCTCACTACTAACATCTGACTAACTGGTGTATAATTCCCTGTTTTCTCTCTACCTCCTTTTTTAAATAGTTGGGTAACATCAGTTACCCTCCATTCCATAGAAACCATTTTATAGAATATTGGAAGATGACGACCAATGTATCCACTATTTCCAGGCCCACTTCCTTAACTAATCTGAGATATAGATTATCAGGCCCTAGGGATTTATCGACCTTCAATCCCATTAATTTCCCCAACACCATTTCCCTGCTAATTCTGATTTCCTTCAGTTCCTCCCTCTCACTAACCCCCAACATTTCTGATATTTCAATGGTGTCCTCTTTTGTGAAGACAGAACCAAAGTATGTATTTAGTTGGTCAGTCAGTTATTTGTTCCTCATTACATATATTCTCTGTTTCTGACTCTGTGACCTACATTTGTGTTCACCAATCTTTTTCTCTTCACATACCTATAGAAGCTTTTACAGTCAGTTTTTATGTTCCCCACTGAGACATCTTTAACCTAGCAACATAGGGAGGCAACATACCATCCTGGAATCTAGTTTGCAGCCACAGAAATGCCTATCTATTCCTCTCACAGTTGAATCCCCTATAGCTATTGCATTCTCACACTTTTTATTCCTCTCTCGTGCAGCAGTGCCAAACATGGTGCAATGAATTTGGCTGCTGCTGCTTTCCGCTGAGACGCCATTCTCCCCAACAGTATCCAAAGTGATATATCTGTTTGGAAGGAGAATAGCCACAGGAGATTCCTGCACCACCTTTCTAGCCCTCCTGTTCTGCTTGGTGGTCACCCATTCCCTTTCTGCCTGTGGAGTCTTAGCCTGTGGTGTGACCATCTCTCTATATGATACTCCATGATACTCTCTGCCTCACGGATAAGCCACAGTGACCCCAGCTGCACTCCAGGATAAAAGAGTGTGAGGAGACCGGTGGTTACACAGGATAAAAGAGCGAGGAGACTGGTGAAGACACAGAATAAAAGAGCATGAATAATTTACAGATTATAAGCTAAAAACCAAGTTACAAACTAATTAAATAATATAGGGATGCAGTGCCTGCATGATGTGGGAGCTGGTGGGCCCCATTGTAGTTCCCAGTGATTATGTCTGTAGTAAGCATTTGTCACTTGAGGAACTGAGGCTGAGTTGATGAGCTGGAGTCGAAGCTTCAGACACCACGGCACATCATGGAGGGGGAGAGATACCTGGACTCTGTGTTTCAGGAGGCAGTCACACCCATGCGATTAACTACCTTGAATTCGGCCAGTGGTCAGGAACAGGAGAGTGTGAGTGTGACTGTGAGTGAGGCAGATAGAGAGATCCAAGGGATAGTCCTGCAGGAGCCTCAGCCCTTGCCCCTGTCCAACAGGTATCAGATTATTACTCTTTGTGTGGATGAGAGAAGTGCCTGTAGGAATGATGAGCAAACTGACAATGGCAGCGTGGTTCAGGGCGCTATTCAAGTTGGGGGGAAGAAAAGACAAATGTAGCTGGAGTTGGGGACCGTATAGTCAGGGGAATAGACACTGTTCTCTGTAGCCAGGATCGAGAGTCTCGAAGGCGGTGTTGCCTGCCCGATGCCAGTGTTCAGGACATCTGCTCTGGGCTGGAGAGGAACTTATGATGGGACGGGGAGGATCCAGTGGTCGTGGTCTATGTAGGTACCAATGACATAGCAAAAATTGGGAAAGAGGTACGGTGTAGGCAGTTTGACAAGTTAGGCACTAAATTAAAGAACAGACCTCCAAGGTTAGAAGCTTTGGATAATTATCTGAGCCACATGCAAATTGGAAAAGGATACACAGAATTTGAGAGGTGAATACATGGTTCAAAGACTGGTGTGAGATATTGTCATCAGTTCTTGGGAAAATGGGGCTGTACCATTGGGACAGCCTACATCTGAACCACACTGGGACCAGTGTTTTGCGGACTGCCTACCTAGGGAAGTAGGGAGGGCTTTAAACTAAAGAGTGAGGGGTGAGGGTTCAGTTGCTTGGAAAATTAGGAAGTCAAAGTTAAAGGTAAAAATGCAGGTTAGTGATCAGTCTGCGTGTCAACAGAAAACTACAGTTAGGTACAGATCATATGAAAGTTATATTACACCAAGGACTCATACAAGACACCTAACTAGGAGGGGGGAGGGTTCCAAGAATGGAAGGTTTAAAAAATCAGGGTCATATGAGGGAGCAGTGGCACAGGATAGTGAGAAGGGAGCTGACCCTCGTAGTGTGACAGGCTGGGGCAAGAAACTTAAACAAAAATATGCAACACAGAGCAAATCCAGAGTTGCAAACAATTGTAAAAAATCAAAGCTAAATGTTCATTACCTGATTACACAAAGTATTTGCAACAAGATAGATGAATTGACAACACAGATTGCAACATACGAGTATGATATATTAACCGTTACAGAAACATGGTTGCAAGGTGACTAGGACTGGGTGCTCAAAATTCCAGGGTATGCAATGTTCCAAAAGAACAGGCTAAAGGGGAAAGGAGGTGGGATAGCGTTGTTAATCAAGGAAGGTTTCAGAGCAGTGCTGAATTGTGATATAAAGGCAGTGGATAGTGATGTAGAATTTAGGTTGAAATGAAGTCATCTATAGACCTCCAAAATGTGACCTCTCAAGAAGTCAGTGCATAAATAGGGAAATATCAAGAGCATGGTTGAAGGGAACTGCAATTATCTTAGGAAATTTTAATCTGCATATTGATTGGACAAACCAAACTGCCAAGGGCAGCATCGAAGAAGAATTTGTGGATTGCATCAGGGATTCCTTTTTAGAGCAGTACGTTGTGGAACCTACCTGGGAATGGGCTATTTCAGATTTGGTTTTGTGTTATGAAGGAGGATTAAAAAGGGATTCTGTTAAGGATCTTCTGGGAGTAGAAATCACAATATAATAGAATTCCAGATACAGTTTGAGGGTGAACGCCAAAGATCCATGATCAGTGTCTTGAACTTAAATAAGGCAATTATAAATGTCTGAGGGAGGAGTTGGCTGAGGTGAACTGGGGAAACAAGACAAGATACAGATCAGCAGATGAGCAGGGGCAGATATTCAAACAGCTGATCCAAATGCTCAGCAGTTTATCTCAATCAAAAAGAGGGATTCCATGAGAAAGAGGCAAAATCCATGGTTAACAAAGAAGATCAAGGATAATGTTAAATTGAAAAGCAGGATATATAAAGTAGCAAGGAATAATGGTAGGCTAGAGGACTGGAAGGTTTTTAGGATCCTGCAGCAAAAGACTAAAATGTTCATAAGAAGGGGAAAAAAATGAATTTTGGGAGAAAACTTGCATGCAGCATAAAAACAACAGTAAGACTTTCAGTGGATATGTAAATAGGGAGTGAGCGGCAAAGGTAAATGTAGGACCTCTACTGAACAAGGCTGGTGAATTGATAACAGCAAACAAAGAAATGGCGGATGTGCTAAATAAATTTTTGCATTAGTCTTCACCGTGGAAAATATTACAAATATCCATAAGATATCAGATGGGCTGATTTCAAATAACATGGTCGAACTTACAAAAATTGTAATCACAAGTGATAGAGTATTAGAGAAACTCAAGAGGCTAAAGGCAGACAAGTCACCAGGATGCAATGAACTACACACTAAGGTTTCAACAGAAGTGGCTGCAGAGGTAGTGAACCCATTGGTTGAAATTTTTTTGTAACTTGCTAAATTCCAGGAGGGGTACCAGAAGATTGGAAAACAGCCAATGTGACTCCCTTACTTAAAAAGGGAGAAAGGCAGAAGGGAGGGAAATATAGATTAGTTAGTTTAACATTTATTATTGGTAAAACGTTGGAGTCAATAAGACTGGGACTTTTTTCTCTGGAGCGCAGGAGGCTGAGGGGTGACCTTATAGAGGTCTATAAAATAATGGGGGGCATAGACAAGGTAGATAGTCAATATCTTTTCCCAAAGGTAGGGGAGTCTAAAACTAGAGGGCATAGGTTTAAGGTGAGAGGGGAGAGATACAAAAGTATCCAGAGGAGCAATTTTTTCATACAGAGGGTGGTGAGTGTCTGGAACAAGCTGCCAGAGGTAGTAGTAGAGGCGGGTACAATTTTATCTTTTAAAAAGCATTTAGATAGCTACATGGGTATGATGGGTATAGAGGGATATGGGCCAAATGCGGGCAATTGGGATTAGTTTAGGGGTTTAAAAAAAAGGGCAGCATGGACAGGTTGGGCTGAAGGGCCTGTTTCCATGCTGTAAACCCCTATGACTCTATGACTCTATAAGCAAAGACAAAATAGCAAATAATTTACAAAAGTTGAATATCAAGCCTAGTCAACATGGTTTTATGAAAGGTAAATCATGTTTGACAAATTTGCTCAAGTTCTTTGAGGATGTAACAGGGAGAGTCGATAGAAGGAAACTGTAGATGTAGTGCATTTGGATTTCCAAAAGGCATTTGACAAGGAGTCGCATAAGAGGCTGGTGCATAAAGTGTGTTGCATGCATTGAAAACTGGCTGTCACATCGAAAACAAAGTTGAAATAAATGGGTCCTTTTTCAGAGTGGAAAGATGTAAGTAGTGGAATACTGCAGGGATCAGTTCTTGGCCCACAATTGTTCACTATTTGCAAAATGACCTTGAGAAATGAACAGAATATAAGGTTTCCAAATTTGTCGATGATACCGAGATAGGTGGAAGGGTATGTTGTGAAGGGTATGTATGTTTCCAGGGCCACTTCCTTAAGTACTCTGGGTTGAAGATTATCAGGACCTGGAGACGTATCCACCTTCAATCCCATTAATTTCCCCAAAACCATTTCTCTATTCATGCTGATTTCCTTCAGCTCCTCACTAAAACATGTTTCTCTCAGCACTTCTGGTACATTATTCATGTCTTCCTTTATGAAGACTGAAGGAAAGTACAAACTTAATTCCTCAGCCATTTCTTTATTCCCTATTATGAATTGTCCTGTTTCTGACCGTAAGGGGCCTACATTCATTTTTGTCAATCTTTTTCTCTTTAATATCTATAGAAACTTTTACAGTCAGTTTTTATGTTGCCTGCCAACTTACTTTCATACTCTATTTTTCCCTTCTTAAACAGTCCCTTGGTCCTCCTTTGCTGAATTTTAAACTGCTCCCAATCCTCAGGTCTATTGCTTTTTCTTGCCAATTTTATGCTTCTTCCTTGAATCTGATACTGTACCTAATTTCCCTTGTAAGCCATGGTTTGGCCACAATTCCCTTACCACTCTTGCGCCAAACAGGAATGAACAACTTCTGGAGTTCACCTTTTCATTTTTTAAATGCCTGCCATTGCCTGTCCACTGTCTCTCCTTTCAGTAATGTTTCCCAGTCCGTCATGGCCAATTCATGCCTCGTACAATCATAGTTACCTTCATTGAGATTCAGGGCCCTGGTCTCAGAATCAACTACATCACTATCCACCTTGACAAAGAATTCTACCATATTATGGTCACTCGTCCCCCAGGGTTCTCTCACAACTAGATTGCCAACTAATCCTATCTCATTGCAGAACACCCATTTCAAGATGACCTGCTCCCTTGTTGGCTCCTCAATGTATTGCTCCAAAAACCCCTCCCACATGGACTCCAAAAATTCCTCCTCTATTGTACTGTGACTATTTTGACTTGACCAATCTATATGCAGATTAAAGTCGCTCAAAATCCCAGATGTTCCTTTAACATGTGCATTTCTGATTTCCTGTCCAATGCTTTTCCCAACATTACCACTACAGCTTGGTGGTCTGTATACCACCCCCACCAATGTTTTTTGTCCCTTGCTGTTTCTTAACTCAACCCCACAGATTCTACATCATCTATGCTAATATCTTTCCCCAATATCATATCAATATCATCTTCAGTCAACAATGCGACTCCATCACCTTTTCCTTTCCATCTTTCCTTCCTAAACACTTAATGCCCTCAATGTTTACTTCCCATCCTTGCTTACCTTGGAGCCACATTTTCGTAATGCCAACCATACTATACCCCTTTACATCTATCTGTACAATTCATCCATTTTGTTTCAAATGCTCTGTGCTTTCAGGTACAAAACCTTAAGTGGGTATTTTTAACATCTCTTTTGTGGCAATTGTGCAGGTTGTTGATGAAATCTCCCCTTACCTAAAAAAGGATATAGTAACATTGGAGGCAGTCCAAAGGAGATTCACCAGGCTAATTCCTGGAATGAGAAAGTTGTGCTATCAAAAGAGATTAAATAGCCTGGGTCTGTATTCCTTGGAGTTTAGAAGAGTGAGAAGTGACCTTATTCAAACACATAAGATCCAGAGGGGGCTTGACAGGGTAGATGGTGAGATGTTTTCACAAGTGGGAGAGTCTTGAGCAAGGGAGCATAGCTATAAAATAAAGGGCCAGTCATTTAAAAGTGAGGTGTGTAGAAATTTCTTCTCACAGAGAGTACAGCTGGAGATGCTTCCTGCACATGTGTCAGTCCTGGAAATATTCTCCCCTTCCCACATAGAGCAGGGGGAGCACACCATGGTTTTGAGCTCTTCTGCCATGACTTAACCCTTTAAATTAAACCATTCGGAAGATACCTAACATCAAATAATATCAATTACTCGAGGGTCCTTCTTCCCTGGTCCCTGTTACTGCAGAATATTGCCCATACAAAATATAGACCAGAAAATAAAGACCTTATAAACTATAAGCAATAAAGTAGTAAATACTCACTGACGTACTCATTCAATCAGCTACTTCCACTTCCCCACATAAGGTTTGAATCCTGACATCACCTCAGGAGCGCCAAACTCCAAGATAGCAATCAGATTTCTCACTGCACTCTTACAAATTTTCCTGTGATGTCACTCTTTTTGTTTTTTTAACAAGAACTGACTGCAAGGACACTCTTCCCAGACTGCTTCACGGTGATGCTGACTGCAAGGACACTCTTCCCAGACTGCTTCATGGCCATTCTGACTGCAAGGACACTCTTCCCAGACTGCTTCATGGTGATTCTGACTGCAAGGACACGATTCCCAGACTGCTTCTCTGTGATGCTGACTGCAAGCGCACTCCTCCCACATGTAAGAGTTTTACTATAAACTGCACCCAACGAATCAAAACAATTCATGACAAATTATCCTTGAAATAACAAGTGTCCCTTCAGTGGAAAGTTTTCATTGAGGATTTCAGCCTGCCATTATTCATTACTCATTTTGAAGCAGTTACGTAAGTGGCATAAAGATGAAAAATGTGTGAAAGTAACTCCCTCGCTAACAGCACTCTGGGTGTACCCAGACCACATGCTTTGCAGCAGTTCAGGTGGCTCAACACCACTCTCTCAAGGACAATTAGGGATGGGCCACAAAAATTGGCCTAAGCAGCAACATTCACAGCCTATGAAAGAATAAATAAAACAGGCCCACAGCACAGCCATGAACACTGCAGAAGAATATTTACTCTTATTTGGTTTGATTTGATTTATTATTGTCACATGTATTGATATACAGTGAAAAGTATTGTTTCTTGCGCGCTATAGAAACAAAACATACCGTTCATAGAGAAGGAAATGGAGAGTGCAGAATGTAATGTTACAGTCATAGCTAGGGTGGAGAGAAAGATCAACTTAATGCAAGGTAAGTCCATTCAAAAGTCTGACAGCAGCAGGGAAGAAGTTGTTCTTGAGTCGATTGGTACGTGACCTCAGACTTTTGTATCTTTTTCCCGAAGGAAGAACGTGGAAGAGAGAATGCCCGGGGTGCGTGGGGTTCTTAATTATGCTGGCTGCTTTGCTGAGGCAGCGGGAAGTGTAGACAGAGTCAATGGATGGGAGGCTGGTTTGCGTGATGGATTGGGCTACATTCACGACCTTTTGTAGTTCCTTGCGGTGTTGGACAGAGCAGGAGCCAGACCAAACTGCGATACAACCAGAAAGAATGTTTTCTATGGTGCATCTGTAAAAGTTGGTGAGAGTTGTAGCTGACATGCCAGATTACTCAGGCAAACAGCCCTTCTCCAAATCCTGCCTTGGGTTCTCCAACATCCTGGTGATCATATAGTTGCTGGAGCAATGATAAAGATGATTTCCCTTTTATTTGTGAAAATCTATGGCTGTTAATTAGCTCTGGGAAAGTCTAGAGATTTGAGCACATTATTTTTGACAATCAAATGTTTTGTTGCCTATCTTGGCGGTAAATTAAATGTTTTCAGTTTCCCAAGCAACACATGGAGTGGATAGCATCTGCGTTCCCTAATGATTTAAAGACTTTATGTGCTTAATAATGGGATTATGATTGGATTTTGGACACAGGCTCAAAAATATCACTTCTTCTTGCCTCTTAAAGCCACTCCCACTCCCTCTCCCCACTCAAAAATCTATTCCCAAATGGAAGAGCCTCCACGATATTCCAAACTTAATAAATTTATTTATAGCTTTACATTCCATGCAGTTCAATGAATGAAATAAATCTGTACATTAATATTGCTTCAACAAAGGAATATTTTCTCTTGACCAATATTCTGTTACACTATTCTTTTACATTTAATAACTTTTTACTGCCGATGACGTGAGGGATAATTTTTTTACACAGCAAATGAATAGACTCTGCGATGTTCTACCTCAGAGTATGGTGGAGGCAGAATCAATCCTGGCTTTTAAGAGGAACTGGAGAGAAATAAATTGAAGAGAAATAAATTGCAGGGAAAAAGCTGGAGAGTGGGATTAGGAGCATTATTTTTGCAGAGAGTCTGCATGGTCACGACAGCCCAAATGGCCTCCATTGCTGTTAAGGTAACCATTCTATCATAGTATAGGCTGGTGCTTAGGATAATGCTCCCCCGTTGGTATACAGCCAGCTGGAACAATTTGCAATTGCATAGCTATCGTGTAGTTAACAATATCCCCAGGTGCTTCACAGCAGCATTATCAGTCAGAATTTGACACCAAGCCTAAAGTGATATTAATACAGATGACTAAAAGCTTGATCAAAGAGATAAGTATTCATGAGTATATTTGTTTAAAGGAAGAAACAAATAGAGAGATGAAGAGTTTTAGGGAGCAATAAATGCAAAAGTTTATGGTCTACATAGCTGAAACCACGGCCAGCACTAGTGAAGAGATGGAAATCGGAGATGTGCTAGAATTGAAAGGATACGGAAATCAGGAAGAGTTGGAAGAAGTTAGAGATAGAGAGTGGCAGTCCTGCCTTTCTTACACCACATTTCCGAAGCACAGGAATCTTTTTACATTGTAGATTTTTATCTTTCTAATGTTGTTCCTTATTACCTCCTTTAGGAATGTACCATCACCATATTGGTCATTTAATCATCTGCTGCTTCTGCCCAATCATAGATCGCTTCCTTTTATTCTCTATCCTGCCTCCTTTTACCTGATAATTTTCCAGTTGCAACGATCTGCCATCTGCCTGCAACATTAACCTTATATTTCTCCTTCCACTGGCTGATTGTTGTCAGTATTTTCTTTTTCATCCTTTGCAAGTTTACTTTTCTAGCTCAGGAGGAGATGCAATGCAGTTACTGCCAGCCAGCTGGCATCAATAAGCAGGATCAGAACTTAATCATTCCTGGGAGCGGGGTTAAGAGTTCCTCTGGCCACCTGTCGCAGTGACATTTTAAACATGTTTGTGAAGATTCCCCGTGCTCAATATTTATAGTGAATGTGTGACTATTCCCTTTTCAAACATGTTCCTTATTTTGTTGGCACTAGCTAGCAGAGAGAGCTTCACAGACATTTTTAAAATGTCACTGCAGAAGAACTTCCAAAGGAATTCTTCCCTCTGGTTCGAATGGCCCAGTGCCACCACATGTGGTGCATTACCCACTAGAGTGATTCCAGGATTCTGTGTTTCCAGCAGGGAGCCACATTCACAGTAAGTGCAGGCTACAACGCTGCAGCCCAAAACCCCAACGCTTGATCCCTACGAGTGCGATTTCCCTGTTGGGAAGCACAAAGATTATCGAAGAATCTCATCATAGGAGCGGGTATTTTAATTGCCAGAAGTGCACAAAAAATCTGATTGTACTTAATAATATCATCTAATCTTTTGAACAGTAGGAAGCTGTTTTTCATGTATTCTGTACACATAATCTTAGAGCAATAACTGAATTTTAAACACTGTTTATCATTTTTTATATAAAACTACAACAAATCATTTACGGTAAAGTTAAAATGACTTACCTTTGTGTTAAAGAACCTTTCGTGTTTTCTCCTTGCAGTTATGGTTAAAGCAACGTTGCGTCATTTAAACTGAAGTACGGTATATGTTAAAACCATTAGGATGATTCACATTCTTTGAACTTTGAATACTTTTGTATTTCTTTAAAGTGACATATGAACATGGTCTGTCATTAAACACAGTGCATGATCCTACAACAACATTGTATCAATGTTGTCACTAGAATGGTCCTGTTCTTAATCCAAAAAAACTTTTCCCAGAAAGGAAATTGTGAAATAATGGGAGGTGGAAAAGATTAAAGGGAGGAGACGGAATCTGCATCAGGCCCTGTGTTCCAAGAGTTCTGTAACTCAAGAAGTTGTTATTACTGCAAATGTTGAAATGTCCGCTCTTTTGATGGGAAAATGTATTGGTGCTCCCTGCTGATGCTGTTTGTCATTGATGTTTTGTAATCATTTTAAATGTCAATTAACCCAGACTATTTCATTCAGCTATGTTCATTATACAATACTGCTGCATTTCTCTGTTGCTGCAGTGCTGGCACCTATGAGCACTGCTGGCAAAAGCAGATCATAATATTAATGGAGACTGCAACATTAACCCCGCAGCTTTATAGTGTGTTTATAAAAGTCACCTAACATGTTGCTGTTTTCTTCTTGTGTGAGAATTATTAGGGATTATTTTTGCAATGCAATACAATACTCTCACGTAGTTTGGAGCAGCTTTAATTGCGTGTAATCTTTTTCCTTCTGTATCTGAGGGTGGTTGGTTCTGTCTTTAACTTTCACCATCTGCTACTTATTATTTTTCTTAACACTTCACAGTCAGGAATTATGAAATGGCTTTCTAACAATTCCGATGGCAGCAATGAATCCACAAAACAAAATGCCATCAGGGGAGGTTAAAACCATTGCTGTCAATTGGGAGAAGGTCAACACATATCTTTACATTTAATATTACTATAATCTGTACAGTATGTTTCATAAACTTGTTCACAGATGGTAATTGCAACCAAGTGTATAATCAGACATGTGCAATTCAGCATCCACATGAATTAGTTCATTTATTTAACAGAATGAATCATAAGCTCTGTACACAGTGTGAGGAAAACAGAATTACCCTCCAATTGAATCCATGTAGCATCACTTAATGGAACACTTATCAGGAATTAATCATCAGCCCTAACAGAGACACTTTGATGGAAATTAATTGTGGTATTCAGGAATCACAAGGCACTAAGCACTGGTGAATCTGGGGCAGTGATATCATTGACATCTTCAATAAATATCTCTCAAAAATAGACCATAATCATAGAAGAAGTATCTAAGGAGAGTTTCAAACTCCAAATTGTAGTCATAGTTCACTTTAGGTCAAATGGCAAGAATTCCAAGTTGCCCACTATTCAATGCTGGGGCAAATTAGTGGGTAACTGAAGGAAGTATATAGGATTCTCAAGGGGCTCAACAGGGTAGATACTGCGAGGTTGTATTACCTGGTTTACCTTGTTTTACCTTGTGGGAGAGTCTAGAACCAGAAGTCATGGAGTCTCAGAATAAGGGTATCAGCCATTTAAGACAGGGATGAGGAAGAATTTCTTCTCTCAGTGGGCAATGAATCTGTGGAATTCTTTACAGCAGAGGGCTGTAGAGGCTGGATCATTAAGTATGTTCAAGGCTGAGGTAGACAGATTTTTAATCAGTAAGGAAATCAAGGGTTAAGGGGATAATTTGGAAAAGTTGAATTGAGGATCATCATATCAGATCAGTCATGATCTCATTTAATGGCAGTGCAGCTTCCATGGGCTGAATAGTCTACTTCCGCTCCTACATCTTAAGTTATGCTAAATGCCCTCTGGCAGTACTAAGCAGAAAGTAGCACTGGATCAGAAATTTGACATTCATGGCAGAAGGTGCCAGTTCTGAAAGCAATGAGCCCGCAGCAATTTGAGCAAATAGTATTTTCACCATTGATGCAGAAGCTTCAGGGTTAGTTGCAGTTTCAGGTCATTAGCCTTTTGCACCCCCATGCAATGCAGCAATTTTGCACTCTCACCAGCACACTAGCAACATAAATAACCTATTATTGCTGCTCTATTAACTATTGAAACTTGTAGTGGTAGGATCTACACAAGAAGCAAATCCTCCAGCAAAACAAATTAACTTCAAAGACTGTTACCATTATATAACTGCATAAAATCAATTCATTTTTATTACATCCTGCAGAGTGTCACTCCTTTATCAGGTAGTAATGCCAGTTGCACAAAAGGCATACAAAGTATTTGACTCCTGTAATGTTATCTAAAAGGTTCCTGGAATATTGACATTGTCGCTGCACTACAAACAATTAACTAACAATAAAGAGCTTTAGTAGAATACATGGGCAATCACAGTCACAGCCTGTCTCCTTATGCTCAGCCTTCCGTAATGTGCAGAGCTTGGTCCTTTCAGATATATTAGCATCCTAGATTAACCTCAGCTCCCGTGCCCACTGCACTTCCAGGTCACCCTTTCCTCCTCCTGCTCTATTATGGCTTATCCACTGCTACACCTGTACTCCCTGATTTTAAAAAATCCCACATACTATTTATGCACTGACGCTACTGTAGTAATATTTCAAATGTTCCATTTTGTTAAGGGAACCAAAGCCAATTATCAAGTCTAAAATGAAGTAGAATCTTTCTTGTTTCGATTGTGCATCAGCGAAATACTGCTCACGTTTCATATCAATAACTTGAACTTCATTTGGATGAGCTCAATGTTCGCTAACGTTTGGTAATATGTAAAGAGCAGAAATACTTAAAGTGACACCAAACATGCGAAAGTGGCCTGCCAATCTTTTCTACCCACATTCCGGCACTTTTAAATTCTAACCTACTTTTTCTGTTAAAATTAACATAGTCAGGGATTTTGACCTTTTTGTGACTTAACAACAGAACTAGAAAGAATAGCAGGTAGCAGCTGAACATTTGTACCAGTGAAGATTTTCTAAGTTTAGTCCAGTACACAACAGGATTTTCACTTATAACTGAGCTAATCTATCCCATGCGCATACCAATATAATGGTGGTAGTTTAAATGCACTTTAATTGAATCAGTGTGTGTGTGGTTAGGGAGAAAGGCAGCAGCTGGTTTATGTACTGAAAAGAGAAATGACAAGCCAAGTCTTGCAGTTTCTGATTTTATTTAACTCTTTTGTTGCTCTAACGCATTTTGTTTTCACTCCAATCCGAGAATGACAAGTCCATAATTTTTTTTCACCAGTTTTTTTTTTAACCAGTTTCATTGAAGGCTCTTACCTCAGTTTTGATGCTGTATTCTGGACGCTCCTTCAGCACAGCAGTTCCTCAATTGCTGTTCAGTTTCAGTTGCAGCTTCTAACACCTATGCCTATTTTCTTCACAAAAATCACACCAGACAAAGGATGACAGTCGAGAAGAGGCCTACTTACTGTGGACACCTCCTTTCAAATGAATTCCCTTTCTGGACAGAGCGGTAAAGTTATTGTCAATTGTACCACATCTAATTGAAGACAGGCTTGTTTAAACTACATCTGGAAAATCTGATGTTGATTCAATCTATAATCTGAATGCTTGCCCTTTGGCCATGGGATGAATGAATTTCACCATGTTATCATCTCTGAGGCAGCAGGTATTAAGTCTCCTGGTGTGAAGCAAAAGCAAACTTTTGTGGCCTGGTTTGATTTTAATTCAAGTTCACTTGGTTGAGGCTTCGTTCTTGAAAGGAGTCCACGTGTGTTCAGAAGGACCGCACTGTAATTAACCAGAAAATAACACCGCTGGCCCAAACACCAGCTCCTTTGATTCCTTCCCAAAAGACAGGAGATTCTTCAGCTTCTGTTGTGAATGAGCAAGCACATCTGAGGGAGAAAAGGAAATGACATCTTCACCTTCTTCATCTGGAATGTTGAATTGAAGCCTCGCACTCAAGATGGGAAGAGGGCAAAATGGCAATGAAAACAAAGGAAACTATAGTGGATCATAACATAATCTCTTAGAAGATGTATCCCCCAAAGACAAGGAAACAGCAAGCAGACAACAAAAATATAACACCATCTGCACTTGTCTTTTTGCTCACACTGTGACTAACTCAGATTCAAGGACTAATGTGTTATATGTCTATCTAGTAAGCCCTCTGGAATGCTAGAGTCCCTTGCCTTGATTTTGATATTGTTTGGAAATTTTACTGTTAATTTTCTGCTGAAGATGGTCCGGATATGTTCCAGAATGTTTCCACTTCTGCTCAGCATGGCCACTTGACAAAGTTATAGTGAAATGAGACCAGAGAAGATTTATCAGGCTTAGTGTCTTATCACATCCACAGAATGGCCCAAAGGATTTCACAAACCCAATTAATTATATTTTTAAATTGCAGTTACTATTGTCCTATAACAAGCAGAGTAGTTAATTGCTGCAAAGTCAACAGCAAATGAGTTGAATGCGAGTCAATCAGTTTTCCCTGCTCTCGGCTGAGTGGTGCCATTGAGTCTTTTACATCCACCTGAATCATTAAAACAGGAAAATAATTGCTTTAACATCTTACCTGAAAGGGGACATTCCAAACATTGGAGAACTCCATTGTTCTTACTTCTTACTGTGCCCACCCCAGTCCAACGCCGACATCTCCACATCATGTGTTTAGCACATTCTCCTCGTGTCTGCGTGGGTTTCCTCCGGGTGCTCCGGTTTCCTCCCACAGTCCAAAGATGTGCGAGTTAGGTTGATTGGCCATGCTAAAATTGCCCCTTAGTGTCCTGAGATGCGTAGGTTAGAGGGATTAGTGAGTAAAATATGTAGGGATATGGGGGTAGGGCCTGGGTGGGATTGTGGTCGGTGCAGACTCGATGGGCCGAATGGCCTCTTTCTGCAGTGTAGGGTTTCTATGATTCTATGAACTGACTCATTAGTTCAATGAAATATCATAAATGAATGCAGCAAATACTTAATTGGCCAGGCAGCACCTCTTGAGAGAGAAACAAAAATCAGGGGCGAGATTCTCTGGCCTCCCAGTCGTGTGTTCCCCACTGGTGGGAGGTGGCGCATTGTTTGCTATCGGCAGGATTCTCTGGTCCCGCTGCTGTCAATGGGAATTCCCATTGACGTCACCCATGCCGGCAGGAAACCCGCAGATGGGGGTGCGTTGCTAATGGGACCGGAGTGAAAGTAGCAGGAGTGAAAGAGAAATGCTCTGAAAGCTTGCGATTCCAAATAAACCTGGTGGATTTTAACCTGGTGTTGTGAGACTTCTTACTGTGCCCACCCTAGTCCAACGCCGACATCTCCACATCATGTGATGGAAGTGGAAAGGAGGAGAAGCATCATATTTCCACATTGAGGCAGCAAACCCTTCAGGCATATGCACTGTGAAGACAGCCACAGGAGTCAATGCTGCAAAGAGTTCAGTAATCTTACATAAATGGCCAAAATCCGTGAGTGCAACTTCATCTGTCATATCCTATTCACCACACACATTTCAATGCACCATACTCCCATCACTCATACAACAGCAATCGCTAGCAATCAGGATTCATACCTAACATGCATATGTTCCACCTCACTCTAACACATTTAACATTTCTGCAAGCATCACACCCACATCGCACAGCCCCCATAGGTATTAGCTACTCAGCTATGACAGGCACATCACCTCAACACATTGCAACACACTCATTGGCACAGTTCTCTCTCTCTTGCAGGACAAGATCATACATAGCAGAAGGAAGCAGCAGAGGCAGGAGACAGGGACACCTGTATTTCCTGAGCCCCTTAGAGAAGACAGAGCTTCAAATTCACTTCAACCAGTGTTGCTGAAAACATTCAGGATGGCAGTATCTTTCTGCTTTATGCACCTTCTAAAATCCCTCATCCTGCAAGTTACTCATTACTGCATCCTTAATGAGTACTTTGTATCAGTATTCACCAAGGAGAAGAATATGATGGATGTTGAGGTCAGGGATAGGTATGTGAATGCTCTTGTGAACGTCAATATATCAAAGGAGAAAGTGTTGAGTATCCTAAATTGCATTAAAGTAGACATGTCCCCAGGGCCAGGTGGGATCTATCCTGGGTTACTGCGGGAGGAAAGGAGATAACAGATACCTTCACACCCTCCTTGACCACAGGCGAGGTTCCAGAGGACTGGAGAATAGCCAATGTTGTTCCCCTGTTTAAGAAAGGAAGCAGGTGTTGTGAGACTTCTTACTAAGGCCTCCAACACAGCATCGGAGAATCTGGGAGCCTCCAATCTGCACATGCTACTCCAAATCTTTCCTCTTTATTCCTGATAGGAAACCTTCACAGAGACCGTTCTAAGGTCTGCTACAGGCACAATGCACCTCCGCGTTAGTGAAGGTTAGTTTTAGGAAGTTCAGGCTAGCTTTAATTCATGCTAGCCTTGGTCAAAACTGTTGAATATGCAGACTCTCCACATGTTTAGCGCGGGTCAACATACCACAGTCATGGAGAAGTTTGCATGTTGCTTGCATTACCTCAATTGTGCACAGGGTAATCATGTGTCAAAGAATAGGCCACAACAAATTTGTAATCACTGATTTCCTTTGATAATTAGTGTGCTTTCAAGAAAATTCTTTTGTACACTATTTCAATACAAACATCATCAGCGTTCATTTTTAATTAATTAATTAAGGATTTTACGTGAGGATATTACCCAAAGGCCACCCTTTGTAGATAGAGGCCAGGATTTTTTTGGTCCTGTTCTCCAGCCTGTGATTCACTGCCACGAATCATTTAACTGGACAAGCCAACACAAAACATAAAATATTGACTGAGTTAAGGGAGCTAGATTCAACATTCTCATGCCAACCAGGTCATCTGAGTTAATATGGAAGAATTCAACAATTTTTTAAAAACTGAAATCAGATGCTGGGGTTTGCTCTCATGTATACCAGTCCAGTGTCATATCAACTATGTAACCCGCCTGCTGTTATTATTAAACTTGCAACCTGTCTGCCTAAGCTTGTGATTTTGCATTATTCTGTTGCAATATAATACGGATCTTGTTAGAAATCATAGAATCATAGAAATCCTACAGTGCAGAAGGAGGCCATTCGGCCCATCGAGTCTGCACCGACCACAATCCCACCCAGGCCCTAACCCCATATATTTACCCACTAATCCCGTTAACCTACGCATCTCAGGACTCTAAGGGGCAATTTTTAACCTGGCCAATAAACCTAACCCGCACATCTTTGGACTGTGGGAGGAAACCGGAGCACCCGGAGGAAACCCACGCAGACATGAGGAGAATGTGCAAACTCCACACAGACAGCGACCCGAGCCGGGAATTGAACCTAGGACCCTGGAGCTGTGAAGCAGCAGTGCTAACCACTGTGCTACCGTGCTGCCCCGTTGTTTAAGGTAATATTGCAACGTAAGAAGTTCTCCCTGAAAGGGCTAAGCAAACCTACTGGGGAATAGACCTCATTGTTGGGCAATCAAGAGCAATGGTGGGGGAGAGGTGGGGGGGAGGGGATGGGGTGTACAGAATAATGCTGGAGAAGGAAAGAGTTTTGTTAAGTAAATCATGAAGGTTTACACACAAACATAACGGGAATTAAAAACAATTCCGCAATCTCAAATTGAAGTTAAAGAGTCCCCAACCCCATCCTGCCAGCATCAAGGCATCACAGTCCCCTCTCCCACCCCCCCGCCCCCCTCCCTGCAGCAATTCTCCCCTCTTTCTCCCAATGCAGGCATCCCCTAACCCTCCCCCCCACCATGTAGGCATTCACACCCCTCTCACCATTGCTGCCCCCCCCTCCCCCCCAACAAATAGGGGTTCCCTAGGCACGCCACCCCAGCCCGACCCTGACCCGAGCAGTGCCAACCTGTGCCAGTTGTCAGTACCAGAGCACTGCCTGACCGTGGTCTCTCTCTCTCTCCCCCCCGTGAGCTATGCTCTGCACCCCTGGAGGGAACACCTCGACAGATTTACATCTGGCTAACCCTGTTGTAAACCTCATCAACATCGGCCAGATATGAATATTTAGTGAGGGCAATCATGTGAGAAGGGGGGGATAGATAATTAGATTGAAATTTATTCAAATGTATTAAAATCAGGTTCTTGCCCATTATGGGCATGAACCTGATTGCATCGCTGGTGAGGGGCGGGGAAAATAGGAGATTACAATCTTGTTGGCAAGATTTGTGATTTCTGGTTCTCTCCAGATTTTGTGCCCCCGCCGGCAATCCTGCACATGGTGAGTCTGGGCTCAAAATACCTCCATAGTCACACTTCCTGGCTGTAGCAGGAATGTCCTTGACAACTGTGGCTTTATACCCTTTTCTGACCCTGGCCCCTTAGCATCATAAGTTATTGCCTTAAATCGAGTTATCCGATTGGATTTTCGATCCCACCCTGGCTATGCAAGGACATTTTGCATGTGGTTACTTCCTGTCAGAAGGGGGTGCCTGCAGATACATGTGAGAAATGGATGTGGTTGTGCATCTTGATCAGACAGAAAGACAGTCATTCATACATACCTGAGAGGCCATTGTCCAGGTCAGTTGCTGTCGTGTC
Source organism: Mustelus asterias (assembly GCF_964213995.1). Lineage (NCBI taxonomy): Eukaryota > Metazoa > Chordata > Chondrichthyes > Carcharhiniformes > Triakidae > Mustelus > Mustelus asterias. The sequence goes on from NC_135805.1 coordinate 63,647,487, forward strand.
TGATAGTTGACCACCGCTCCAGTGACATGTCCTGACATATCTGTGCCTGTGTGTATGTCCTTGTTTAATTGAAACTGTCTTTAATTTTGATAAATTTAATAACATTCTCAGTGATAATGTATTCGATCAGACTTCTCTATTCATCCTGATATCCTCCACATTCCATGTACCTACCACTCAGTGTTGAGCTCTGCACACTGACCCACACCACAATTAGTTACTTTCTCCTTATAAACCGAAATACCAGACATATTAAAAAGGCCCCACAGTATGACACAAAATATAAAAATCTCCCAAACACCCAGAGCTTTTGCTATACTTCGTGCCTTCAGCAATTTTTTGATATCACATGGAGTGAACCAAATTGGCTGAAGACTGGTGTCTGTATTACTGGGGACACCAGGAGGAGGCAGAGATGGATAATCCATGCAGTACTTCTGGCTGAAGGTGTCTTTTTCACAGATATGCTGCGCTCCCCCAATATTGAGGATGGGGAGTTTTAAGGAGCCTCCTGCTCCAGGTAGTTGTTTAATTGTTCACCATCATTCACAACTGATGTGGCAGGACTGCAGAGCTTAGATCAGATTGGTTGGGAAATCGCTTCGCTCTATCACAGAAAATGGAAGAAATGTTATTGGTAATGGTAGATTTGGTGGACCGTGAGGTTACAGATTGTGGTTTAATATAATTCTGCAGTTCAGTTGTCTCAGTTTTGAGCTGCTGGATCTGTTCCAAATCTATCCCATTTAGCACAGTGGTAGAGTCATACAACACAATGGGTAGTATCCTTAGTGTGAAGATGAGACTTCACCTTCACAAGGACTGTGCAGTGGTCACCCTAACAATGCTGTCATGGATAGATGCATCTGTAAATGGTAGATTATGAGGATGAGGTTGAGAGGGATTTTGGCCACAATAGCTTCATGATCATCATTAACAATAGCAGCTTTTCCATTTTAGAGATAGTGAACAAGTGAATTTAAATTCCATCAGCTATTGTGATGGGATTCAAACTCATGTCTTTAGACATTAGTCAGGGCCTCTCGATCATTACCGGTACTGTAACATTCACCAAAAAACTCCATCCTCGTTCACGGCTGGGATTCTCCAGTGTCATTGAAAGTGAATGGAGTTTTGGCTGGAATGCCAAATTCTCCACTCTCACTTGAGCGAGGCGGGTACGGATGAGACCAGAGAATCCCTCCCATTATCACAGTGCTACCATTCCCATTGTGGGGATAGTGCAGGATGGTGGAATTGAGGCCAAAATCCAGACATTATATTCAATGCTACACCAAGCTCAAATAGCAGAATAGCCTACTCCAGCTCCTTTGTTCCTAAACTTCTCCATTATTCTCTTATATTCTTCCTTAGGATGCATTCTTACTGGCCATGCAATGTCAGAGAATTCGGCCAAATCTCCATTCATTGCAGTGGGATGGGAAAATCCCGCAGCGTGAGCAGCCATAACATTCCAGCCTTAGCTTTTTTCATTACAACTTATTCTTGCAACTGTTTTCTTCAATTTTTTCAGTAACCAGACCGATAATCACCTTGTCTGAGGAATATATTGCCTGAGGAAGGATGTCTGTATACATTTTGGGTATTTCATGACTTTTTGATTTCAAAATTCGTGAGATTATAATTTTGATTTTTTTTTACTTACCTCAGTAATTTGGTTTCAGATTTGAATTTTGAATTCCTTTCCATCATTTAGAATTTTGTAATATGTCAATAATGCAACATACCCCCTAATTTAATCTTTGAGCCACATTATCAGTGACCCCCCGCCCCCCACCACCCCCCCCCCCCCCCCCCCCCCCCCCCATCATTATCTACATCAACCAGCTTCACTTCATGGACTCTGCTTTAAGCTTGGTTTGGAATATGTTCCATCCCCCCTGGATATATGGATCCTAATTTTCCAGTATCCTGTACCATTGTAATGGGAGAGCAACATTGTAAAGACTCTTGAATAGCAGAAAAGAGGAAATTATGGAGTAAATTACTTCTGCCATGACTCACACTATATTCTTTTGGGACATTTGCATAGCTCCATTGTTGCTTAGCCAAAAACAGAGAGAACTTACTTCCTAAAGCTCCATTCCCCCATTTAAACCAATGCCAATTGTGATTTTCCTGGCTTAGTACCAGCTTTTTAATACCATTGTTGTTTAGACTCAAAAATGAAGGTGCTTACAGCTTGACAGCAGTGTGATTTATTGCTCCTAAACTGGTTCCTTTAAACATATTTCCAATGCCCACAGAATATTCTAATCAGATTTAAAAAGATCAGTTAAGCCAGAAGCATTGGATCTGCAGTGAGGAAACAGTGTTCAGCGAGTGCAAAAGCACCACTTTCATATATTCCCACAGAACCAAGATGTTCCAATGATATGTTTGGAGCCCTGCCATTCATGAGATATTCAAAAAAATCAAGCCAATTGTATTAAAGCTGACAGTAACATTTTTGACAGATATATTAAGATAAAGATAAATGGGAAATATGAGCTTTTTAAGAACAGATTTGGGCAAGGTTTTATCAGATAATAGGGAAATGACAGACTCGCTGAATTAATCTCACTGCCTCTCTTCACAATGGTGAAAGGAGCTTAAATCTAAGTCAGGAATGGAACCTCAGTGGATTTAATGTCAGTATAAAATATGGGAATAGAGAAAATAATGGGACTTAAGGTAGACAAACACGACATAGTGAAGTTTCAGCAGCTGATTGGGAGAACAGAAGTCAGCAGCACAGGAGAATCTCAGGGCACATGAATCATCTTCGTTTAAAGGTGTTGTGCAACAGTTGGCTTTGTGCAATTGTGTCTGAGGTCAGTGATTATCCTGGTTGAACTTTATGGCACAAGGAAAGGGGGCAGGAGAATGGCAACTTGCATGGAGGCGTTGACCGGCACGGTGAATCAGTGGTGAGAGTGGTGGGGAAGTTGTAGAGTAGGGCCAAGGGCATTGAGGAATTGAGGAGGGATCTAAGGGAGCACAGAGGTTGGGGTTGGGGCATGGAGGAATGAAGTGGGAAGGGAGTGGTATCCTGGGTGCAGCGAAGGGTGCTGGGGACAAGCAGTTAACAGTCAGAAAATGAAGGGCCTAAAAGGCAGTGTGCCACCTCAAGGTGCTGGCTGGCGGAATCCCGACAGGGCTTTAAGTTCACCTACATTTCAACAACCCCACTTAGAGTGTTCCCAAACAATGGGCGGAGTTTCACAGCCTCGCTCGAGCGAGACCAGAAATTCCTGCCCGAGATCAACAGACATTTCCATTGTCCACCCCTCGCCCGCTCCCATTCCATGGCAGGCGGGGCGGTAGGATTCCGGCGAATGTCTTTCTCAATGCAGAGAAGGGAAAGCCAGGCCAGTCCAGCACGGTGGGCGGGGTACAACACTGGACATTAACATGAACATTCAATAAAGAGCAAACACAAAAGCACATCATTATTTCTTTCACAATAAATAAATGTCCTAACTCCCCTGTACCCATCGGGTTGTGCCAATGAGGCGTGTCAGTACGTTTAGCTCTCTGACTCAGCTCCTCTCAACAAAATAACTATGATGCACTCTTGAAAAAAGTGAAAACACTGAAATGTGAAATATTTATCAATGAAGTTTAAACTTGACAACCCTTCCAGATTAATGCTCTCAACAAGTCTCATGTTAATGGCAATGGAGTTGGGCAGGAAAGTCGCGGACATGATGAAGAGAGTCCCTCTGTTTTCCCAGGAAGTTCTTTTATAGACTGCCTGTACCTGCTGCATTGTCAGCTGAAAGTGAGTTTATTATTGTTGACAAAGTTTCCACCCACCCCACACCGCTAACCCCCCCATGTGATTGTTAAATTTTAATTGTATCTCGTGGGAACCAGCAAAAAACAAGAGATCAGAAGTAGCACCAGTTTCCTATTCCACTGCAGGGAATGGCAGGCCATGATTAAAATTCTGGCCATTGGTTTTCTTATTTGGGTCTGGTTCCACGAGCAACAGTTTTGTTTAATAAGTGTCCAAGTGGCCTTTGTTCATAGCTGAGCCTTGATTTTGGCTGTCAGCAGATTGTTTGGCAATAGAGAATCTCGTCGTTAAAATGTAAGACCTTGATTTATAGGGTAAATTCCATGACCCCTGGATGCCACAAAGTGCTTTATAACAGATGAAGTGCTTCGTGCTGTTACGTGGGAAACATGGCAGCCAATCTATGCACAGAAAACTCCCACAAATGATCAGTGACAATGATCCCATAATCTGTTTTTGTGACGTTGATTGAGGGATAAATGTTGGCCAAGACACCAGAGAGAATTCCACTGCTCTTCTTAAAAATAGTGCCTTTGGGTCTTTTACCTTCACCTCTGGCAGGTCAGTGCGGCACTGGAGTGCCAGCGTTGATTATTGTGCTCAAGCCCGGGGGCAGAAATAAACAGATAAATTGTGTTTCCCACCCCATCATCCAAAGAGTCGATGGAGGACACATCCCCACTGATACCAATACTTCCCCAGTCATTGGATTGGCTGGAGACAAGACTTCTACCTCTCACCCAAGAGGAATACCTTCCACAAAGAAGTGCCGGCCACTGAGATTATTAACAGTCCCCAGATAATTCTACGTCCCAGAGCCAGGATGGAGGTAATTATCGGGGTTTCATGGAAGGGATGGGAGCAGGGTTCCCGAGGTTTATTCATTTAGATAGAATCCGTACAGTGCAGAAAGAGGCCATCTGGCCCATCGAGTCTGCATCGACCACAATCCCACCCAGGCCCTACCGCATCTCCCTACACATTTACCCGCGAATCCCTCTAACCTACGCATCTGAGGACACTAAGGAGCAATTCTAGCATGGCCAATCAACCTAACCCGCACATCTTTGGACTGTGGGAGGAAACCGGAGCACCCGGAGGAAACCCACGCAGACACGAGGAGAATGTGCAAACTCCACACAGACAGTGACCCAAGCCGGGAATCGAACCCAGGTCCCTGGAGCAGTGAAGCAGCAGTGTTAACCACTGTGCTACCGTGCCACCCATATAATAAAAAAAAATATTTTTATTAGTGTCACAAGTAGGCCTATATTAACACTGCAATGAACTTACTGTGAAAATCCCTTAGTCGCCACACTCCGGCGCCTGTTCGGGTACACTGAGGGAGAATTTAGCATGGCCAATGCACCTAACCAGCATGTCTTTCGGACTGTGGGAGGAAACCGGAGCACCCGAAGGAAACTCAGGCAGACACGGGGAGAACATGCAGACTCCACACAGACAGTGACCCAAGCCGGGAATTGAACTCAGGTCCCTGGCGCTGTGACACAGCAGTGCTAACCACTATGCCACTGCGCCGGCCATGTATAAGAATTATGAGTGCGAGCTGCCAACCTGCACTCACTGGGCCACAGAAAAGTAACAAAAAGACCATTCGGCCCTGAGTGCCAACACAACATGGAGCCCAAGCTGACAACGTACAAGAAAATATCTGCTTCTTTTCACCAGAAAATAACATCCTCCTTCCTCTTATACTCAGAAATTACAGAAAAAGGAAGAAGTAATGAATAACAGCAACTGAGCAGCTGTGTTCTGGTTTCCTGGTTTTCCACTAATAATTGGCTCTGACTCTGACAATTAGACCCTCCGCATATTGCAGCTTTACAATATAGTTCTCTGCCAGAACCGGAGGCATCCAATGGGAATGGATGAAAAGGCTAAATAAAATCAGGAAATGGACAGAATAATGGCAGACAAAAATCAGCACACATAAACACGAGTTACTGCACAGTGGAAGAAACAATTGCTGACCCTTGTCCTCCATGAATAGTGTTGAGCTACAATAATGATGAAGTCGGATAGTCTAGAGACTGTGGTCGACCCGACATTAAAAATGTCCACTCACTGCACATGGGCTCTCATCAATACAGCCAATGTCTAAATCAATCGACTACAGGACAGAGAATGAAACTCTACAGTTCCTGCAATGTCCAATCCTGATTCCCGAAGCATAAGAGAAATAGTCAAACCCTGGAGGGATTACAAGGAAGAACCACCGAGAGAGTACATTTTATTTTCATCCATTTGAATGGTGAAAGCAGAACAGATTGCCTATCCTACAGAGAAAGATTTTCATTTCTATTGAAATCAGATTGAATAATGAACAGAGATCCACGTCACCATCCCCTTTACCAAGTGGTGAAAGTGCTCTCCTGGTGTTAGGAAACAGTGGAGAAACAAAAACCCTTCAGTTCAGAGAAGAGCTCGTTGAGATACATTCTGAAAGATTTATAGCGGATGCAGTAGCATAGTGGTTATGTTGTTTTCAAAGAACAAAGAACAAAGAAAATTACAGCACAGGAACAGGCCCTTTGGCCCTCCGAACCTGCATTGATCATGCTGCCCGACTTAACTAAAACCCCCGACCCTTCCGGGGACCATATCCCTCTATTCCCATCCTATTCATGTATTTGTCAAGATGCCCCTTAAAAGTCACTACCGTATCCGCTTCCTCTACCTCCCCCGGCGAGTTCCAGACACCCACCGCCCTCTGTGTAAAATATCTGTCTCGTACATCTCCTTTAAACCTTGCCCCTTTAAACCTGAAACCTATGCCCCCTAGTAATTGACTCTTCCACCCTGGGAAAACGTTTCTGACTATCTACTCTGTCCATGCCTCTCATAATCTTGTAGACTTCTATCAGGTCGCCCCTCAACCTCCGTCGTTCCAGTGAAAACAAACCAGGTTTCTCCAACCTCTTCTCATAGCTAGTACCCTCCATACCAGGCAACATCCTGGTAAATCTTTTCTATACCCTCTCCAAAGCCTCCACATCTTTCTGGTAGTGTGGCAACCAGAATTTAACACTATAGGCCTGACTTTACCATTTTCATTCCAAGTGCTGAATCTGGGCGCAATTCAGATCCGACTTGGAAATCTCTTCTCAGGCGCCCCCATACGCACTCAGCCTGAAAAAAAAATCACGAGTCTGAATTGCGCTGTGGGCGGGGCTTAGCGTGCCTGAAACAATCGGAGCTCTGAACTGCGCATGCGCAGTTAGAAACAAATTTGAAAAAGTGTTAGATCGCTCCTGGGCCGCAGAAAGCGGATAAAGCGACCCGGGAGCGAAAAGTGGGAGTGATGGCCCCCACAGACATAACTGTCCCGCTTATCCATCCACCCCCACCCCCCCCCCGCTACCCAGACGATCGCGATACCCTGCCCCCTTCCCCCCCCCCATCGATCGCCCGCAGACTGGCAGTGGACCCTCCTGCCCCTCCCATCCCCCCCACCAGAGATCCATCTGGCCTCCCCCCCCCCCCCTCCCCCCCCGCTGCACCAGTGAGCGATCGGGCCTCCCCCCCCACCAGAGATACATCTTACCCGCCTCCCTCCTCCCCCTCCCCCTCCAGAGAATGATCTGGCCTCACTCTCCCCCTCCCCCCCAGAGAATGATCTGGCCTCACTCCCCCCCCCACCCCACCCCCCCCCCCACCCCACCCCAGAGAATGATCTGGCTTCACTACCCCCCCACCAGAGAATGATCTGGTCTCACTCCCCACCCCCCATCTCCACCCCCACCCCCCCCCCCCCCCCCCGCCCAGAGAATAAGCTGGCCTCACTCCCACCAGCCCCCCAACAGAGAATGATCTGGTCTCACTCCCCCCTCCATCTCCCCCCTGCACCGTCCGGCAGACCCCTCACCCCCAGCAGATTCCCCCGGCTGACCAACAGCCCCCCGGCCGCCCCGATCGCTGGCCTCTCTCCAGCCCCGACCGATCCACATGCAGAGTGGCAGCGGGAACCCCAACCCCCGTGGATCACCCTCAGGCCATGCCCTGAGCTGGCCCTGCTCTCTGGGCCTCTCCTCCTTGGCACTGCCCAATGCTTGGAGGGCAGTGCCAAGGTGTCCCCTGGGCATTGGCACTCTGCCCCTTGGGCAGTGCCAGGGGGCACAGGCTCCCACTGCCAGGGTGCCCATGCCCAGGGGCCACCACCCCCCTGCCACCCGAGCCCCTGGGGGGGGGGCCCGATTGCCCCCCTTCACTCCAGCGGGGTCATCCCGCTAGTTTCCTGAAAGTGTGGAGTTAGCCTGAACCCCGCTGGAGTGAAATACTTCTCTTTGATGTTACATTCCATGTGTAAAACAGAAATACTTTTCAAAGGTTCGTATCTCCCGCCCAATCTGTCATCCAAACTGGATGATCCAATTATAATAATACACATTATTTACTGGGGCCCCCCAGCGGCTCACACAGATGCCGCTGAAAATCCAGGCCTGGGAGGCTCAATCACAGCACGAGCGCTCACAGGAATCCCACGAATTGGCCAACGCATGATTCTCCTGGCCCGCTGCGCTACAAAATTAGTGTGGCAGGATGGGAGAACCGCCCCCAGATGTCTCTCTTTTCCTACAAATGAAAGTTCAGAGCAAGTAGTTGACGTGAGTGCCAGAATCAAATATTGTTGTCAGAGACATATCTGATGTCACGGTGCACTGTAGATTTTAATCCTGAATGAGATTGCCGTGAAAGGTGGGGGTATAGAATTGTTAAAATATGGAAGACCAACAGTTTAAAGTTTATCTATTAGTGTCACAAGTAGGCTTACATTAACAATGCAGTGAAGTTACTGTGAAAATCCTCTAGTTGCCACACTCCGGTACACTGAGGGAGAATTTTAGCATGGCCAGTGCACCTAACTAGCACATCTTTCAGACTGTGGGAGGAAACCGGAGCACCCAAAGGAAACCTATGCAGACACAGGGAGAATGTGCAGACTCTGTGCAGACAGTGACCCAAGCCGTGAATTGAACCCAGGTCCCTGGTGCTGAGGCAGCAGTGCTAACCACTCCTTATACAGTTTGAGTATCCGTTATTCAAAATCGTCAGGGATGATTGAATTCAGATTTCAGATAATTTTGGTTTCAAATACTGCAAAATAACCATAGTCTAAAGTAAAGAGAAGATAAGCAGTGAACAGAAAATAACAAAAGATAAGGAAAAGTTGGCCAGGGATTCGTGTTGAAAGTGTTGATGTTCTTGTCTGAAAGCTTGTCTATTGCAAAACACATGAATTGTTTCGGAGAAATCATTTTGTATTGTATGCAGCACAGTTCTGTTTCATTTTCATTATCAGATGAATGTTTACTGACAGATTAGGGAGTCTTTGAATTTTTGTGATAAATGTCACCCTGTCTGGCTGTCCATATTCACCAAGCGGTTCAAACTCTTGTGCTTTAACTTTAATTGACAAGGTTACAATGGCCTTGCTTATTTTTCCAGTCAATTTTCTCCTGTCCTCCCAATCCCCTGCTATGGTTACCTGTAATAAATGCCTATCTGTGGCACCATTTGGGATTTTCCTTGTAGACGAGTGTTCAGAATGTTGGCAAGGCTCGTGCTGGCTTAGGTCATGTCTCGTCAGCTTGGGTCAGGGACTTCCCGCGCTAAAGGTCGATGAAGTTCAAAGAAGGTGCAGTTTGTGGACGTGTTCAATTTTCAGATTTACAGATGATGGATACTGGAGCTGTGGTTAGGTTGGTAGAATCTACTTCTCTTCACTTAGCTTTTCTGTTTTCAGATGCTGATTGTCTTGCTTTATGATTCTAATTTTATTATCACCAGAGCTCATTACATGAAGGACATTTGAAACTAGTAAGATGAATTGTTAAACACTTAATATGTTTTTACATTTGAATTTGGAGTTCTGAAAGCCATAGTCATGACATATTCAATTGAGGACAATGAATATTGCATACTTTTAGCTGCTTATGAAATCTATGACACCGGTGTTGATGTATCTATGGCCTTGTTACAATTATAAGATTTACAAATAGTTGTTTGGTTGTACAAAATTTCAGTATTGCTAAAAAAAGGCACGTTGTCCGTACAGTCATCGGGACAATCACAAGAGTACCAATGGGTGGCATGGTGGCACAGTGGTTAGCACTGCTGCCTCACAGCGCCAGCGGCCCGAGTTCGATTTCAGCCTTGGCTCACTGTGGAGTTTGCACATTCTCCCTGTGTCTGCGTGGATTTCCTCCAGGTGCTCCGATTTCCTCCCACAGTCTGAAAGGCATGCTGGTTAGGTGGATTGGCCATGCTAAATTCTCCCTCAGTGTACCTGAACAGGCGCTGGAGAGTGGCGACGAGGGGATTTCACAGTACCTTCATTGCTGTGTTAATATAAGCCGGCTTGTGACACTAACAAATAAAACTAAAAAATAAAGTTGGGGAACCTTGACTCTAACTGGGTCAAGACATTACCATGGGGAATGAACCAGCGAATGGGTATCATTTATTTTGTTTAGCCTAAACAGGCGGAATGTGTGTACATATTCTTTCTGTCTGCACTCACGAACAGGTCAAAGACCATCACATCAGCCCTGAAAAATGCCCAGCTTACTTCAGATTACCTGGAATGGCAAGCTGTCTCAGGTGTAGCTCATTGTTTCATGCCGTTACTATTCAGTAGCAACCACAAGTGGTAGTCCCACTAATGGGAAGCTGCTGTCAAGCCAAAAAGACATTCTGCCTATCACACAAATGAGTAATGTGGTATAAGAATTTCACTGCAAGTGTGATGCTAAGTATGTAGGCCATATGTCCTAATAATTGACATTTCTACCCTGGGAATAAGACTCCGGCTATCCTTTCTATCCATGCCCTCATAATTTTGCAAACACCTATCAGGTCGCCCCTCAGCATCCAACATTCAAGTGAAAACAAATCAGGTTTGTTCAATCACTCCTCATAGCTAATATATTCCAAACCTGGTAACATACAACAGGCCATATGCCCCAAAGACAGGTGGATCATATCAAACAGCACATCCCTTCTGCTGTTCACAATGGGCAGGGTACAGACCATACCCAACCAGCTTGTGCTTGCCACACTCAAAACACAGTGTCCAACATTAGGTGTGATTCCATGATGGGACAACATTTACTAAATAATCCTCAGTGTGCTAAAAATTGTGCTGACAATCAAGTTATGATTGTCCATCCGGTTCACAGTGCATGTACTAGAAGCTACATATATCAAGACACAGGGCTCTATTCTTTACAGACAAAAAGAACATGTATGCACATTGTGCCTGTTTTAGCTATAGACAAAAATAAATGACAGCTATTTGCTGGTGATTCCTCAGGGCAATACATTGACTAATTAGAGTGAAACTGCTTGGTTTAAATTTCAAACAAGACTTGGCTGTTAACTGTCAATCACCATTAGCTGGTGCATTCTCCATGGCTATGCCTCTATCAATTAGAGTCCACTTGTCAATGAATCAGCAATTTCTTCTCAGACAGGATAAAGTTGTTGCTTCCACTGCGATTTTTGGAATTCTTGTGATTGTCCTGATAAGTGCAAGATAAAAAGCTTCAAAACAATATATTTTTTCAGCATTACTCAAATGATGAAGTTCCTTATTAATTAAAACTTCTCAGATAACCTATAACCATGTTACTTGTGATTACACCAGTTACAAATTACTTGCAAAAACTGTCCTTGGAGAGGCCTTGCATGAAAATCCCATTACAATTGCAAGGATGTTCAATTTTGTATCTCATGTCTGCTGTGGCTCAGTTGGTAGTACACTTGCATCTGAGCCAGAAAGTTACAGGTAACATGTCCTATTCCAGAAAATTTGAGCCGACACTCCAGTGCAGCACTCAGGGAGCACCACACTGCTTCCTGACCCAGACTCTGCGGGGCTGCCTGCTCATTGATCCCCAGGGGTTTTACATATATAGTAGCCCCATATGTTTTGCTCTTGCATGCACTTTTAATGTTGAAAACAATCTCAATGCACTTTGCAGAGATATGAGGGGGAAAAAAAATTAGCCACAGGAGAGTTGAGGAGGCCCTTGGTCAAGGAGCTGGGTTTTAAGGGTGCCCTTTGAATGTGACAGTAAATCGAGTCCATGTCTGTCCAGTCAGGCAGATGTAAAAGATCCTGTGGCATATTTTGCAGATGAGCCAGGGAGTTCTCCATGAGGCAAATATCCTTGCCAATATTTATCCCTCAATCAACATCCCAAATCTGGGGATTGTCATAATGTGGTTTGTGGGACTTTACCGTGTGCAAATTGGCTGCCTTCTTTCTCAAAGTACAGCAGTGACTACACTTCAAAAGTATTTCAATGGCTGTGAAGTGTTTTGGGATGTCCTGAGGTCATGAAACACATTATATAAATGCAAGTTTTGCTGAATTCCCTGGTAACATTTGAAATTAAAGCAAAATAAAAAAAGAATTTATTAGTCACAAGTAGGCTTACATTCACACTGTAATGAAGTTACTGTGAAAATCCCCAAGTCGCCACACTCCGGCACCTGTTCGGGTACACTGAGGGAGAATTTAGCATGGCCAATGCACCTAACCAGCATGTCTTTGGATTGTGGGAGGAAACTGGAGCACCCGGAGGAAACCCACGCAGACACGGGGAGAATGTGCAGACTCCACACAGACAGTGACCCAAGCCGGGAATCGAACCTGGATCCCGGGGGCTGCGAAGCAGCAGTGCTAACCACTATGCCACCATGCCGTACTTACTGTGTTTTTTTTGTTCAAACAAATTTCTGTGACCTTTGTTTCACTTTCTACTATATTTGATGTTTCAGGCCTGAAAATTGATCAAGATTCTCACTTAATAGGAACAACCTTCTGCACCTCTGATTGTCCAACCAGTAACATTAATTACCTCTTCCCCTGCACTGTCCATTGCCTCAGGACTTTATGGGACTGTCTGCTCATAGGTCCCCATGGGTGTAATGCACATAATAGCCCTTACTGTCTTTCATTTGTACCACACGTTAATGTCAAAAAGCATTCCAAGGCACTTTGCAGAGATGTGAGGAAAAAAGAATGGGTAGTGAGCCACAAGAGAGAGGAGGAAGCTCTTGGTTAAGAAGTTGGGTTTTAAGGATGATCCTGAAGGAGGAAAGGGAAATAGAGGGGCCAAGGTGTTAAGGAAATACATGTGAAATTTGTAACATAGGAGCTGAAGGTATGGCTGCCATGATGAAATAAGAGAAGGGAGGATGCACAATACACCAGAGTCAGAGGAATGGAGAATGCAGGAGTAGTGCAAACATGGAGGTTCTAGAAGTAGGGAGGGATGAGGTGAAGGAGGAATGTCAACTCAAGAATGAGAATTTTGAGCTAGAGAATTTCAGGGTCTGCAAGCAAAGGTAGGTTAGCAAGAGCAGAGATGATGGTTGAAAAGGATTTGGGGTGGAATAACATTCAGGCAGCTACACTTTGGAAGAATTAAATCTAAAGGAAAATAGGCTGGTGCAACTGAGTCTGAAGATGAGAGTTGTAGGAACAGAAGGACGAAATAGGGAGAGGCAAAGATAATATGTCAGAGGTAGAAATAAGGAGGATTTTGCACGGTTCAACATAGAAATTCATCTCAGAGTTGAACAAGGCGAATTTACAAACAGTCTGACTCAACCTGAGACAACAGCTGGAGGAGGGGGTGGAGACATTAGTGAGGGCACAAAAGTTGTGGTGGATGCGAGATATGATGGCTTCAGTCATTCCAATAAGGAAATAGTACAGAAAAGGTTATCAGGATGTTGCCTGGTTTGGAGGGTATTAGCTATGAGGAGTGGATTGGACAAACTTTGTTTGTTTTCACTTGAACGTCAGAGGCTGAGGGGCAACCTGGTAGAGTTCTTCAAAGTTATGAGAGGCATGGATAGAATGGATAGTTGGAGTCTTTTTCCCATGGTAGAAATGTCAATTACTAGGGGACATAGATTTAAAGTAAAGGGGGGAAAACAGATACGTTGGCAACGTTTAAGAGGCATCTTGACAGATACATGAATAAGCAGGGAATAGAAGGATACGGACTGCATAGAGGCAAAGGGTCTTTAGTTTAGAAAGGCATCATGTGTTGGTGCAGGCTTGGTAGGCTGAAGGGTCTGTTCCTGTGCTGTACTTGTTTTTGTTCTTTCTAAGGATGCAATTTGACTCACAAAATCCTACCTTATGTCAGTTTGTGAATATTCAGAATGCAAGATGCATGTGTTGCCAGCATCCTTGGAGTTTGCACCTTACTGCATTGCAGGGGCCACAGTGGCATTCACAGTGAGCAACAAAAATGTAATTTATGCATTTGGGGAGCAGATGAATTTGTGGGCGGAACTAGTCATGTTCTCTATGACGGTTGCAATGAATTACTGTGAGCAGTATTGTAGAATTTATGATAAGGATTATTTTGAAAACTCAATCAACTCCCTGCTTCCACAATCTGTGGACGGGTGAAATGGCTGTGGCCTTTTCTGTTACTTTCAAGCATGACAATCTTGCATTGGTCTTTACAGCAGGATGTCTCTTGCCACCATAAGTTAATGTACTTCTGACCAACATGACCTAAGTTTAACCTCTAGATTACTATCTGCAAATAGCACCACTCTACCTCTTAGCCTTGTTGCAGACATTTCTTACTCCCACTAGTAGCACAACTTTCTCCTCATAGAATCATAGAATCCTGCAGTGCAGAAGGAGGCCATCTGGCCCATTGAGCCTGCACCGACCACAATCTCACCCAGGCCCTATCCCCGTAACCCCACTTTATTTACCCTGTTAATCACCCTGACAATAAGGGCAATTTAGCATGGCCATAAGACCATAAGACCATAAGACATAGGAGCGGAAGTAAGGCCATTCGGCCCATCGAGTCCACTCCACCATTCAATCATGGTTGATTTCAACTCCATTTACCCGCTCTCTCCCCATAGCCCTTAATTCCTCGAGAAATCAAGAATTTATCAATTTCTGTCTTGAAGACGCTCAACGTCTCGGCCTCCACAGCCCTCTGTGGCAATGAATTCCACAGACCCACCACTCTCTGGCTGAAGAAATTTCTCCTCATCTCTGTTCTAAAGTGACTCCCTTTTATTCTAAGGCTGTGCCCCCGCGTCCTAGTCTCCCCTGTTAATGGAAACAACTTCCCTACGTCCATCCTATCTAAGCCGTTCATTATCTTGTAAGTTTCTATCAGATCTCCCCTCAACCTCCTAAACTCCAATGAATATAATCCCACGATCCTCAGACGTTCATCGTATGTCAGGCCTACCATTCCTGGGATCATCCGTGTGAATCTCCGCTGGACCCGCTCCAGTGCCAGTATGTCCTTCCTGAGGTGTGGGGCCCAAAATTGCTCACAGTACTCCAAATGGGGCCTAACCAGTGCTTTATAAAGCCTCAGAAGTACATCCCTGCTTTTGTATTCCAAGCCTCTTGAGATAAATGACAACATTACATTTGCTTTCTTAATTACGGACTCAACCTGCAAGTTTACCTTTAGAGAATCCTGGACTAGGACTCCCAAGTCCCTTTGCACGTTAGCATTATGAATTTTGTCACCGTTTAGAAAATAGTCCATGCCCCTATTCTTTTTTCCAAAGTGTACGACCTCGCACTTGCCCACGTTGAATTTCATCAGCAATTTCATCAGGATTTCCAATCCACCTAACCCGCGCATCTTTGGAGTGATAGGAAACTGGAGCACCCAAAAGAAACCCACACATATACTGGGAGAATGTGCAAACACCACACAGTCAACTGAGACCAGAATTGAACCTGGCTCCCTGGCGCCATGAGGCAGTAGTGCTAACGTCTGTGACACCATGCCATCCTAATCAGTTGATATAATGCATGTTCACTGGATGGGTTATCCACTGCCAACAGCTATTAAAAGAAAGTTTTCCTAGCCACTGACACCAGATATGCTGATAGGCTTTGATGACGTTCAAAGAGAAGAGATTTTGTATGGACCATAAACAGTGACACAGACCATTTGGGTTGACTGACCTGTTTCTGTTCTGCAAATTCTGTTTGCTCGCCTTTGATCCTGGTTTTCAAATAATGAGCCAGGCATTGAATATCAACAACACCATGATATTATGCAAAAACATTTGATCTTATGTTGTAGGGATCAAGCATGTGCAATGCCCAGAAAGAAGCAATCCCACATTTACAGCATGCAGCCACATTAAAGGTCCAATCATTGAAATATCTAGAATGTAACATCTTAACAACTTAAATACAATGTACATCTTGCAGCTTTTGTTGCTAAAATGCTTTAAAACAATCACAATTTCTTTGTGATCAAAAAGTTGTACAACCAGAACCTCATTCATATTATAAGTGAACACAATTCCTGACATCATCGGTTTTCTTTGCACTGCTGACTTGGCAACTTTGTACAATTTTTATTAAAAGCAAATCTTTATGTTTAAAAAGTATTTTGCTTCCCTCTGTAAAATTCATTTGTTGGGAATGTTTTATTAACCATTTGCCATTAATGTACTAGATTGACATGGTGCAATAAAAGCAAAGCCTTAGAGACCAAAGCGCTTTACGAAAGAGTTTTTTTTGTTGAACTGATTGGCCATTTCATCCATCCAGAACTCATTGAAAAAGAATTTTAGAATAATTTACTGGTGAACTGCAATCTTTTGCAGTGAAAAATATCCCCAAAAGATGTGTTTACTTCTGCAAGCACTTCTAAACCTACCCCGCAGTATAAATCATTAAATTCTCGCACTCCCATTAGTTAGACGTAGTTATGCTTACAACTCAAAAGGTGAAAAAACTTCCATTTAATCTACATTAAGTCTATTAGTGGAGATGTGTGCTGTCAAACTTAGTGTGCAACTTTAGATTGAAGGTTTTTCTGTTTGCTTAGACTTCATCTGCTGTGACTCTTAGGGATTATTTACATTTTCAGCCTTTGTAAGAACTTTCTAAATGAGCTTTACTATAGTAAATGACCAGGGTTTGTTCAAGATTCCCTGTATAATTGGGTTGGAGCAACCAGAGTTGATGATGAGCATGGTCAGTATGGAATAGATCATTTCATTGCAGAAGTGGAGAAATGCGACGTGTGGGTTTTCTGAGAACTGTTCTCTGCATTGTATATTTATTTGACCAAGGCACAGATTGGCAGATTTAAATAAATAGCCAAGACTATTGTTCGCAGTTCAACAGTTCATCTCATTGTTTCCTTCTGAACAAGGTCCAAGTTGTTGATCCGCATAGGGAATTACTTCCTTACAAAATAAATTGGGCAAGGATTGAAAGTATATGCATGAGCTGCAAGTAAACATGTGGCTACGCTGCTTAACAGTTCCAGTTTTTAAGCAGTTGGGGTGCTTTTGTTTGAGAAGGGAAATATTTCAAAATGTAGTAGCTATGTGTGATTATATTCTCAATACAGGGAACGCTGTTTCAAAACAATAGCCCAAACTTTCTTACAGATGGAAGGGCTCCACGCCTTAGTCAAAATGGTGCCAGAGTCCTGAATCTGGAAGTCCTGCTCCCGTGCCTGGGAGTAGTGTAGGGGGAGGGGAAAAGAGCGTGGGATATATTTCACACAACCGCGGGTTCACGGAGGTAGTGGCACATTTAGAAGTGCAGCTGTCTTTACTCAGAAGTCATTTTCTTTAACAAGATTGTTTTTTATTCATTCGTGGAACATGGGCGTTGCTGGCTGACCAGCATTCATTGCCCATCCCTGAAACATGATTGAGGAAATTTGAGGAAAATGTTTAAGCCTACTGAAGTTCTTTGGAGATGCAGTTATACATTTGGAGAGCTCAGGTACCCTTTTGGGATTGTTATTAGTACATCTTGCAATTTCAAAAGCTGCTTGGTGACACAAACCTGAGGACTCTCATTATAGGATTAGTACTGCTTGATTACTTCCACAACCTATCATTATCACAGCAGGAGATATGAAAGTTCACAATTTGATTGACAGCTCAAAGTAGCTATAAAGGGATCCACTGTTTTTGATGTGGGGCTATGAATATATATGCTTCTTTTTATAATGGATTAAGTACTTGAAGGGATTTAAATGTATTGAATGGGCTCTTACTAATGTAGGTTTTGTTTAATCTAGTGCAGTCTGTAATTGATACTTAGAACTTAATTTTGTTTAATCTCAGAACGTCCCTTGAATCTACCCATGGTGAATATGGGTGGTTGGCATGGAAAGTGTAAAAGCAAATAATAGTGGATGAGGGCATGCGTTGGCACAAGTTGGCACTAAGTTGGGATAGAGGCTATAAGGAGCTATGGGAATAAATAGGGACTCATGGGTTGGCATGGGTTGGCA
Organism: Mustelus asterias; assembly: GCF_964213995.1. Taxonomy (NCBI): domain Eukaryota; kingdom Metazoa; phylum Chordata; class Chondrichthyes; order Carcharhiniformes; family Triakidae; genus Mustelus; species Mustelus asterias. The sequence continues at coordinate 63,665,604 of NC_135805.1, forward strand.
CTAAGTTGGCATAGGGGCCAAAATGGAACATGGGGTGGGTAATGCCATAGGCTTACATTGAAGGTATGAGGGGCACTAAGTTGTGTACAACTCTAAGATAGCAAGGTTATGATGGATGTGAAAGAGCCATAAACTTAGATGGTTGTTCTAGCACTGGAAGATGACCCTGAACAATCCAAGCAGCAGATACTCGGGGATTGGGTTTTAGCAACGATTTCTTCAAATGGTGCTTCTAACACTGAATTACTTAAAGGGTTCTCAGGACTTGATGGATTGAGTTATAAGGAGGGGCTGGATAGACTGGGACTTTTTTCTCTGGAGCATGAGGGGTGATCTTATAGAGGTCTATAAAATAATGAGGGGCACAGATCAGCTAGATAGTCAATATCTTTTCCCAAAGGTAGGGGAGTCTCAAACTAGAGGGCATAGGTTTAAGGTGAGAGGGGAGAGATACAAAAGTGTCCAGAGGGGCAATTCTTTCACACAGAGGGTGGTGAGTGTCTGGAACAAGCTGCCAGAGGTAGTAGTAGAGGTGGGTACAATGTTGTCTTTTAAAAAGCATTTAGATAGTTACATGGGTACGATGGGTATAGAGGGATATGGGCCAAATGCGGGCAATTGGGATTAGCCTAGGGGTTTTAAAAAGAAGGGCGGCATGGACAAGTTGGGCCGAAGGGCCTGTTTCCATGCTGTAAACCTCTATGACTCTATGACTCTATAACTGTTGTTTCAGGCACCAGTGGTTTCCACCACAATGTTTTTGTTGCAGTTTGACCCTTATTATTGGTGTGTTGCCCTTGTATGGTTGGGTGGCAGAGTGGAACCATTAGCTATGTTTATAGCAGATATTCAATGTCACCCAGCCTAGTTCATAATGATGGCACAAAAATGGTTGGTATGCGCGATTGGTGCTGGATGAAGGTTATCCTGGCTGCTGCCTGGGAAACAGGCATTTTCCAAGACAATCTTCTGGTCACAGCCGCACAGTAATTGAATATTGATAGTTTGGTAGATCTTGCAGTGATGGAACATGTCCCTGGTCAGATGTGGGGCCCACAGAGCCATGTACATGTAGTCAATTGCACCATTGGGAATCCCGCCAGCTTGTTTAATACAAGGATGGAAAGTGATATCATTCTTGGAGGGGGGGAGGGGGATTCCCAAGCATATTATAAATGTTTTGTGTTCTGTGTACTCATACATTTTCTGTTTCAATTTACTGTAACCGTTTTTTGAACTTTGTTTTCAAGAATGAGGCAGTGCAGCATACAATGTTTTGCGAGTTATTATTTTTACTGTTAAACTTGTCTATCGTGCCTTTCTTTCTCGCTGATCTTTTCCGGGGGATGCTGATTCTTGCTGAGATGTGGTTAATGGATGAGGCAGTGTTCACAATGCCTCACTTAAATATCAAACCCATCACCATGACACCAGCATTAAAGGGGCTGAGAATGCAAACCACACCTAATATGCTACAGGCATCGAGGTGGACTTTTAAAAATTTTATTTATTAATGTCACAAGTAGGCTTACGTTAACACTGCAATGAAGTTACTGTGAAAATCCCCTAATCGCCACACTCTGACACCTGAGGGAGAATTTAGCATATCTAATGCACCTAACCAGCACGTCTTTCGGACTGTTGAAGGAAACCAGAGCTCCGGGGAAAACACACAAAGACACGAGGAGAATGTGCAAACTCCACACAGACTGTGACCCAAGCCTGGGAATCAAACCTAGGTCTCTGGTGCCGTGAGGCAGCAGTGCTAACCACTGTGCCACCATGCTGTCCTGAAGAATGATCAGGATGAGACAGGAGTCATGCAAACAGAAAGATCACCATGGAAAAACAGTCTGTCAGCTTGTCCAAATCTCTGTGCCTCCTGTTCAAAAGAACAGGCCTTTCAGCACAATGTCTATCCGGCTGCAGTTGATCGGCAGCAACTTAAGGCAATTAAGCAGCCCACTGCTTCCAAACTAACTGGGTGGAAGGCATGAGGTGGCATAGATACCCATGAGTGTGCATGGGAAGTGAGTAGGCGGTGAGTGATTGTGAGGGTTGAGGTTTAGAAGGTCTTACTGTTTTTATTTTATAACTGTGACAAAGTCCTAGAACACCAATACGGGCTTATTAAATAACCTACTTCAGCACTCAGCAGACCAAGTGGCTACTTCCAAACTGTTTCTGGGGTCGGTGGGCTCAACTCCAGACCTGGTGCCTGGAATGAAAACGTGGTCAAGAGGTCCCTTTAAAGTGGTGTTCCCTGAGGGCCACATGGTCAGGCTGGACCCTATGGAGTGTCAAGGCAGGAACCGAGCCAATCGAGCGCAAGGGTGCATATCCCGGGTCGGGGAGGATCCTCAATTGGAACTAGGGAGGAGGCAAGAACAGTCACATAGTTTATTCTGTCTGACTCTGGTACTGTGAATACTTATTCATCGTTGGCAATAAAACCCTTATTACTTTGAGCTACATGGAATCGGCCTCGATTTATTACACTGGCAATGAGGACTGCAGTGTGCAATTTGAGGGGGAGAAGACTTGAGTGTAGAAGCTGTGAAGAAGCAAGATACATTCACACATTAAAACGTCTTTGATTGGAAAAACTGAACCATTTCACCCAGAAGTGGAAAACTGGGCGCAGTACGAAGGGCTGCACTACTTTTATAGCAAATGAAATAAAGCTGAAGAAAAGTGAAAGATTATTCTGCTCACAGTCTGTGGCTCACAGACCAATGGCTTAGTAAGAGGGTTAACACCACCTGAACTTCCAGAGACAAAGCGCGCAATCTTACCGCCCGTTCACGCCACGGTCCCACTGCAGCAAAGACGGAGATTTTGGTGACAAGCCAAATCTCCGTTCACCGCAGCAGGATGGGAAACTCCCGCTGGCGTGAATGGTCGAATAATTCCGGCCAAAGTCATTTTATCAGATCGTTGAATTGTGTTAATTAAACCACACCTAATATGCTACAGGCATCGAGGTGGACTTTTTAAAATTTCAGTTGGAGCCGGGAAGGAGTGTTGTACAGTTGCATAGTTAGACCGTCTGACCCTATTATTGTAAATGTTTATTGTCAGCAATAAAGCCTTTGTTACTTTAAGCCACATCGAGTCACCTTCGATTTATTACAGAAGTGGTTTATGTTTTCCTGAGTTGGATATTTACCATTTTAGTTTGTGGTTATTTAAAAAATAATTATTGGGATTTGAGCATTGCTAGCAAGGCTAGAATTTATCAGAAAACTCTGTTTGTCTATTTGTCCCTGAGAAGTTGGTGATGAACCACATTCTTGGACCACTGCAGTCCATGTGGTGCATATACACCCACAGGGGGCGATTCTCCCATTGCGACCCGCAAATTTTCTGGCGGGTCGGATCGGGAGATACGCATGTCGGCCATTTCGTGGGATTCGCGCATGCGTTCCTGAAGCATGCGTGTCTCCCAGAGCCGGAGAACAGGTGCAGTCAGAACTGCGCTGGAAACCGGCGGGAAGAGATGTAAGTAATTTAATTCTTTTTTCAATGTATTTTACATGTGATTATGGGGCCCGACACGGGACTTGGCGGGCCTGATAGCATCTCCCACCCCACGAGGAGTACTTCACTCCGGCGGGGTTTAGAGTAGCTACCCACGTTCGGGGATCTAGTGGGAGATCCCGCTGGAATTAAAGGGGGCAGCAATCGGGGGCCCCCAGGGGTTGGTGCCCTCTGGGCATGGGCACCCTGGCAGTGCCAGCCTGTGCCCCTGGCACTGCCCAAGGGGCAAAGTGCCCATATCCAGGGGGCACCTTGGCACTTCCCATTGGGCATTGGGCAGTGCCAACGGGTCAGGGCCTCTTGTGGGCGGGGCCTAGGGGGCGATCGGTGAGGGTGGGGGGTCCTGCTGCCACTCTGCATGGGGATCAGTCTGGGCTGGAGGGAGGCCAGCGATCAGGAGTGGTGGTCTGCCGGGAGCGGGGGGGGGGGCCGGGGGTGGGGGGGGGAGGGGGCTCTGCCAGGGGAAGGGGAGACTGACAAATCGGGACCACTGTGCATGCGCAGAGTTCTGGAACTGTCAGCCTCTGGCTCGAACAGGCTCCCCCCCCTTCTCCATACCGCCCAGGTTTTAATGATATTCACTATTGTGACCTGTGCATTTCACAGAGTGGGGAGATTCGTGTCTGAAGTTGCACTGAAAAAACATCGTGATCTAGACCAGTTTTCTCACCAATTCAGCACTTCTGGGAGAATCGGCCCTGCAGTCTCTGAGTAATGATTGTGAATCAACATAATTGTATGGGAACAACTTGTCACTGAGTGCAGGGAACCATCAGTTCCAAAGAAAAATACCACGTATTAATATATTGAGCAAATATTTAGTAGATAACATTAAGTCAGGCGATTGTTATAGAATTTATTTTGTGGTTACAGCAACATTACATGTTTCCAGGAATCAGACAGAAACAACTTTCATTTAGATAGCTCCTTCAACATCGTGATGTGTTCCAAGATGCTTCTCAAATGCAACACACAATGAGAAAAGATGCAACAAAAGCTTTGTCTAGGAGAAGGCCTGAGGCAATGATTGAAACTGGATTAGTGATCAGATTAAGGATTGGGCAATGCCACTGAAGAGTCTGCTGAATGTAAATTCATCATACAAATTTATACTTAAAACAACAATTGGCTTCAAGTTGGAAATTTAATTCCAAGTGGTCATCAGGAAAACTAGCTTAAGCAACAACAAAAATCATACAATCTAGCAGAATGAATGCATGTTATTTGAGGACAATTTTCACACTCTGCCAGAAAATGACCCATGCTGGCTCTATTACCAGTGCAGTGTCAGATACACTATTATGCATACAGATATGTGTAGGATTATGGCTTAGTTTAACCTCAAATGACTAAGTCCAGGAATTCCCCCCAACTTTAAGGGAATGCGTCAGGTGATCTTGGGTGTGGGGTCACCTGCCTGGGGACCGCCCTGGGAGGGCAGTTGTAGTTTGGAGTGTGGGGCAAGTAGACCTGCAATAAATACCTGTTCTCCCCAAGGTCTGTCTGTGGAGTGAGTTCTTGGGGATACACCCCTGTAGTGGAGAATTTAACACTGGCAACGAGGATGGGATGACCGATGGTTCGTGGGTGAAGGATTGGGACCGCTGTGGGTTTTCTGGAGGTGGGTTGTAATTGACTGGCTGGTTTCCTGGCAGGGCAGTGGGGAGCAATGCAAACGGTCATTAACATCAGTGGTAATGGAAGATACAACTAGTGGCCAAAAGTGAGCCACCTCTGCCACCAGAAAACCCACCACTGGGATTGGGAAAATCCTGGCCTAAGGCTTTTCCTTTCCTGTTATTTACAAGTGGTGTTCAGATTTATACTGCAGCCGGAACTAATGAAATGGTTACACTTGTTGAATCCTAGGATACCCTAGCTTTTAATGTGTCAAGGTCCAATTCAGCTATATGTGCTGCTTAGCTTCTGGTGAAGGTGCAGGATTTTAGGGATGGACAATAATGCTGGCCTAGTCATTATCACCCATAGCCCATGAAAGAATTTTTAAAAATTGTAACTCGTGTCTGTTTGACTAGGTCTTGTCAATACATTGTGAAATGGAAAGAAGGAGAGATGCCATGTTTCTATCTGGAGGCTGAAGGCCCTCACGGCAGACCCTGTGAAAGGAATGAGGGGGTAGGTAAACAGGGAGATGAATTTCCAGAGTCTGCACCCTGAGGTCTTGGCTGAAGGATGCAATTAATCCAATGGCATCATGCGGAAGGTCAAGTCTTGACATGGCAACTCCTCTCTACTGTACAATCAACCTCTCGCACTGCTCCATGCACCACTAAAGTTCTATCACTCACTTATTAACAATCTCTAACAATCAGGACTCAACTTAAAATTCAGGTATTCCACCTCATCCTCACACACCTACCAATGCTGTCAGCCTAACATCGGCCTTTCACTGCTTCCACAAAGCTCCAACTGTCCAGCTAGGGCAGCCATATCACCCAAATACATTGCAATATGTTCACTTGTATCCTTCGTTCTCTCTTATAGGATAGCTGCCCACAATATAGGGAGCAGCACAGAACTGGCGGATAGCACACCTCCATCTCCTGAGTCCCCTGGAGTTCAGAGTGCTCTGCATTATGTGAATGGGTGCATCGTAGAAAGCACCACAGATGACATTATCTTCCTGCCTTATGTCCCTTTGCAAATCGCATTTCACTCTCAGCTGAGCAGCAGAACTGTTGTTTCCGGCACCGGTGGTTTCCTCTACAATGTTTTTGTTTCTGCTTGGCCCTCATTATTGGTGTGTTGCCCCAGTGTGGTTGGGTGACAGAGTGGAGCCATTAGCAATGTTTATAGCAGATATTCAATGTCACCCAGCCTATTTCATAATGACTGTTGAAATGCTCGATTGGTGCTGGATGAAGGTTATCCTGGCTGCTGCCTGGAAAACAGGAATTTTCTGAGACAATCTTCTGGTCACAGTCACACAGTGACTGAATATTGATAGATTGGTAGACCTTTCAGTGATGGAACATCTCCCCGGCCAGATGTGGGGCCCACAGAGCCGTGTACATGTAGTCGATGGCATTATTGGGAATTCTACCAGCCTGTTTAATACAAGAATGGAAAAGTGATTTCATTCTTGGGGGTGGTGGGGTTGGTGGGGGGGGGGGGGGGGGGGGGGGGGTTCCAGTACAAGCATATTTTAGATGTTTTGTGTTCTGTGTACTCATACATTTTATCTCATGAGATAATGAGATAGAGAATGAGATAGAGAATCTGGTGAACTGGTGCGGCAACAATAATCTCTCCCTCAATGTCAACAAAACGAAGGCGTTTGTCATCGACTTCAGGAAGCGTAAAGGAGAACATGCCCCTGTCTACATCAACAGGGACGAAGTAGAAAGGGTCAAGAGCTTCAAGTTTTTAGGTGTCCAGATCACCAACAACCTGTCCTGGTCCCCCCATGCCGACACTATAGTTAAGAAAACCCAGCAATGCCTCTACTTTCTCAGAAGACTAAGGAAATTTGGCATGTCAGCTATGACTCTCACCAACTTTTACAGATGCACCATAGAAAGCATTCTTTCTGGTTGTATCACAGCTTGGTATGGCTCCTGCTCTGCCCAAGGCCGCAAGGAACTACAAAAGGTTGTGAATGTAGCCCAATCCATCACACAAACCAGCCTCCCATCCATTGACTCTGTCTACACTTCCCGCTGCCTCAGCAAAGCAGCCAGCATAATTAAGGACCCCACGGACTCCGGACATTCTTTCACCTTCTTCCGTCGGGAAAAAGATACAAAAGTCTGAGGTCACGTACCAACCGACTAGAGAACAGCTTCTTCCCTGCTGCTGTCAGACTTTTGAATGGACTTACCTGGCATTAAGTTGATCTTTCTCTACACCCTAGCTATGACTGTAACACTACATTCTGCACTCTCTTGTATCCTTCTCTACGAACGGTATGTTTTGTCGTACAGCTCGCAAGAAACAATACTTTTCACTGTACGTTAATACATGTGACAATAATAAATCAAATCAAATTTTATATTTCAATTTACTGTAATCATTTTTAAAATTTTTGTTTTAAAGAATGAGGCAGTGCAACTAACAATGTTCTGTGAGTTATTATTTTTTCTGTTAAACTTGACTATCGTGCCTTTCTTTCTCGCTGATTGTTTCCTGGTGATGTTGGTTCTTGCTGAGGTGTGGTTAATGAATGAAAGTATCAGACCCATCACCCTGACACCAGCAGTAAAGGGACTGAGAATGCAAACCACACCTAATACGCTACAGGCATCGAGGTGGACTTTTGAAGTAGGACGGGGGTGAGACAGGAGTCACGTGGGCAGATAAACAATACTGTCAGTTTGTCAGGACCTCTCCCATCAGGCCATTTTTAAAAGGGCAGGTCTTTCAGCACAATGACCATCTGGCTACAGATAATTGACAATGAGTTAAACTAATTAAGCAGCCCATTGAAGCATCACCCCAAACTGACTGGAATTTACCCTCGTCCCACAGTGACCAACACACAGCTAGTGAAAGGAGGTAGCTTCCCAATGGCAGGCTGGAGGTCAGCACTCCACATCACTTTTATTAACACCCCACCTCCCCCACACCTACAGTATTTGCAGCTGACTTATAAATGGTCACAACTGTGGCCATGGTCTTCCCTACAAAATTGTTTTCCCTTCAAAATGATGGTCTGGCAGCTGTGGCCATTTTAAATTTAGTTTTTAATGTTTAAAGGGCTGTGAGGACGTCTCCATGTTGAGGCAATCTCTCTCTTTCCCTTACCTGTATTGGTAAGTGTGGCTTCCAAATGCTAGTTGGCCTCCTATTGGCCCTGCAGTGTAGGGAACCCATCCACCATCTTTAACTGAATGGTGAACCATTATTGACCTATCCTGCAAAAACGGTGTCTGGCGACTGTTGTCGACAAGGCATAGATTTGGGACCCACATTTGATCTTGGTGTCAATCTCAAAAGGAAAACACAGCCCTAAGCATGCACAACAAAGCTAACGTCACTGGATTGAAGTGTATAAAATTATGCGGTGTCTAGATAATGGGGACAGGAAGGCCCTATTCCCTTGAGTTGAATGATTCACAAACATCGGCATATAGATTTAGGGTAAGATGTAGAAGGCTTAAGAGGGGAGATTTTTTTCACTAAGAGGTGAGGATCTGGGAGTCATTCTCTAAAAGGATTTTCGAGGCAGAAATGCTCATAACATTTAATAAGTATTTGGATATGCCCTTGAATTGATGCAATTCAAAAGGTTTTGGATCTCAAGCTAGAAAGTGGGATTCGGCTGGTTGGCTACCTGGTGGTCAGGGCAGACAAGGTGGGATATTCAGCATATATCCTTTTGTGCTGCAAGTTTCTATGCTACTGTCATTCTGACTCAGCTGGTTTGCATAATATTCTGTCACTCCCTCTAGTATATTGTTCATAACACACTGGGAAAGCTAAATTATCAGGTGGTAGCAGCCAATAATACACGAGGCAACTGTGTGGCATGGTGATGAAGGGCAGCAGAGGTACTGGACAGTCGTGGCTGGGAAGTTATTTTTCAACATTACTATTCCAAGTTCCATACCCATTCCAATTGGTTCTTTGCAACAAAAGCAGTGCTCAGATGCTACCCTCACATTATTGGGCTTTCTTCTAATTCAAATGGGGCTTGGGAGTGAAATCAGCCAAACACACATCTTACATACACCCTCCCGGCCACACACTGTGATGAGTAGATACTTCAAATATATTGTGTCCTCAGGCTTTAGGCCTCTGTTCGTGATAATACTGTATTTTTTGTCCCAGGAATGTTTTCTTTATTCCAAGCCCAGGGCACTGGACTCAATTGTGATGGCCCACACATCCTTTTGCTTTGATCAGCTTACGGCCCAGAGCAAGAGCCATGCTTGGATCTTCTTTTCATTAAGGTTTAATGTGCAGCTACTGTCTCCACTAGGCCTCTTAGAGAGTATTGTATGAATAATTTCTGATACAATCCATTTGTTTCTCATTGAGATGAAAGGGGAGGTTAGGACATGGGGTACCCAACCAGCGGAAACTGTTAAAAGGGAAATGAATAAATATCTGAAGATGACAAAATGTAAAGAATGTAGGGAAAGAGCAGGGAGATGACACCTAATCGATATTTCTTTCAGAGAGCTGGTGCAGGGGAGATGAGCTAAATGGCTTCCTTTTATGCTGTAAAATTATTTGATTCTATTACTCTCTCTCTCTCAACCTTTCCGTAACTTGAGGGTACAAAGGTCAGACTTTCATTTGTTTCTGCAGCTAATTATTCCTGGAACAAGTCATTAGTCTGTTGCCAGGGGCTTATAGCTTCAGGGGCATTACAACAAACTCATAACTATGATTCATAATTACCTATGGGTTTTTTTTTATTGTTTGTTTGATTGGGATGGGGGAGGTATAACCACCTGACAATCAAATATCACCAATAAACTTTAAAATGATAAAATTATGCAAATGGCTACATTCATTCAAACTGACTGATTTGCTTTAGGAACATAAGAACACAAATAGATCAATCTGATCATGACTGATCTGCACTGTAACCCTGTATAGAAACATGGGCCCCTTTGAGCCTGCTCTGCCATTCAGTAAGATCATGGCTGATTCTCTTGTGGTCTCAACTCTACTTTCCTGTCTATCCCACATAATCCTTAAGTTCCTTGTCTGTCAAGAATCTGTCTAACTCAGCCTTGAATAAATTCAATGACCCAGCCTCCACTGCTCTCTGGGAAGGAATTCCATAGACTAACGGCCCTGTGAGAGAAAAACATTCTCCTTATCTCTACCTTAAAAGTGAAGCTCTCTTATTCATAAACTGTGTCTCCTACTTCTTGTCTCCCCCATAGTTTGAAACATCCTCCCTGTATCTATGATCCCCACAGGCTTTTGTATGTTTTAATAAAATCACCTCTCTTTTTTCTGAACTCCAATTGGTGGAGGCCCAAACTCTTCAACCTTTCTTCATAAGATAAGCCCCTCATCCCAGGAATGAGTTCAGAACATAAGACCTAATGAATCTCCTCTGCACCCGACAGTGCCAGTATATCCTTTCTCAAGTAAGGAGACCAACACTGTACACAGTACTCCAGGTGTGGCCTCACCAGCACCTTATATAGCTGCAACATAACCTCACTGTTTTTAAACTCCATCCCTCCAGCAATGAAGGACAAAATTCCATTTGCCTTCTTAATTACCTGCTGCACCGGCAAACCAACTTTTTGTGATTCATGCACAAAAACACCCAGGTCCCTCTGCACAGCAGCATGCTGCAATTCTTTACTATTTAAATAATAGTCCATTTTTCTGTTATTCCTACCAAAATGGATGACCTCACATTTACCAACATTGTACTCCATCTACCAGACCCTTGTCCACTCACTTAAACTATCGATATCCCTTTGCAGGCATTCAGTATCCTCTGCACACTTTGCTCTACCACTCATCTTAGTGTCATCTGCAAATTTTGACACACTGCACTTGGTCCCCAACCCCAAATCATCTATTTAAATTGTAAACAATTGTGGTCCCAACACTGATCCCTGAGGCACACCACTAGTCACTAATCGCTAACCAGAAAAACACCCATTTATCCCCACTCTTTGCTTTCTGTTAGTTAACTAATCCTCTATCCATGCTAATACATTACCTGTAACACTGTGCACCTTTATCTTATGTAGCAGTCTTTGGTGCGGCACCTTATCAAATACCTTCTGGAAATCCAGATACACCACATCCACCGGTTCTCCGTTGTCCACCGCACTTGTAATGTCCTCAAAGAATTCCAGTAAATTAGTTAAACATGACCTGTCTTTCATGAACCTATGGGACCTATCTTCCCATTGGGACAATTTCTATCCAGATGTCTCACTATTTCTTCCTTGATGATAGATTCAAGCATTTTCCCCACTACAGAAATTAAGCTAACCAGCCTACAGTTACCCACCTTTTGTCTACCTCCTTTTTTAAACAGTGGCGTCACATTTGCTGTTTTCCAATCTGCCGGAACCACCCCAAAGTCCAGCGAATGTTGCCATCTCTTTTAGTACCCTGTGATGCATTCCATCGGGGCCAGGAGACTTGTCTACCTTTAGCCCCACTAGCTTGCCCAACACTGCTTGTTTAGTGTTAATGATCATTTTTAGGCCCTCACCTGCCATAGCCTTCCTGTCATCAATTTTTGGCATGTTATTTGTGTCTTCCAACGTGAAGACTCACACAAAATACCTGTTCAATGCCTCAGACATTTCTTCATTTTCCGTTATTAAATCCCCCTTCTCATCCTCTAAAGGATGAGTGAGCCTTCTCTGAGCTTCTTCTGAAGCAATTATATCCTTTTTACAAATTGGACTAAAACTGTACACTGTACTCCAGATGTGGTCTCATCAAAGTCCTGTATGGCTGCAGTACAAACATACTAAATAAAAGCAGGAGTAGACCACTCGGCCCCTTAAGCCTGCTCTGGCATTCAATAAGATCATGGCTAATCTGATTTTAACCTCAATTTCACATTCCTGCCTACTCCCAGTGACCTTTCACTCCCTCATTAATCAAGAATCTATTTACCTCTGCCTTAAAGATATTCAAGAACATGAATCCCTGGGTATCATTTTAATTGCCTACCTTTTGGAGTCTCATCATAGCCAGAGATTTTCCAGAGAACAATGACAACAATTTTGGAAGGATTAGAAGGGGTCATCTGCCACATGGATGATATCCTGATCCATGGTCTACCACACAGGAACAACAGCCGTGTTGCAACGCCGGGAAGAAGTCAGGTTAACTCTCAACAATATGTTTCCACAACCCCTTATAAAGTTTTTGGGCATCAGAGCTGATCCCCAAAAGATCAAAGTAATCAAAGATTTTCCTCCACTCTGCAATGTTACGGAGCTTCATGGGAATGGTTGGTCAGGTAGGGAAGTTCCTCCCTAACTTGGCACATTTGAACAAACTGCTAAGACATCTGCTCAGACAAGACCAGATATGGTGTTGGGGAGAATATCAGCAAATGTACATTTCAGAACATCAAGAACGTGCTTACTTCACCAAATGTACTGGCACATTATGACCAGTAACTGGTCACAATAGTTACTGTGGATGCATCAGAGACCGACCGGACTGGGAGCAGGACTCTTCCAAATCCAGAAGGACACAACCCTCACAGCCTATATTATGCATCAAGGTCATGGACTGGAATTGAACAAAGGTGATCAGAAAGGGGGCACTAGCAGTCACATGGATACATGAGAAGTTCAGCAACCACATCCTAGGTCTTCAGTTCACAATAGAAATGGACCACAAGCCATTAGTCACCTTAGTAAATATCAAGGAACCAGCAAAGATGTCACTTATAGTCCAGAGATTCTGGTGAGATTTATGAAGTTTAAAGCCAAGCCCAAATACTGTATGTACAAGGCAAGGAGAAAATAACAATAGTTTCACTGTTACACACATCTGTTGGGAAGCCACAACAGGAGAGCAAAATTCTTATTGGAGAGGGACAGTCATACAGCCGGCTCATAACAAAATTCTTACCAGCAACGACATGGAAGCTGACTGAAATGCACCAACTACAGGAAGGAAATCACAAATGTGCTAAAATCAGAGAATATGGCAAAAATAGATGACCAGAACATGTTCTTAACAATATTGTCTTCAATCAGTGCTTTGAACAGTGCAGACATCTCAGCATTGTGGAAGACTTATTCATTCATAATGAGAGATTGGTCTTATCAATAGTTCTCAGACTAGAAATCCTTCAAAGAATGCACCAGGGATACCTACCAAAGTGCCATGCTCGGGTGCAAAATTCAGTTTGGTGGCCAGGAATTTTGAAATCACCAGAGAATGTGATTTCAAGTTGCATTATAAATGCATCCATTGCTAAGAGCAGAAGGAATCTTTGATGATTTCATCATTCCCAACCAGATCCTGAGATCATCTTGCAATGGACCTATTTGAACTCAAGGGGGAGACATTCCTCATAGTCGTTGATGATTGATCGAGTTAGATTAAGGTTCAATGCCTACATGGGACAACATCAGAAGCAGTCATCAATTCACTAAAATTATTTTTTGCCACACATTCCAGATCTTGCCATTTCAAACAATGGGCCACAGTTTGACAATGAAGGATTCAAGAAATTTACTGAAGTCTATGGAGTTGTCCAACAATTAGTTTGCCCAGGTGCTCACGAGCAAATGGTGAGATCGAGAGAGCAGTAAGAACAGTCAAAGCTTTGTTTGAAAAGAATGATTATCTCAACTTAGCACTGTTAAGCTGCTGCACCAGACCACGGCTCCATCAAAAGTACTAATTGGAAGAAGACTACACACAAACTTCCTACTTGAGCACATATACTCACGGCATGTCTGAAAACCTCTGACATCAAGAGATTAAGAAGGAGGAGAATCATAGAATCATAGAAACCCTACAGTGCAGAAAGAGGCCATTTGGCCCATCGAGTCTACACCGATCATAATCCCACCCAGGCCCTACCCCCATATCCCTACATATTTACCCGCTAATCCCTCTAACCTACACATATCAGGACACTAAGGGGCAATTTTAGCATGGCCAATCAACCTAACCCGCACATCTTTGGACTGTGGGAGGAAACCCACGCAGACACGAGGAGAATGTGCAAACGCCACACAGACAGTGACCCAAGCCAGGAATCGAACCCAGGTCCCTGGAGCTGTGAAGCAGCAGTGCTAACCACTGTGTTACCGTGCCGCCCTGTAGTATACAAATCAGAAAGAATTATAATCAACGCCAAAGGGTACATGAGGTACCAGAACTCCAACCAGGTGAACCAGCCTGGGTTACAGACCAGAATAGAGAATGTCACGTATTGGAAAAAACACAAAGTCTGAGATCTTATCTGGTTGAAACCAAGAATGCAATAGTGAGAAGAAAAAGAAGTTCATGATGAGGAGAAGGCAATCAATTGGCTAACTATCCATATGATCAGGAAGACAACCTGAACAGAAAACCAATGGTCTCTGAAGGTTCATCAAGTGCAGTCCCAGGATTTAGGCTGAGGCAGTGCAGTGCAGTACCTCTTCTGATGTACTGATGTTGTTAAACCTGGTGTTGTTAAAACTCTTACTGTGTGTACCTCTTCTGGCCAGTGCAGTACTGTCTGAATGAGCTGTGGAGCTGTCGGCCAGTCAGATTGACCAACAGCTCTCCACAGTAGGAAGTCCCGCCTACCGTCAATCAATGCCCAATTGAGTTCTCACCTCTAGCTCCAAATAAGCTGCTTGTGCACAGTCACAGCCCAGTTACTGCATCAGTCGCAGAATAAACTAGGTGAGGGTAGCATGCGATCTGGTCTCCACATGAGGAAGAATGCCCATCTCCAGCCATCCCATTTCAATACAAAAAATGCTGTCTTGTTGTTTGTGGCAGAGGAAATGGTGTTCCCCTGTTAGTACTGACAGCATTGCAGCCCGTTGTGTGAACAGCTGTAAAGTTCATCGGCATGCCTACAGGAGGTGCTGTAGCTCATCCACTGCATTTGCCCACATCGCTGGTCATCCCCAATTGTCAATCCACCAGGAGCAGATGTTCAAAGCTGAGAAAGTGGGGTTGACCAAGCACATTCTTTCTCCACTCTCATTACCTTATATACAGCTATTTCTTACCTGTGTGCACACCTCACCAATTCCCTCACACACTCTCACAAAATGATCTCCTTTATTATTCACCCACACACAGCAGCACATTGCAGGCAAGACAAAAGAAGGAAAAACAGGAACATTCCTTAGCTTCTTACAACATGTGAACTGTACTTGATAAAGACGACAGCTCCCTGCTTCAGCCCAGAGCTGCCATGGTGAACAGGGAGCCATTGTGGTACAATATGGGAACTGCTGCTTTCAGCAAAACTTGTCTCGTTGAGGAGGGTCAACCAACAGAGCTAATAGCAACTACACATTCTTCCAGATAGTAAAGACAAACAGTGACAGGAGAGGCATGCGTCAACTTTGTTATCGGGTTTGACATTACTCACCCTGGGTGCAAAAACAACCATTTCATAACTCTAATCCTACCTCCTGAAAACAAGTTAGGCAACAGTCATCAGTACAAACAACAAACAATGACTAATCCTGAGGATATTAAGAACATATTCAAAGACTATTTCCTCAGGTGGATGGAGCTACTACAAGGGGGCATAACTATAGGGTTCGTGGTGGGAGATACAGGAAGGATATCAGAGGTAGGTTCTTTACACAGAGAGTGGTTGGGGTGTGGAATGGACTGCCTGCAGTGATAGTGGAGTCAGACACTTTAGGAACATTTAAGCGGTTATTGGATAGGCACATGGAGCACACCAGGATGATAGGGAGTGGGATAGCTTGATCTTGGTTTCAGATAAAGCTCGGCACAACATCGTGGGCCGAAGGGCCTGTTCTGTGCTGTACTGTTCTATGTTCTATATTCTATGAGGACTTGGATAGAGTTCTTACAAACATACAAATCTGGAGCAGGAGTCGGCCACTCGGACTCTTGAGCCTGTTCTGTCATTTAATCATGACTGATCTGACTGTAACCTCAACTTCACATTCCTACTGACTCCCGATAGCCTTTCACCCCCTTGCTTATCAAGAATCTATCTATCTCTGTCTTAAAAATATTCAAAGACTCTGTTTCCACTGCCTTCTGAGGAAACAAGTTCCAAACACTCGCAAACCTCTGAGAGAAAAAAAAATCCTTATCTTAAATGAGCGACCCCTTATTTTTAAACAGTGATCTCTTAGATTCTCCCGCAAGATAAAACATCATCTCCACGTCCACCCTGTCAAGATTCCTAAAGATTTTAAATGTTTGAATCAAGACACCTCTTTCTCTTCGAAACTCCAATGGATACAAGCCAAGCCTGTGCAACCTTTCCTCATAACAACCTGCTCATTCCTGGTTAGTCTGATAAAACTTCTCTGAACTGCTTCAAACACAATTACAGAAGAAGCCCAATACTGTGCACAGTTATCCAGATGTGGTCCCAACAGTGTCCTGTACAACTGAAGCATAACCTCCCTATTTTTGTATTCAATTCCTCTCACAATAATTCTATCAGCTTTCCTCATTATTTACTATTACTGCATAGAAAGCTTTTGTGATTCATGCACACAGGGACACACAGATCCCTCTGCATCACAGTGCTCTGCAATCTCTCACCATTTAGATATTATTCTTATTTTTCATTCTTCTTGCCAAAATGGACAATTCCACATTTTTCAGTATTATATACTCCACATCCCAGACCTTTGCCTATCACTCATACTCTTGAGGAAGCCCAGCTCCCAGGGGACTCCAATGCAAAGGTAGGAGCTGACCATCAGGCCTGGGATGACATCCTGGAAAATCATGGTGTTGGGAAATGCAACACTAGTAGCAAGCTTCTCCTGAGTCTTTGCAGCTGCTGAAATATCAAGACAGAAGGTAAAGTTGAACTAATGTTTGGGTGCACCCAAGATTTAGACACTGGCATCAGATTGACTTTAACATCACCTAGTAGAGAGAAAGTAAAAATGTTATGATCATTAGGATTATGAAAGGATCAAAGTGCTCTACAGACCACAGGATGTTGTGTTCAAAGATGAACTTTACTATCTCACGGAAAAGAAGAACCTATGCATTAGATACCCAGGAAAGGTACATGTGCAGAAACTGGCATTCACAGAGGACTACAAACAATTCAGACTCAGACCTGAAGAACTGCTGCTGATGTTTGAAGTGGCATGGTCAATCTTCAGACCAATATTCTGGAAGCTGCCAGTGATGTCGTGGGAACACAGGAAAGAAACCACTGAGAAAGGTCCAATGAAAATGATGATCAAATTAAGGAACAACTACAGAGAATAATACAACGGACAGCAAGGTTGGGAAACAAAGATACATCCACTACTAAACAATTATTGCATTGGAGTGAAAGGAACCTGGAAGAATCTGTATAGGATACAAGAATGCAAAACATATGGTGGAGCAAACAAGCCAGAGAGCTTCAAGCTTATGCTGATCAACATAATATAAGGCAGGTCTATATAACCCTGGTACCCTTCACTTCTCTGTTCTCAGCATTGATGGGAAACCTGCCCTGACAGACAAGATAATTATCTGCCCAAAAAGAGGACAAGATAATTATCTGGACTGAGCACCTCAGGATGTGCTTAAATACCCATCCATGTGGTAATTATGACAAGCTTCCAGATTGACCCAAGTGTCAAAACCTGCAAAGTAAACTTTCTGTTGTGCAGTCTCACAAAGCCATCGGATCCCTATTCTCCAGGATAACTCCAGGTTCAGATGGGATCCCAGGAAAAATTTATAAATCGGGGGAAACTTGAGCTAGTCATCAAATTCACACAATTATGTGACAGAATGTGGTATCGTTAAACCATTCTTCAGGAATTGAAGGTTGTCATGATTATTCACTTGTACACAGGAAAAGCCCAACAAGCTGCGTGTGTGAGACAACCACAGAAGAATCTCACTCTTATGATAGCTGGTAAGGTTCCAACAAAAGGCCTACTCAACGTGCTTGTAAACTATATAGCAGAATATGTACTGCCAGGAAGTCCAAGTGAATTCAGGAACAGCTCAAGCCCCACTTGGATTTGAGCCTGACAGTTTGGCACTTAATTACAATATTATG
The DNA here is from genome assembly GCF_964213995.1 of Mustelus asterias. Lineage (NCBI taxonomy): Eukaryota > Metazoa > Chordata > Chondrichthyes > Carcharhiniformes > Triakidae > Mustelus > Mustelus asterias. The sequence goes on from NC_135805.1 coordinate 63,683,818, forward strand.
AGGGAATATAGGAGGTGTTAAACTGAAACACTGTTTGGTTACTCAAGTGGACATAAAAGATTCTTATCAAAACTCGCTTTCACAGTCATTTTTTTTTCAGCTCTGACGAAGGGTCATCTAGACTCGAAACGTTGGCTCTATTGTCTCCCCACAGATGCTGTCAGACCTGCTGAAATTTTTCAGCATTTTCCGTTTTTATATAAAAGATCCCATATCACTTCAAGAAAAGGGGAAGAGAATTTCCTCGTGTACCTGTCAATGTTCTTCCTTTATCAAAAAACTGATTACCTGGCCATTTGCTGCTTCTGGATTGTACTTGTAACATCAGTGTACAGAAAGAATCCCTGTCAACTTTCAAAGAAATATTGTAGGAGTAATTAAATTACACGTCATTCTATGATTACATAACTTGTATCTGATACATGCACAGAAGTATCATTACCATTTGTATGAACACACTCAGCACTTATCCTTGGCAAATTCGTACCAGGTATGAATTACCTGAAATTAAAATGAACTGAAGGGAGGTTCCTGTTTCTCAAATCTGTGGATTTCTGTTTTGTGGGTGGAGGGGGGTGGGGAAGTGAAACCAGATTACTACAGGCCTGCCAGCTTAACGTCAGTTGTGGGGAAATTATAATGTAAGGGATAATTAAAAATTGATCAAATACGTATGATTCAAGGGAGACTACATGGCTTTGTTAAAAGTTAGTAAAGTCTAACTAATTCATTTTAATTTTTCTCAGGAGGTCGCTAATAAAGTAGAGAAAGGAATATCTATGGATGTTAACAAATAAATTTCGAGAAGGCATTCAATAAAGTTTCACACAAAATATCACTGGTAAAAATGAGAGTGCACGTGATCGTAGATAAACATTCGAATTGAGTTGGAAATCAGTTGAAAGGCTGGGAATGGGGATAAAGGGTATATGTTTAAGTTATAAGGAAAGGCTGGATAGACAGGGACTTTTTTCTCTGGAGCGTGGAAGGCTGAGGGGTGACCTTATAGAGGTCTATAAAATAATGAAGGGCATAGATCAGCTAGATAGTCATTATATTTTCCCAAAGGTAGGGGAGTCTAAAACTAGAGGGCATAGGTTTAAGGTGAGAGGAGAGAGATACAGAAGGGTCCAGAGGGGCAATTTTTTCACACAGAGGGTGGTGAGTGTCTGGAACAAGCTGCCAGATGTAGTAGTAGAGGCAGGTACAATTTTGTCTTTTAAAAAGCATTTAGACAGTTACATGGGTAAGATGGGTATAGAGGGATATGGGCCAAATGTAGGCAATTGTGACTAGCTTTGGGGTTTAAAAAAAAAGGATGGCATGGACAAGTTGGGCTGAAGGGCCTGTTTCCATGCTGTAAATCCTTATGAATCTATGGGCCCGATTTTACCATTTTCATTCTAAGTGCTGAATCTGGGCGCAATTCAGATCCGACTTGGAAATCTGCTTTCGGGCGGCCCCACACGCACTTAGCCTGAAAAACAAATCGAGGGTCTGAATTGCGCTGTGGGCGGGGCTTAGCGCGCCCGAAACGATCGGAGCTCCGAACTGCACTTGTGCAGTTAGAAAAAAATTTGAAAAAGCGCACCAGTGTCAGATCGCTCCCGGGCCACAGAAAGCGGAGAAAGCGGCCCGGGAGTGAAAAGCGGGAGTGATGGCCCCCACAGACATCACCCCCACCCCTACAACTTCACTGTCCCCCTTATCCACCCACCCCCCTGCTACACAGAATGATCACGACCCCCTGCTCCCTTCCCCCCCCACCGATCACCCACAGAGTGGCAGCGGACCCCCCCTGCCCTCCCGGCCCCCCACCAGAGATCCATCCTCCCCCCCCTCCTCCTCCCACCAGAGATACATCTTACTCACCTCTCTCCCCCCCTCCCCCTCCCCCCCCGGGAATGATCTGGCCTCACTCCCCCCCTCCAACCCCAGAGAATGATCTGACCTCACTCCCCCCCAGCCCCCTCCCCCCAGAGGTACACCTGACCTGCCTTCTCCTCCCCACCTCCCCCCCCAGAGAATGATCTGGCCGCCTCCCTCCTCCCCCCCCCCAACCAGACAACAATCTGGCCTCCCTCCCACCCCCCCACCAGAGAATGATCTGACCAACCTCCCCCCACCCCCCCAACCACCGATCTGAATCAGAGAGCCGTTGGAAGCTCTGAACTCACCTCTTCAGCAGCTGGAGCACCCGAAACAGACTTTTATTCAGCATGTCCATTTCAGCGCGATTCCGGATTGGACAACGTGGTGGTAAAGGGGGAAATGCTGATAAAGCTGGACAGGCAGTTCATTAATTCAATTGAAATGCATGCAAATGCATTTAAATTGCCGTTGCGCCCATTTCAGGCGTGGATCGGATCGTGGCCATTCCCGGGCCTTGGTAAAGTGGGCAGCTGAGCGGGCGCGGATCGCGTTAATGGCCTCACAACCGACTTTACCACATTTTTGCGCCCGAAAACGGGCACGACGCAATGGTAAAATCGGGCCCTTTGACTCAGATTGGCAGGATGTGACAAGTAGTGCTCCCCAGGGAGCTGCCCTGAGGCCTCAAATATTTCCCTTATTAATGAATTGAGTGAAAGAGTAGAGAGTTGTACGTCAAAGTTTACAGAAGGCAGAAAATTAGGAGGGACAGACAGCAGTGTAAATGAGAGCAGAGCTTTAAAAATGGGTATGGACAGGGTCGAAGTTTAATGCCCTCCACTGTCCCCCCACCCCACCCCTGGGAGTAGCTGGGAAGCCATTTAATGGGACAGGAGGACATGGCATGCAGTGCCCATTGCCTTGCTGATACCCTTTAATTAAGTCCAGGGTGGGAAAGGTCAAAGTTGACCTTCCTGCCTCATGGTCAATTGATACCCATAGGTACTCATGGGATGTGGTCTTCACTGGCTAGGCCAGCATTTATTGCCCCTGAGAAGGTGGTGGTGAGCTGCCTTGAACCTTTGCCATCCGTATGGTGTAGGTCCACGTATACTACTGCTACAGAGGGAATTCCAGAATTTTGACCCAGTGTCAGTAAAAGGCGATATATTTCCAAGTCAGGATGGTGTATGGTTGGAGGGGAACTTCCAGTTACTGGTGTTTCCATGTATCTGCTGCCCTTGTCCTTCTAGATGGTAGTGGTTATAGGTTCGGAAGGTGCTGTCTAAGGAGCCTTGCGGAGTTCCTGAAGTGCATCCTGTAGATGGTACATACTGCTGCCATCAAGCAGCGATGGTGGAAGGAGTGAATGTTTGTGTTTGGGGTGCTAATCAAGTGGGCTGCTTCATCCTGGATGGTGATAAACTTCTCGAATGTTGTTGGAGTTGCACTCATCCAGGCAAAAAAAAAGTGGAGAGTTTCAATCACACGCTTGACTTGTGCCTTATAGATGGCAGACTGCCTTTGGAGAGTCAGGAGGTGAGTTACATGCCACAGGATTCTGAGTATTTGACCTGCTCTTGTAGCCACAGCATTTATATGGCTAGTCCAGTTCACTTTCTGGTCAATGGTAACCCCTAGGTTGCTGATAGTGTGGAGATTCAGCGATGGCAATGCTATTGAAAGCCAAGGGACAATAGTTAGATTCTCTCTTGTTGAAGATGGTCGTTGTCTTGCATGAATGTTACTTGCCACTTGTCAGGCCACACCACACAGACAAGCCAACAAGTGTACCCTGGTGAACCAGCCTGTGGGTTCCTGTTTGGGCACCTGTGTCCAATGGACGGCCCCATCAGTGGGAATAATTGCCCCCAACCAGTCCCCACCCCTCCTCCAAAGGAAGATTGTCCTTTGTCCTTCAAACTGGTGAATTGACCTTCTGTCATGGTCATTAAATGAATGGGCATAGTAATGGCAGGTGGGTTCAATGTGAGAATGTATGACAAATTTCTTGATTTCAGGTTTAATACTGTTAATTGACCATCTATTGCATTTTGTGTGAGAAGGTTCATCACTTTTATTGCCCTTTACATGAAGGGATGTTTCTTGTCTTGTCTCCTGAATGGGCTGGCTCTAATTTGGGTTAGGACATCTTAGACCGATGAAAGATAAATCTGAGTATTTTTAAGTAGGATCTGTAGAGGTTTGAGAGCACAAGCAAGCAAATTATTAAGAGCTAGTAGACAGGTGCAAAAGTTGCAAAGGATCTTCTGCACCCATGGTATGTGCAAAGATCCAAGTGTCAAAATAGAAAAGCCATTTTTAGTTAAATCATTGAATGAAAACTGAAAAGGGAGGTACTGCTTGGCAATTCAAATTTCATTCAAATTAATTCTTCACTGTAAGGGCAGCTTTCATCCACATTGGCACTCAATAATGAAGGAAGCCTGAAGAAAGGGCGGCACGGTGGCACAGTGGTTAGCACTGCTGACTCACAGCGCCAGGGACCCGGGTTCAATTCCGGCCTCGGGTGACTCTATGTGGAGTCTGCATGTTCTCCCCGTGTCTGCGTGGGTTTCCTTCGGGTGCTCCAGTTTCCTCCCACTCGCCAAAGATGTGCAGGTCAGGTTGATTGGCTATGCTAAATTAACTCTTAGTCAAAGGGATTAGCAGGCAAATACATGGAGTTACGGGGATAAGGCCTGGGTGAGATTATTGTCGGTGCAGGCTCGATGTGCTGAATGGCCTCCTTCTGCACTGTAGCGATTCTATGATTCTAAAGGGAAAGCACAGGGTGGACAATCCTTTGTTCACATTAGTGGAATAGAAATTTATAGTCCAAAAGAAAGGTAGAGCTGACAGGGATGGAATGGAACATGTCAGCTCAAGTCATCCTGCAGCCTTCACTGATGTAAACCAGTAAAAGAACAACCTTCCAAATTGCAAGCAGGAATCCAAATCAAAAACACCAGCAGACATATATTACTTAACACGTTCTCTTCAAGGATACAAAAACTGTTGGAAAATATCCCCAAGGATGTTTGTTCCTCCTTTTGAGCAGTATTTATGGCACAATAAGTGAGGAAAGACCAAACACAACACAGTCAGTAAGAAATGCTATTTCACATTGTCATGCCCAGTAAAAGAATATCATATTCATAACTTTAAACTTAGATTGTAGTCGGTGTAGAATTTTCTGGAACTGCCATCTCTTCTAAAAATGGACATTAAAAAGCTGATAATATGGCTGCCAGGGGTGAATGACTTTTATCATTTCTGCGCAGACTTCCTCAAGTCTCCTGAATGTTTCTTATTTATTGACCATGGATTGGGTGGCCATTGAATGGACACACCAAGTTGAAAACCATCTCTGGAATTCACACCTTCTGTTGTTTGTGGACATATCCAAAACTCAAAATCAATCGACTTCCAAATTATCTGTCTCTAAATTCCAAATTTAACAAAAGGAACTTTAGAAACACAAATCCATCATAAGTAAGGATGAATAGCCCCCATCCATTCTTCATCGTGTAGCAGTGGCTTCTAACTTCAAATTATTCTGGGGCACAACAAAGGCGTTGGTCATGTGGTCAAAACTGACAACAGACAACAAACTTTATTGCTCCAAGAAATAGGTGGAAACTTGTCAATCTGTGAACAACAACTGCAGAGATAGCATCAGAAAGGACAGCAACAATTTCACCTGTAAAACAACTGGGGACTACAATACCTTAAGGTCTCCAAGCCTGTTCCTTTCCAAGCCCACCATGTTGAAAACTGACCTCTTAGTAATAACACCACAAGCAACTAATTCTGTGACCTACTGAAAATGCATCTCTCCAAATGAATCCTGAAATTTTCTGATGTAAGACTCTGACTATTAAATCCACCTAGCGTACCCTTTAGGGGTGAAAATGTCTTCCTCATCAGGCCCACAATGCATTCTTTCCTCCTAGTTGAGCCATACACATGATTTACAAACTACTCTTTTGTTTTTAACTTGCAATGATGCACAATTTCCCTTTAACTGTATTTTTCCTTGAGTGTGTTTGTGTCAGAGAGAGTGATGAGTAGTTAGACTTTCCACGTGAATGTATGATTAGATAATCCTGTTTATTTAAACCACAAGAGCTTGCTACTGGTTATTCAAATTAACCACACACATCTTCCTTTCCAAAAAACACACTGATTATGAACATCAAAGGAAGGGAACAACAGGCTTCCAATTCTCTCTCATGCCTGTTTGTATCAAACATCAGAATTAATAGGTGAAAAAAAATTAAAATCTCTTTAGTTCATTTTCTACTGACCTGGTGGCCACATGACACAATATAATGGAGCCACTGACTAATTACATAGCAATCAATCTCTGTCAATTAGTCTACAAACATGACACTAAAACCCTTAGAACACACATCGTGAGTGAGATTGGATGTCAATAGATTAACAATTACCCTTTTATTGTGATTACACTATGTGCTTCTACACATATACTCTTAAAGGCAGTAAATATCACACTCTTTCATAAAGGTTAAAATAAAACTACTCACTTAAAGTAAGGCAATTACACTAAAGCAGCTTGTAGAGATACTGAGAAAACAACTCCAGAATCAGTTTAAAAATGTGAAGGCCAAACTTTCTACCCTTCTACTTTCCCCCTCACGTTGAGAACTGCCCTGACGCATCATTTGATTGCCTTGCCAGGACCCATTCGTGGTTATAAGTAATTCCTGCACGTCCTGATGTATCCCAGAAATGGGGATGGGAATCCAACTGCTATTGCAAGACTTTTTAAAAGTTTATTTATTAGTGTCACAAGTAGGCTTACATTAACACTGCAATGAAGTTAATCGCCACACTCCAGCGCCTGTTTGGGTACACTGGGGGAGAATTTAGCATGGCCAATCCACCTAACCAGCATGTCTTTCGGATTGTGGGAGGAAACTGGAGCATCTAGAGGAAACCCACATAGACACGGGGAGAACATGCAACTGCGCACAGTGACCCAAGCTGGGAATCAAACCTGGGTGCCTGGCGCTGTGAGGCAGCAGTGCTAACCACTGTGCCACCGTACCACGCCTGCCATCCAAAATGGTATTAGAATTCTCCAATCCAAATGTGCCTACAAAAGAAGGTACACATGCTAATTTCCAGCTGTTCATCGAAGTGGATGCACGTTGGATAATGAGAGGAAAAAGAGAGAGGTTTTAAATGTTGCACGATTCCTGTCTCACATGGGATTTAAGTGATAACTACCACCACACAAACCCCTGAGAAACTCCCAAAATCCTAGGATAAAGTCATTTAGGCATCCAATGATAATTACTGAGTAGAATTACCAACCAAGCAAATATCTATCTCAATGTTCCCAAAGTCAATTCAGAAAGCCAATTCAAATAATTCCACAAATTTTTATCACATGAAAATGTATGCCTTAGATTGCTGTTTGCAAGATGGCTCTTGGGCAGACAATTCTTTAGGGGGTTATTTGATTTGATTTGATTTATTATTGTCACATGTATTAACATACAGTGAAAAATATTGTTTCTTGCGCGCTATACAGACAAAGCATACCGTTCATAGAGAAGGAAACGAGAGAATGCAGAATGTAGTGTTACAGTCATAGCTAGGATGTAGAGAAAGATCAACTTAATGCAAGGTAGGTCCATTCAAAAGTCTGACAACAGCAGGGAAGAAGCTGTTCTTGAGTCGGTTGGTACGTGACCTCAGACTTTTATATCTTTTTCCCGAAGGAAGAAGGTGGAAGAGAGAATGTGCAGGGTGCGTGGGATCCTTAATTATGCTGGCTGCTTTGCCAAGGCAGTGGGAAGTGTAGACAGAGTCAATGGATGGGAGGCTGGTTTGCATGATGGATTGGGCTATATTCACAGCCTTTTGTAGTTCCTTGCAGTCTTGGGCAGAGCAAGAGCCATACCAAGCTGTGATACAGCCAGAAAGAGTGCTTTTTATGGTGTATCTGTAAAAGTTGATGAGAGTCGTAGCAGACATGCGAAATTTCCTTCGTCTCCTGAGAAAGTAAAGGCATTGGTGGGCTTTCTTAACTATAGTGTCGGCATGGGGGACCAGGACAGGTTGTTGGTGATCTGGACACCTAAAAACTCGAAGCTCTTTACCCTTTCTACTTTGTCCCCATTGATGTAGACAGGGGCATGTTTTCCTCCTCCCTGGCCATTCACTGCAATCCTTTGTTCTTCCTCCCCAATCACATTCATGGTTAAGTTCCCCTGGCCCTAACAAAGAGCATTTTAACCCTAACTAGTAAGTGCACTCCTTTCCCCCACATGGTCACCCCATCCATCCCTCATCTCCTCCGTCAGTGTCCTATAACCTGTCCCCTCCCTCAGGAGTTCCAGCATCAGGATCATGGAATCAGGCAACCCATCTGTCTGGGATTCCTGGATCCTGGAATCCCAGAAATCCAGAATCGCCACTGAGCCGCCCGCAGATTGGACCTGTCTTAATTGGACTCCTCACTGGGTTGGACCATGGGCCTATCTGAACCAGCAACCCCTTTCAGACTGCTTATGGGGACCAGATCTGTCAGTCAAATGACACAGTAAGGAGTCTAACAACACCAGGTTAAAGTCCAACAGGTTTATTTGGTAGCAAACGCCACTAGCTTTCGGAGCGCTGCTCCTTTGTCAGGTGAGTGCAGTCGAATGGCATCCAGGCAGAAAGCCTGTGCTGTTACAGCCTGCATGGGATTGAAATGTACCTGCTCACCCCCTCCACTCCCAACCAATAAAGAAAGTTAAAATTCTCCCCTACACTTCTGCATTCCCAGAAGGAAGAAAACAATAAAATGGGGGAACAAGAATACTCGTCTTATATACTTTAAAATGGAATGCCAGTAAAACGGAGAAATAAGAATACCGGTCCAAACTGTTTTCTTTCCCTTCTGGGAATTGAAAACTCATCTGCTATGTCTCTGTCAACATAATTTGATTATATTCAAAGAAACTTTTATTTGCTAACAACCATTTCCCTACTGCTGCTGTTCCCTCAAACCTTCACCTGTTCAACAGGTCCCACTGGCTTTTCAGCATTGTTACAATCTGAATCCTGGCAAGGGTTTCACATTCCTGGGTCAAAATACGTTTCTCTGGTAGTGGTGGATTGTATGATGACTTCCAACTTCTCCACTGTTTGGTTTCTGCTCTGCAATTAATTTAATTCCTACAGAAATGCCTCCAGCACTGCATCCTCTGATATTTCATACTTCATTTCGCTTCTAGACTTCACGCCTGACATATCTCCAAACTCAGACAACATTCATTGATACTGCATGCTCACTTTACCCTCTTTACATCAACATTATCCCACCACAGCACCTCCGATTTTAATTCTGGATTTCCTCCTATTATCTTCTCCCTATTCGCCATTTACTACCAGAATATATGAATCCTAACAATTGCTATGTAACCAGCCATGTAACTTCACAGAATGGTAACAGTGCAGAAGGAGGCCATTCAGCCCATTTTGACTGCACTGGCTCTCTGAAGGAGCAAGTTGCCTCGTAGCACACACTGGCTTCTCCCTGTAACCCTGCATATTATTCATTTTCAGATAATAATCCAACTCTCTCTTAAATGCTTCAAACAAACCTGCCTCTATTACACTCATAGGGAGTTCATTTCAGATCCCACCACAGTGATTTCTTTTTAATCATGTCTCCATTGCTTCTTTGCCAGTTACCTTAAATCTGTTCCCTCTGGTTCTCGATCCTTTCACCAGTGGGAACAGTTTTCCCTATCTACTCTGTCCAGGCCCCTCATGATGTTGTAGACCTCTATCAAATCCCCTCTCAACTGTATCTTCTCCAAGGTAACAGACCCAGCTACTCCAATTTATCTGCATAACTGAAGTTGCTCATCCCAAAACCCAATTTTGTGAATATTTTCTGCACTCTCTCTAATGTCTTCACATTTTTCCTAAGGTCTGGTGCCCACAACAGGACACATGCTCCAGTTGAGGCTGATCCTGTCTTCTATTACCTTGTATTATCTTGAACTTTTCCAATGTTTATTTGTATTCACATTTTGAATGCTGCCCCAGAGATGACCTCTGCACTAACATTTCCATTATTTCTCTCTCTTCTTTATCTCTGCTTCTCTTTCCAGGAACCCTTTCTCCTGTCATCTTATGTACATTAATTTATCCCCTTTTTCAAATCCTTCGCCAGTCCTCAACCTTACCACTCTCCTGCTGTAATCCCAGGTGTGTCTCCCTCTTAAGTAAGTCAAAATCTTACCTCTGTGACTCTCTTTGGCACTCTCCAAAGGGTCCGTTGAAGCACTCATCTCTGTCTGCTTATAAACGGAAACCTCAAATGTCCCATCCTACTCTCTCGCAGACCTTCCTACCCAACATGACATCTATACACTAATCATATCAATCTCATCCCATCCAGTATTGACCCTGTATTATTTGTCAATTAATCAGCAATCAATGACCCTCTCTGAATTTCCTTCCAAATGCCCCTTCACTCAAAGACCTTGTAATTCATGAGCATACTGTGAATGATCATATGGACCATCATGACCTTGATGGCCCTAGCTGATGCTAACGTTCCCTCAATGAAGTCTCGTGGCATTGCAGCTCTGATTACCATATCACACATTGATCTACCCCCCTGACTCCTCTGGGGCTTTCTCCTCCTTTGATTATCTTGTCTTGTTTCACCCAATTTGTCTTTGATCCCTAATGTCTATATCCATACAAGCACCACAGACATTTTCTTATCGAGTGAGCTTCACTGCTCTCCTCATTCAGCCTCTGCAACAAGAAACTTCTCCTGTGTGGAGTGACATATTTTTGGAGAAGCAATAGAGACAGGCAATATAGACTGAATGACATTATTCTAAACAATGTGCAGGATCAGAGGGTTATCATAGAATCCCTAAAATGCAGAAGGTGGCCATTTGGCCCATCAAGTCTGTACAGACTATTATCTTGTAATCCCACATATTCAGCCCGCTAATCCCCCTAACCTAAATATCTTGGGACACAAAGGGGCAATTTAGGATGGCCAATCCACCTAACCTGCACATCTTTGGACTGTGGAAAGAAACATGAGCACCCAGAGGAAACCCACATAGACATGAGAAGAACATGCAAACTCTACACAGACAGTGACCCGAGGATGGAATTGAACCATGGTCCCTGGTGCTGTGAGGCAGCAAACGGGATCTTGGGCTTTATAAATAGAGGTAGAGTTCAAAAGCAGACTGGTTATGCAGAACCTTTATACAGCTTCGGTTAGTTCACAATGCAAGTATTTTGTCCGGTCCTAGTCACCAGGACTACGTGAGTAGGAAGGATGTGGGGGTTCTTTAACATAATGCAGAGGAGCTTTACTAGAATTGTTCCAGGAGAGAGGGATTTTAGCTACAAAAAGACCGGAGCAGATGAAGTTCTGCTCTGAACAAAGGAAATTGAAGGGAGATTTGATAAGGATATACAAGATTATGACATGTTTAGATAAGGTAGGTACACTGGGCTTCTCTTCCCCCACCATTACAGCCCTCATCTCCACTCCCTGATCTCCAAAGTTTGCACACTTGAATGTATATGATGGACAACTGGCTTGGTCATTCACTACCAGATCTATCTTAAGCCTGCACTATTCTGCCAAAATAATTCTCCCAGAATTCTGTTCTCTATCCAGAAAACAAGCTTCTTCAATTCCTCTGCCCTCAACTTCAGCAACAAGTATGAAGATTTCATGAAGTTAGTTTTTCACCAAGACTGAGAACATTTTATAGCCTCCTCACCCAGCCCACCAGACCAAAAGTCCTCTGAGGATCACCCTTGCCCTAGCCCTGAATTTTCTTCTCCTTCTAGTTTCTCTACTATCCTCCTTGCACTCTCCACAATCTCAACTTGTCCACGAGGTCCGCCACCTGCAGCCTCAACTCTATTCCTCTTAACTGCTGATCACCAAACTTCCCTGCTTGGCCCCCATATTAAAAGATGTTGCCAACAGTATTTTCTCCAGAGGTACGTTTCCCCCATTACCTTTAGACCTGCCACAATCACCAACTCTTGTCAAAAACTAACCCTTGGCCTCTCCATCTATGGAAACCACTAGCCATCTCCAACCTTCCTTTTGTCCCTGAAGTCCTTGAACATAACAAATTGATGCTGGTCTTTCACAGAACTCCATATCTGAGTCCCTCCAATCAGGTTTCCATTCTTACCATTGTACCAAAGCTGTTCTTACCAAAATTGCAAATGGCATTCCATGTGACAGTGAAAAAGATAAACTTTCCTCTTTGTCCTTTGCAACATGCCTGCAGCTTTTCATTGAACACATCATCCTTCTCTGGGTGGCACTGCAGTTACCCAGTTCCATTTTCATCTATCCAGTCAAAGCCAGAATATTAGGTGCAATGACTTCTCTTTCTGTTCCCACGCCATTACCTTTGGTCCCCTAAATCTATACCCTTAACCCCCAACCACCCCCCCCCCACTCCCCCCAGCAGCCTTCTTGCCGTGCCCTTAGTAATGTCAGTTTTCACAAAACTGTCAGTGCCAAAGAAGCAAATCTGTGTGTTTCCCAATTGGAAACCCTGGACGAACAGGGATACCCACTGCTTACTGAAGTCCAGGTCTGAGGCATTCAAGTCAGGTGACCCTGACTATACAAGAAAGCCAGATATAATCTAAGAAGATCCATCAGAGATGCCAAAAGACAGTACCGGACCAAGTTAGAAACCCAGGCTAGCCACACAGACCCCGTTGACCATGGCAAGGTCTGCAAGACATGGCAGGCTACAAGATGAAGGCATGTAAAATCGCCAGCACCGATGCACCCCTCCCTGATGAGCTCAATGCATTCTATGCCCATTTTGAGCAAGAGGTCAGCGAGAGCATGTCCTCCACCCTGGAAGCCCTGGATGAACCTGTATCCAAGGTCACCATTGCAAGCGTCAGAGCAGCCTTCTCGAAGGTCAACCCACGGAAAGCAACTAGCCCGGAAGGGGTACCTGGACGAGCGCTCAGATCCTGCATGGATCAGCTGGCGGGAATATTCGCAGACATCTTCAACCTCTCTTTACACCAATCTGAGGTCCCTATCTGTTTCAAGATGACAACCATCATCCCGGTACCAAAGAAAATCCAAGCAGCGTGCCTTAATAACTATCGTCCGATGACTTTGATGTCATTATGAAGTGCTTTGAAAGGTTCGTCATGGCATGAATCAATTCCAGTCTCCCAGATTGCCTGGATCCACTACAGTTCACCTACCGCTGCAACAGGTCCGCAGCAGATGCCATCTCCCTGGCCCTGCACTCAACCCTGGAACACCTAGATAACAAAGACACTTATGTCAGACTCCTATTTATCGAATACAGCTCAGCCTTCAACACCATTATTCCTAAAAAACTCATCTCCACACTTCATGAGCTGGGCCTCGGCTCCTCCCTCTGCTACTGGATCCTGAACTTCCTAACCTACAGACCACCATCAGTAAGGATAGGCAACAACACCTCCTCAACAACATCTCCTCCACGATCATCCTCAACACCAGTGCTCAGCCCCTTACTATATTCCTTGTACACCTATGACTGTGTGGCCAGATTCCCCTCCAATTCAATTTTCAAGTTTGCTGGTGACACTTCCGTAGTGGGTCGGATCTCAAACAATGATGAGACAGAGTACAGGAATGAGATAGAGAATCTGGTGAACTGGTGTGATGACAGTAATCTCTCCTTAAATGTCAACAAAATGAAGGAGATAGTCATCATCTTCGGGAAGCATTGTGGAGAACATGCCCCTGTCTACATCAATGGGGATGAAGTAGAAATGGTCAAGAGCTTCAAGTTTTTAGGTGTCCAAATCGTCAACAATCTGTCCTGGTCCCTCCATTCCGATGCTATCATTAAGAAAGTCCACCAACGCCTCTACTTTCTCAAAAGACTAAGGAAATTTTGGCATCCACTACGACTCTCACCAACTTTTACAGATGCAGCATAGAAAGCACTCTTTCTGCTTGGTATGGCTCCTGCTCTGTCCAAGATCACAAGAAACTACAAAGGGTCATGAAGAAAGCCCAGTCCATCACTCAAACCAGCCTCCCATCTATTGACACTGTCTACACTCCCCGCTGCCTTGGAAAAGCAGCCAGCGTAATTAAGGACTCCACGCACCCAAGACACACACTCTTCCAGCTTCTCCCATCGGGAAAAAGATACAAAAATCTGAGGACACGTACCGACAGACAGAAGAACAGCTTCTTCCCTGTCACCATCAGACTTTTGAATGAACCTAGCTCACATTAAGTTGATCTTTCTCTACACCCTAGCTATGACTCGAATAATACATTCTGCACTCACTCCTTTCCTTCTCTATGTACAGTATGCTTTGTCTGTAAAGCACGCAAGAGACAACGCTTTTCACTGTATACTAATACATGTAACAATAATAAATCAAATCAAAACATGCATACTGACAACACCCAGCTGAACCAGACGGTTCACAACCAAAGTCTTCCCAAGGTGAATTTCACCCACATGCTTTTGCCATCATCAAGGCTGCCTATTTCTATCTCTGCACCTTTGGTCAATATTCCTGCTCCTCAGCTCATTTGCTACTGAAACCCCCATCCATACCTCCAGACTTGATTATTACAATGTGTTCCTGGATGGCCTCCCATACTACCCTCTGTAAATAAGAACATAAGAACTAGGAGCAGGAGTAGGCCATCTGGCCCCTCGAGCCTGCTTCGCCATTCAATAAGATCATGGCTGATCTTTTCACGGACTCAGCTCTACTTACCCACCTGCTCACCATAACCTTTAATTCCTTTACTGTTGAAAAATTTATCTATCCTTGCCTTAAAAACATTCAATGAGATAGCCTCAATTGCTTCACTGGGCAGGGAATTCCACAGATTCATAACCTTTTGTGTGAAGAAGTTCCTCCTCAATTCAGTCCTGTCTGCTCCCCCTTATTTTGAGGCCATGCCCCCTAGTTCTAGTTTCACCTGCCAGTGGAAACAACTTCCCTGCTTCTAGCTTATCTCTTCCCTTCATAATCTTATATGTTCCTATAAGATCTCCCCTCATTCTCCTGAATTCCAATGAGTATAGCCCCAGTCCACTCAGTCTCTCCTCATAAGTCAAGCCTCTCAACTCCAGAATCAACTTAGTGAATCTCCTCTGCACCCCCTCCAGTGCCAGTATATCCTTTCTCAAGTAAGGAGACCAAAACTGTACACAGTACTCCATGTGTGGCCTCACGAGCACCTTATACAGCTGCAACATAACCTCCCTGTTTTGAAACTGCATCCCTCTAGCAATGAAGGACAAAATTCCATTTGCCTTCTTAATTACCTGCTGCACCTGCAAACCAACTTTTTGTGATTCTTGCACAAGGACACCCAGGTCCCTCTGCACAGCAGCATGCTGCAATTTTTTAGCATTTAAATAATAGTCCATTTTGCTGTTATTCCTACCGAAATGGATGACCTCACATTCACCAACATTGTATTCCATCTGCCAGACCCTTGCCCACTCACTTCGACTATCTATATCCCTTTGCAGACTTTCAGCGTCCTCTGCACACTTTGCTCTGCCACTCATCTTAGTGTCATCTGCGAATTTTGACACATTACACTTGGTCCCCAACTCCAAATCATCTATGTAAATCGTAAACAATTGCAGTCCCAACACTAATCCTGAGGCACACCATTAGTCACTGATCGCCAACCAGAAAAACATCCATTTACCCGACCCTTTGCTTTCTGTAACTTAACCAATCCTCTATCCATGCTAATACATTACCCGTAACATCGTGCACCTTTATCTTATGTAGCAGCCTTTGGTGCGGCATCTTGTCAAATGCCTTCTGGAAATACAGATACAACACATCCACAGGTTCCCTATTGTCCACTGTGCATGTTATGTTCTCAAATAATTCCACCATATTAGTCAAACATGACCTGCCCTTCATGCACCCATGCTGCGTCTTTCCAATGGGACAATTTACATCCAGATGTCTCGCTACTTCTTCCTTGATGATAGATTAAAGCATTTTCCCTGCTACAGAAGTTAAGCTAACCGGCCTATAGTTATCCGCCTTTTGTCTACCTCCTTTTTTAAACAGTGACGTCACATTTGTTGTTTTCCAATCAGCTGGAACCACCCAGAGTCCAGCGAATTTTGGTAAATTACCACTAGTGCATTTGCTATTTCCCCCGCCATCTCTTTTAGTACCCTGGGATGCATCAGGACCAGGAGACTTGTCTACCTTTAGCCTCATTCGCTTCCCAACACCACCTTTCTAGGTCCTCACATGCCATAACCTTCTTGTCATCAATTTTTGGCATGTTATTTGTGTCTTCCACTGTGAAGACCGACACAAAATACCTGTTCAATGCCTCAGCCATTTCCTCATTTCCAGTTATTACATCCCCCTTCTCATCCTCTAAAGGACCAATGTTTACTGTAGCCACTCTTTTTCATAGAACATAGAACAGTACAGCACAGAACAGGCCCTTCGGCCCACGATGTTGTGCCGAGCTTTATCTGAAGCCAAGATCAAGCTATCCCACTCCCTACCATCCTGGTGCGCTCCATGTGCCTATCCAATAACCGCTTAAACGTTCCTAAAGTGTCTGACTCCACTATCACTGCAGGCAGTCCATTCCACACCCCAACCACTCTCTGCGTAAAGAACCTACCTCTGATATCCTTCCTATATCTCCCACCACGAACCCTATAGTTATGCCCCCTTGTAATAGCTCCATCCACCCGAGGAAATAGTCTTTGAACGTTCACTCTATCTATCCCCTTCATCATTTTATAAACCTCTATCAAGTCTCCCCTCAGCCTCCTCCGCTCCAGAGAGAACAGCCCTAGCTCCCTCAACCTTTCCTCATAAGACCTACCCTCCAAACCAGGCAGCATCCTGGTAAATCTCCTCTGCACTCTTTCCAGCGCTTCCACATCCTTCTTATAGTGAGGTGACCAGAACTGCACACAATATTCCAAATGTGGTCTCACCAAGGTCCTGTACAGTTGCAGCATAACCCCACGGCTCTTAAACTCCAACCCCCTGTTAATAAAAGCTAACACACTATAGGCCTTCTTCACAGCTCTATCCACTTGAGTGGCAACCTTTAGAGATCTGTGGATATGGACCCCAAGATCTCTCTGTTCCTCCACAGTCTTCAGAACCCTACCTTTGACCCTGTAATCCACATTTAAATTAGTCCTACCAAAATGAATCACCTCACATTTATCAGGGTTAAACTCCATTTGCCATTTTTCAGCCCAGCTTTGCATCCTATCTATGTCTCTTTGCAGCCTACAACAGCCCTCCACCTCATCCACTACTCCACCAATCTTGGTGTCATCAGCAAATTTACTGATCCACCCTTCAGCCCCCTCCTCTAAGTCATTAATAAAAATCACAAAGAGCAGAGGACCAAGCACTGATCCCTGCGGCACTCTGCTAGCAACCTGCCTCCAATCTGAAAATTTTCCATCCACCACCACCCTCTGTCTTCGATCAGACAGCCAGTTACCTATCCAATCGGCCAACTTTCCCTCTATCCCACACCTCCTCACTTTCATCATAAGCCGACCATGGGGGACCTTATCAAACGCCTTACTAAAATCCATGTATATGATCTCAACTGCCCTACCTTCATCAACACACTTAGTTACCTCCACGAAAAATTCAATCAAATTTGTGAGGCACGACTTGCCCTTCACGAATCTGTGCTGACTATCCCGGATTAATCCGCATCTTTCTAAATGGTCGTAAATCCCATCTCTAAGGACCTTTTCCATCAATTTACCAACCACCGAAGTAAGACTAACCGGTCTATAATTACCAGGGTCATTTCTATCCCCTTTCTTAAACAGAGGAACAACATTCGCCACTCTCCAGTCCTCTGGCACCATCCCCGTGGACAGCGAGGACCCAAAGATCAAAGCCAAAGGCTCTGCAATCTCATCCCTTGCCTCCCAAAGAATCCTAGGATACATTTCATCAGGCCCAGGGGACTGATCGACCTTCAGTTTATTCAAAACTGCCAGGACATCCTCCCTCCGAACATCTATTTCCTCCAGCCTATTAGCCTGTAACACCTTCTCTTCCTCAAAAACATGGCCCCTCTCCTTGGTGAACACTGAAGAAAAGTATTCATTCATCACCTCGCCTATCTTTACTGACTCCATACACAAGTTCCCACTACTGTCCTTGACCGGCCCTAACCTCACCCTGGTCATTCTTTTATTCCTCACATAAGAATAAAAAGCCTTGGGGTTTTCCTTGATCCGACCCGCCAAGGACTTCTCGTGTCCCCTCCTAGCTCTCCTAAGCCCCTTTTTCAGCTCATTCCTTGCTAACTTGTAACCCTCAATCGAGCCATCTGAACCTTGTTTCCTCATCCCTACATAAGCTTCCCTCTTCCTTTTCACAAGACATTCCACCTCTTTCGTGAACCATGGTTCCCTCACTCGGCCATTTCCTCCCTGCCTGACAGGGACATACCTATCAAGGACATCCAGTATTTGTTCCTTGAAAAAGTTCCACTTTTCATTAGTTCCTTTCTCTGACAGTTTCTGTTCCCAACTTATGCCCCCTAATTCTTGCCTAATCACATCATAATTACCTCTCCCCCAATTGTAAACCTTGCCCTGCCATACGGCCCTATCCCTCTCCATTGCAATAACAAAAGACACCGAATTGTGGTCACTATCTCCAAAGTGCTCTCCCACAACCAAATCTAACACTTGGCCCGGTTCATTTCCCAGTACCAAATCCAATGTGGCCTCACCTCTTGTCGGCCTATCCACATATTGTGTCAGGAAACCCTCCTGCACACACTGCACAAAAACTGCCCCATCCGAACTATTTGACCTACAAAGGTTCCAATCAATATTTGGAAAGTTAAAGTCCCCCATGACAACTACCCTGTGACCCCCACACATATCCATAATCTGCTTAGCAATTTCTTCCTCCACATCTCTATTACTATTTGGGGGCCTATAGTAAACTCCTAACAACGTGACCGCTCCTTTCCTATTTCTAACCTCAGCCCATATTACCTCAGTGTGCAGATCCCCCTCGAAGTGCCTTGCCGCAGCCGTTAAACTATCCTTGATTAACAATGCCACTCCTCCACCTCTTTTACCAGCTTCCCTACACTTAGTGAAACATCTATACCCCGGAACGTCCAACAACCATTCCTGTCCTTGTTCTATCCACGTCTCCGTAATGGAGGAATATTTGCAGAAACTTTTGCTATCTGTTTTTATATTCTGAGTTAGTTTACTCTCATAATACAACGTAAACTTAAGGTCATTCATGCACCTGTCACCTATGTCCTTCTCACATAAAGTCCCATTCACCCATTATCCCTGTGTTCAATGACTTACATTGGCTTCAGTAAAGCGACACTATGATTTTAAAATTATCATTTCGTTTTCTAATGGACTCATCCTTTTCTATCGCTGTAATCACTTCCAGCCTTACAACTGAGTAAGGTAGCTGTGTTCCTCCAATTCTGGCCTTTTGTGCACCTCCATTTGTAATTGCTCCACCAATGGTGGCCATGCCTTTAACTGCTAAGGCCCTAAGCTTTGGAATACCCTCCCTAAGTTTCCCTCTTCCCTATCTCTCTTTCCCCCTTTATAATACTCCTTAAAACGTATCTCATTGATCAAGCCTTTGGTCATGACACCTAATATCTCCTTCCTTGGCTGAGTGTCAAATTTTGTTTGATAATGCTCATGTGAAGCATCCAGCACATGATAGAGAACAACATTAATGCAAGTTGTTGCAGTTGTCACTCATAATTTATCTAATCTGTTCACTTAGGGACAGAGCAAAAACCAGGAGATAATGGGGGTGTCTAAAAAATGCAGTTCATTAATCATGGGGAACTTTAATCTTCACGTGGATTGGGATAATCAAATTGGCAAAGAATGAGGAAGAATTCATAGAGTGCATTTGGGACAGTTTCCTGGAACAATATGTTGTGGATCCAACCAGGGATCAGGCTATTTTGGATCTGGTAATTTGTAATGAGGCAAGTTTAATAAACAATCACAGAGTAAAAGATCTCTTAGGAAACAGTGACCATAACATTACAGGATTTAGCACTCAGTATGAGACTGAGAAATTTAGGTCAGGAATAACACAATTACAATGGAATGAGGGCAGAGTTAGCTGGAGTGGACTGGCAAAGGTGTTTAGCAGAAAAGATGGCAGACTTTTATGAAAATAATTCATGACTCACAACAAAGATCCACCCCACTGAGGAAGAGGGATTCTCGGAAAGGGATGAATCAACCATGGTTAACCAAGGAAGTTAAGCATAGTATAAATTGAAAGAAAAAACATATAATGTGGCAAAGATTATTGATAAGCCAGAGGATTGGGAAAGTTTTAAAAACCAACAATAAGTGACCAAAAAAAAAGAGGGAGAAGATAAGCTGTGAAAGTAAACTGAGGAAGGAGCAGCACTCTGAAAGCTTGTGATTCCAAATAAACCTGTTGGGCTTTAACCTGGTGTTGTGAGACTTTACATTTATTTACAACATGTATTAATGACTTGAACAAGTGAAGTGAATGTACTCTTGCCAAGTTTGTGGATGACAAAAGAAAGGTGGGAAGGCAAGTGGTGGGAATGACACAAAAAAATTACAGAGGAGTATAGCAGGTTAAGTGAGTGGGCAAAAACTTGGCAGATGGAATATAATGTAGGGAAGTGTGAAGTAATGCACCTTAGTAGGAAGAATAAAAGGATTGAATATTATTTAAATGGAGAAAGACTACAGAAAGCTGTGGAGGAATTGTGGGTCCTTATGCATAAATCACAAAAAGCTAGCATGCACGTTCACCAGGTAATAGGGAAAGCAAATGAAATTTTAGCCTTCATTTCAAAGGGAATTGAGTAAATAAATAAGGGGCAGAATTTCACGAGAATGATTCTAAGTGTCCAGCTAGTGTGAAAATGGGAGAGTTCCTTATCTGTTTTTTGGGTGAGTTTTCACACCCAATCTTACAGACTTAGACATTGAAGAAATGATCTAGGCCATTTCTAGCCTGTTGCAGGTAATGGACTGGGCTTAATTCACCAGCCAGCATGCAGAGGGAGCTTTTGCGTATGTGCAGACATCCGATTCTGCACATGCACAATTCCAACAGCAGGGGTCTGGCAGACAAACAGAGAGCTGTCAGACCCCTGCTCCTGGAGCTAGCCTGAACCAATCCCCTTCCGCAATCACGGGGCCCGCGGCCAATCACGAGCCCCACACCACATGGATATCTAGACTACGCCACACCCTCTACCGCCCAGACCGATCGTGCCTCCCTCCCACCCCAATCCAATTGCGATGCAGAGTGGCAGCAGGCACCCCCCACTCCCCCCACTCCCCCCACTGTAGAACCTCTCCCGGTGAGGCCATAAAGGCAAATGAGTGGGACAATTGAGCGCCAGGCTTACTAAACACATGTAAATAAACATTGAAATATATTCCCATAATTTATTGAGCCTCTCGCCCATTTCCGGTGACCTCACCGGAAATTTGGCTCTCGAAATCAGGTGTGATCCTGATTTCTCGGCTCTCGCGCGATTTTAACAGCTCATTCCACCCAGCGATGGGCAGGGCAAGCTGATAAAATCCCGGCCAGGGAATTCTTGCTAAAACTACATCAGGCACCAGTTAGCACACATTTGGAATACTGTGAACAATTTTGGTTCCCTTATCTAAGGAAATATACATTGGCATTGGAGGCACTCAAGAGAAAGTGCATTAGGTTGATCCTAGGTATAGAGGCATTTTCTCATGAGGAGACGTTGAGTAGGTTGGGACTGTGCTCATTGAAGTTTAGAAGAATGAAATGCGACCCAATTGAGACGTATAGGATTCTCAGGAGACTTGACAGCGTAGATGCTGAGAGGATGCTTCCCCTTGTGGAAGAGCTTAGCACCAAAGGGCATAATCTCAGAATAAGAGGTTGCCCATTTAAGACAAAGACAAGGAGAAATTTCTTCTCTCAGAGGATAGTGAATCTGTGGAATTCTTTACCAACTAGGGCTGGAGAGGTTGGGTCATTAAGTATGTTCAAGTATAGATCGATTTTTAATCAGTAAAGGAATCAAGGGTTATGGAGAAAGGCAGGAAAGTGGAGTTGAGGATTATCATTTCAGATCAGTCATTATCTCATTGAATGCCAGAGCAGATTTGATGGACCAAATGGCCTACTCCTGCTTCCATGTCTTATGGTCTTATGGAGGAATTTGACATATTGGCCGGAATTCTACCGGCATTCTCCATTGGCCTCGGGCGGGGTCATACGAACCACGGCCGGACGTGCCAGTAAAATTCCGCCCATTGAGTGTAACAAATAGGAAATGTGTTGCGATCCAAAAATGTCACTCCATTCATTGGCACTGTAGTAGATCAACTGCACCTAATTGGCCATTCACTGGTGTCATACACCAAGCTGCCTTGGGACTATAATCACTGTTCCTTCACTGTTGCTGGGTCAAAATCTTGGAACTCCCTCCCGAATGGCAGTGAGTACATCTATACCGGATAGACTGCAGCAGTTCATGAAGGCATCTCACTTCCATGTGCTCGAAGGCAATTTGGACTGGGCAATAAATGCTGGCCTTGCCTGCAACATTCAAAGATGTATATTAAGAAAAAGATTTAAAGGTGCTGTGATAATGGAAGCTCTTACTTAATGAACCAAGATCCCAAAGAGATGGCAATCAATTTTAGACCGTACATCTTTTGTACCTGATATGCTTGCATTCAGAAAGTAATTCGAGGAACAATATAAATCATTAATTTGGATCAACATAAGAAATGTCTTTCAGATCAGACTAAATCTCCCCCTTTGTTCTACCATTCCTTGATGCAAATACTCTCTGTAACTAAAGAATCATTTGATTACCTTGGTAACCTTTACCGAAACAATAACTGACATCTAGATTGGCAGATTAAAGTTTATTGAGAACAGATGAGAGCCTATATTAATAAAAAGAATGGATTCAGTGGAATACCCCAGGGAAACTCGAGACTTGGAATGTGAAAATGTGATTAAGCAATAACAAATGCAAATATTATAGGATTACTTAATGTCTACAGAAAAATGTTCCTTTTGCTCCGATTTCAAATAGAAATTTAACAGAAATAAAAATGAAAAATATTTGGTGTCTGTTTCAATGTAAAATAAAACAAATACAATTTTATGCTTCATCAGTACTGCTATTTTAAAAGGTTGTGTCCATTTTGGACAACATAGCATGGCATTGTTTGGAATGTACATTGCTGCTCTTATCCATGTGTGGATAGGTACAGAATATAATGGGCAAGTAATACACAAAGAAAACTTGAGAATATCTGATTACATTTGCGAGTTGAAATAATATTTGGCTTTTAATTTTTATTCCTTTCAGATTCCAGATGGCTTTTAAGCTGGCACACTGGGTGGCAGCGGGACAGTAGAGTTAAAATGGCTGTGGTGTATTTACTGTCTGGTTCCCACACCACCACCATTTGTTCAGGGCCCTCCATAGGTGTTCCACTTGAATCTGGAGTCACAGAAGAAAATCATATAATTCCCCAGTGTAGAAGAAGGCCAGTCGGCCCATCAAGCCTGCACTAACAACAATCCCACCCAGGTCCTATCCCCGTAATCTCACATATTTACCCTGCTATTCCCCCCTAAGGAGCAATTTAACACGGCCAATCAACCTAACCTGCACATCTTTTGCAAGTGGGAGGAAACCGGAATACCTGGAGGAAACCCACGCAGACACAGGGAGGACGTGCAAACTACACGCAGTCACCTGAGGCCAGAATTGAACCTGGGTCCCTGGCACTGTGAGGCAGCAATGCCAACCACTGTGCCACTGTCTGACTCACAGAACGTCGACACAACTTTGTGGGACAACTGGACAGAGCATGTACTAAGCACACATAGCTCACTTGTGAAGAGGAAGAGGTGAAGAGGAAGAGGGCCCAAAAAAAAGTGAATGGAAAATTATTTTTGTGGGGCTGAGATGAGCAGGACTGGCATCCTGGAATGACTTTCCTGCTAGCTGGGTCAACTTCTATTGGGCCTCCCAATATCTCAGGTGCGCAACCTATCAGCCTAGCTCTCAAAATAAACTCGGCCTACCACCAGTAAGACTAGGCAGTGAGCCCACTTAGTCCTCACGCTGGAAGCCCCAGAGTAAAAATCTAACCTGGAATCACTTCATGCTTCTTCATTACTGCTGGTAAAAAACATGGTCAGTTTGTTTGTATTTCTGGAGGAAATTATTGTGGGGGTTATTTTAGGTTATTCTAAAACTGAGAGAAGAGGGCAGTTAAAATTACTGAAATTACTTAGCAGCCCCGGAGCTGCCTGGATTCCGCTGTCTGCAATTTTTACTCAAACATTCATAGGCTGAGCTAATGTCCAAAATCAATGTTGATAAGCAGTCAATAATGCCAATTGGATCCTACTGCCAATTTTACTCAGGCCTGAACAAGGACAACTTTGCTATGTTTTGCTATGTTACACTCTATCCCTGCTTGCAGGTCATTAATATTGATTATAAACAGTAGAGGTCTGAAGACTGACCCATGCGGCACCCGCTAGTTACAGTTAACCATCCAAAGAAGGACCCATTTATCCCGACTCTCTACTTTCTGTCAGTCAGCCAATCCTCAATCCAATCTTATACTCTACCCCCAATCCCCTGCGATCTCACCCTCTGGATCAGTCTTTTACGTGGCACTTTGTCAAATGCCTTCTGGAAGTCTAGATATGTCACATCCACAGGTTCTCCATTATCCACCTTGCTGGTTATGTCCTCAAAGGACTCAAACAAGTTTGTCAAGCATGACTTACCCTTCGTAAAATCATGCTGATAATGGTGGATGGAGCTTTGTCTTTCCAAATATTCAGTCATCTCCTCCTTAATGATTGATTCCAACAACTTCTCCACCACTGAGGTCAAGCTAACCAGCCTATAGTTTCCTACATTTTGCCCCTCTCCCTTTTTGAATAGGGGCGACACATTAGCGTGTTTCCAATCCACTGGAACCTTTCCAGAATTCAGGGAATTTTGAAATTTCACAATCAATGCACCCACAATCTCTGCTGCCACCTCCTTTAGTATCCCAGGGTGCAGGCCATCAAGCCCCGGAGACTTATCTGCCTTGAATCCCATTAGATTCTCTCTTAAGAGCTCTCTGGAATTTCTTTTCATGCTTAGTTGAGTGCATGCAGATGAGCAAGGTTTACCCAATGTTCCAAAGACCAGGAGCTGATTTCTCTCCACTTCCAACCCTTTGCCTGGTGCAAACAGTATGTTCAGGGGCCCCAGCAGTTAAATATATACTGCAATGCGGTATACTGCAATGGGGTGGGGAGGGGCGGCGGGGGGGGGGAGGGGGGGGCAATGAACTAATGGAAAAACTATCAGTTTCCTCATGCAAATTGATGGCAGTTTAAAAAAAAGCCCTGTTGCTAACCATAAATATGATCATTTCTTGATATAATCTAATTGAAAACCTGATCAAATTGCCAAAGCAATCAAAAATAAAATGTGCCATAACATGATGCCAATGAATAAAACTGGAATTAAACGCCTGGGCAGTGATGAATGCCACTGCATTTCTGATTGGTGCCTATTGTATTTCAACAATCCAGAAGCCTACATTTAACCAATGGGAGAAGCAGGAACTCTTTAAACAAGGTGTGGCTGAGCATTTCAGAGTCTGTTTCTCATGTAACCCACAGATACCAGGAACTTGCTGGCTGTGTACAAAGAATAATCATAATCTGATCCCGTCTATGATTAGGAAATAATCTTGAAATGCTCCAAAGCATGATTCTGTACAATGTGTTTCTCATGTTGTGTGCCTTATCGATCAATCCGTTGTTTGCTTGTGAGATTCTTGACGATTTTGACAATACCAGGGCCCCAGGAGATATCATCATTGGTGGTCTCATTCCAGTCCATGAAAAGATCTTGATTCTCAAAAAACCAGAGAGTCAACATTGTGCAGGGTAAGTGACTGATTTAAACATAGCAAAGGCACTGATATGTATTTCGTGATAAATTAATGTAAATGGTGTAAAAAGTTAGTGTTCTAAATTAAAAGTATTTTTTACAGATTAATTCATTGGGTTAAAGTTAGCACAGTGATGTAAAAACATTTGTTAAAAGTGCTTAATCAGAAGGGAACAACCTTTACACATTATAATGCACACTGCAACACAAGCAGATATTTTGTACCATTTAAGATGCTGTAGTTGTTTTTCTGGAAGTGTCATAGAGTCATAGAGGTTTACAGCATGGAAGCAGGCCACTCGGCCCAACTGGTCCATGCTACCCTTTTTTGCTTAGATGTTTATAACAAAATAATAAATTTAAATAATAACAAGAATCCTGATGCATTGTTTCAAATTATTGAAAAAAGTTTGATTTACAATAGAAATGAAGGTGTATCATACTTTAAAAAATGTCATCAGATCAGCCCACCGAAAGGCATTGGTGAGTGTAGGTAATTATTGGTTTAGGTGCCCTTGGCAACACAAAGTTACACTGGGTAGCGTATTTTCATGCTATTCATTTTTGTGATCCTAAAACATTTATGACCATTAGAACATTCAATCAACATGTGGTTAAATAATATCGTTATACCTGTAATTCTCAGATACTTTCGACCAATTTATTTACTCAAATGTTTTACCGCAGCGCCCTTATTTACAAGATGGACAAAGGACAAACATAAGTAAAGGTTCAATAAGTTTACTAATAATAACACTATTAACCCTTAAATTACCCACATAAAACAAGAGGATACCCCAGATTCAAGTATACTACCCCCAAAGGTGGTTTGGTTAAACTGCAGGCCTGATTCTCTGAGTCCCTCTGGTCCGTCGTCACGAAGGTGAGTCTCGATGGCAGCTTCTTCCTTCCTCCATTCGCTGGTCAGTCTTCCGGATGGTCAAGGTCGCCTCCCTCGTTGAGTCTTTGTTCCTGGTGTGTCTGAGATGCCGTACCTTTATCCCCCTGCCTGCCTGCCGTTCCAGAAACTTCTCTGGCTTCCGGCCAATGAGGTCCCGGGAAGGGGTCCCAATACCCAGTGGTTTTCTTGATGTCTGCCTGAACAGGATACAGGGACCCACTCCCAGGTGTCCCATCTCCATGTAACCTTACATGTAACCTGTTGCCCTGTAAGATAACTGCAGGAAATCTAGGTGACAGAAATTCTGGCCCGATCTGGGCTTCTAACAATAGCCCGGTGCATTTCAATGGGGTGCCATGATCTCCTGCTGGGTCTCAGTAGAATGCATTGAACTTTGCTGGGTGATTGATGGGCCAGGCCCAGACATGATTCTGTGTATTTGTATATTTGACCTTGGTTAAGTCTGGCCTGCCCGAGGTTCGACTGTGTTTGATTATAATATGCCCAATTCTTTAGTTTAGGATATCCAATTTAATCAGTCTTAAAACTAGGCCCTGATTATATTACCACAATATGCTGGATCACCCAGGCTTTTTTCCATAGAACAGTAGAACACCAGCTTTTGTTTGCCATTGGACATTTTATTCGATGTTGTGGTTTGTCACAACTGAATGACTTGTGAAGCCAATTCAATGTGCGACTCTTAGATCTTTTCATACTTTGAAAGCTTTCTGTCTTTTTCATGAATACAATTATTGCATTAGTACTTTAAACATTCTCAACTTTGTCTTCTAATCCCTTCATGGCCTTACCTTTCCCTACCTCTGTAATCTACTTCAGCCCCCAAAGTTTCTAAGATATCTGTATTCTTCTAAATCTTTTCTTGCACATCCTTGATTGCCTTTGCTGCACCATTGACGACCATGCTTTCAGCTACCTGGACAATGAATTCTGGAATTCTCTCCCTAAACATCTTTCTATCTCTCTGCTCCAATCAGATGCTCCTTAAAACATACCTCCTTGACCAAATGGTTTGGTCTCCTGTCCCTTTATCTCATTAACATTATCTGTGTTAAATTTTGCTTGATAACCATTCCTGTGAAGCGTCTTGGAAAGTTTTACTATGCTAAAAGTGTTCTATAATGGAAGTTGTTCTGGATGGCAGAAAAAAGGAAGAGGAAAAGCATCATCAAAAACTTTGGCAACCAACCCCAATGACTTTAAGAAGACAGTGGATTGTGGGGGGCAAGCGGTCGGGGGTTGGGGGGGGGTGCGGTGTCAGCCTGATGCTGCTGATAAGAGCTCATGCCCAGTGCACAGAGTCTATCAGCCAAGACTGATTTGAGGAGCAATGCTGGAGGAAGTTTCTCTGGACTGGCTGGTAAAGACATCTGCAGTTTCTTGGAATATGCCCTGTTGCCTCCTGAACCATGGAGTCAGGATCTACTGGTAACTTTCTGCTGTAGGGTGTTGGTTACAGTTTAGTAGATCTGAAGAATCTTTGTAGTCATACGTAGGTTAACTGCAAGTCTTTGTTAACTCTTAGAACGATTGACAAATATACAGTAGAGTACAAGCCAGGAGCTGTCTCCAAGCTAGCCGGTACACATGGCTCTGTCCAACACTAGGCTTAACTTGAGTGCGAGTCATGCGCTCTCCTACATCACTGTGTGGGTGGTTCTGTACTTAGTTCCGCATTAAGCCTATACGTGCTGGACCCTTCTACTACACTTCCAATTTATTGTAACTACTACGGTCAGCTACAGTGAACATCAATTGTACATTGTAGTCTAGAGCACACAGCTGTATTAAGTGGAGCAAACACCATGGGTGGGATTTTACGGCCTCCCTCGAGCGAGACTTGGAAATTCCCGCCCTCTAATCAATGGAAATTTCCGTTGTCCGCCCCTCGCCTGTTCTGATTCCATAGCGGTAGAATTCCGGCGCACGAATGAGTCAATACGAGTGAGCAGCTGTGGTTGGCCTCCATTGCATGCACAGCATTATTAACTGCACACATATGGTCATCAGAGAAATAGAAAGGGACACCATTTAATCAATGTGCAGCCAATGGCTGGTGGCAGGAAGACTCGTGATGAAACCTGAGACATTCTCATCCAATGTTTGTTCCCGCAACAGGATAGCTGCTGGAGTCAAGGATATACCAACACAACAACAACTTGCCTTTATATCGCACATTAAAGATCATAAATCATCTCAAGATAACTTATAGGAGTATTAAAGGATAACATTTGACATGAAACCACATAAGGTAATACTGGAACAGATAACCAAAAGCTTGAAAAAAGAAGTGGATTTCGAAAATTAAGATGGAATAGAGAAGAGTTTCATGGAGAGAATTCTAAAACTTAGGGCCTTGGCAGCAGAAAATACACCTGTCAATGGTGAAGCAATTGAGGATAAGGGGTAAACCTTTTAGAACTGAGGCGAGGAGAAATTCCTTCACCTAGCGGGTGGTGAATGTGTGGAATTCACTACCACTAAATGTAATTGAGGCCAAAACATTGTCTGATTTCAAGAGGAAATTAGACATAGCACTTGGGGCTAAAGGGATCAAGAGATATGGGAGGAAGGGGGGATCAGAATGTTGAATTTGATGATCATCCATGATCAAAATGAATGGTGGAGCAGGCTCAAAGGGCCAAATGGCCTACTCCTGCTTCTAGTTTCTATGTAAAAGAAATTGGGGGAATGCAGAGCTCTCAGAGAGTTATAGGATTGGAGGAAGAACCAAAAGGTGGAGATCATGGAGGGATTTGAACACAAGGATGAGATTTAATTATGGGCGTTGCTGGATTGGGAACCAAAACATGTGCATTTCCATCATGATGTGGAGATGCCGGCGTTGGACTGGGGTAAACACAGTAAGAGGTTTAACAACACCAGGTTAAAGTCCAACAGGTTTATTTGGTAGCAAAAGCCACACAAGCTTTCGGAGCTCCAAGCCCCTTCTTCAGGTGAGTGGGAATTCTGTTCACAAATAGGGCATATAAAGACACAGACTCAATTTACATGAATAATGGTTGGAATACGAATACTTACAGCTAATCAAGTCTTTAAGATACAAACAACGTGAGTGGAGAGAGCATCAAGACAGGCTAAAAAGATGTGTATTGTCTCCAGACAAGACAGCCAGTGAAACTCTGCAGGTCCAGGCAGGCTGTCGGGGTTACAAATAGTGTGACATGAACCCAATATCCCGGTTGAGGCCGTCCTCGTGCGTGCGGAACTTGGCTATCAGTTTCTGCTCAGCGACTCTGCGTCGTTGTGTGTCGTGAAGGCCGCCTTGGAGAACGCTTACCCGAATATCAGAGGTCGAATGCCCGTGACCGCTGAAGTGCTCCCCAACAGGAAGAGAACAGTCTTGCCTGGTGATTGTCGAGCGGTGTTCATTCATCCGTTGTCGCAGCGTCTGCATGGTTTCCCCAATGTACCATGCCTCGGGACATTGGGGAAACCATGCAGACGCTGCGACAACCAACCTGGTGTTGTGAGACTTCTTACTATGGAAGAGGCAGCAGTCCTTGTTAGACAAGAAATGCTGGGGGAAGGCAAGGAGGTGGCAGAAGAAAGCGGGCTAAATAAATTTCTTGGAACAAGTGCTGTGATCTCAATAATCATATCTCTGCCCTAAGAATGTAGAGAGAACCTGTTTTGCTTAAAGGCCCTTCATACATGCTTCATTAAATAACATTCAAACTATCCAGGCAATCTCTATATCAATGACAAGCTGATAATGCAATCTCAGCAGCTGCTATTAAATATCACTGCCACCTAAAGTGTGAAACCTGATAAATGAGATCAATTTAATGGAAAATACAATAACCTGCTTTCTATTCATTTTTCACCCAAATGATCACCCAGAATACTGTTCTTAAAAGACGATTGAACAATTTCAATGCAGTGCTTTCTGAGTGGCCTCATCAAAGCTGGTGAAAGACTACTGTTCCACATGATAGGATCCATGAGATGCTCACATATGTAAGAGCCAAGGGCTATAGAGCTATTGCCGGGGTAGTTTGGCTCAGCTGATTTGCTAGCACAATGGCAGATTTGGTTGACATGGGGTGGCACAGTGGGTTAGCACTGTGCCTCACAGTGCCAGGGACCCAGGTTCAATTCCAGCCTCGGGTGACTGTCTGTGTGGAGTTTGTACGTTCTCCTTGTATCGGCATGGGTTTCCTCCAGGTGCTCCGGTTTCCTTCCGCAGTACAAAGATGTGCAGGTTAGGTGGATTGGCCGTGCGAAACTGATCCTTAGTGTCAGGGAGATTAACCGGGTAAATATGTGGGGTTATGGGGATAGAGCCTGGGGCCAGATTGTTGTCGGTGCAGGCTTGATGGGCCGAATGGCCTCTTTCTGCACTGTAGGGATTCTATTCTATGAATAAAGATGCTGACGTTGTGAGAGAGGCTTCCATGGCACGGCAGCTGTTCCCATGATCTTGGGGCTCAGTGCTTACAGTGAACTGTGGACCAAGTTACAGAAGATGAGTGGCTGCTAATCAATTGATCAATTTCTCCATGGTGCAACCCTTTGAACTTCCAACTAAGCTATAAAGCATGATAGAATAGAATTCTACAGTGATGTCTTGGCTGCAGCGTCCCTGGAGGAGGACATGCTCCCACGTAGACTGCAGACTCTGAAGCCATGGGAGATGAATACCTGGGCTAGAAGTAGACTCCTCCACACTTTCAGCCGTAGTTTCTTAATTCTTTGATATTCGAATATTTCATCAAATAACTGCTTGTATGAGGACAGCAATTTTCTTCAGGAGAGGGCCCCAAGCTCTGAAGCTTTCTCTCCTGGGCTATTCCAATGATCAGTTCCTGCTGTTACCCATTGCATAATAGTGCACTCTCAGGAGAATTGTCCTCCTCTGAGATATCTCCTTCAGCAGAAACACCCTGTTGCAAGAAGGACCTGGAAGAAAGAGAAAAAGGACAATTGATAATATGGGGGTGAGAAGTTGGACATTTGCAAGTTACAATCTGGAGAATAGAGCCTTCCAATTAACTTAAAGTAAGGTAAAAAAAAACCCTGGTGGCTAGTTTCCCACCTTGCCCCCCTTTCGCCAAATTAGTATCTCGTGCTAAACTGGGGCTAAAATGTCGGGATAAAGGAAAGATCAACAAGTTATGTACCGAACTTCCACAGGCTTCCTATCTAAGTTTTAATAATAATTGGTATCACTTTCTATTTGCCTCAAATGTATCATGAATATTTAAACATCTATGTCAAATAACAACCAAAATTTTATGCTGGTGTTATCTTCGTCCCGCTAACGGTAACCCCGCTGGCTTCCACAGCGGCAGAGGTTGCAAACAACGGGAAAACCCATTGACAGTGACAGGGTGGGAAGATCCCGCCACCAGCCAATGGCGGGCTGCCTCCGCTGCCGCAAAACACCCGGGGGGCGGAAATCCCACCCAACAAGGGTAAAAGGAAGAAATTGGAACTTTCAGATGAATGAGTTGCTAAGGTTTTTAAACAACAATGCATCAAGGCCTCTGCCACAGAGATGTCCCGGATTACTTGCTTATAACAAGTTTTAAAGTTTCATTTGTCTTAACAAAGGAAAGGGAGCAGTGTAGTGAGATGATTCCGGATCTTAGTGAGCAGGCAACTGAAGTTGTGATAAAGGTGCAGCAAATGAGAAGAGCTCACCTGGAGGGTCATGCAGCTGCAGGTGACAGCTGAAATAGAAAGGGACAAGAACATAAGAACAAAATAACTAGGAGCAGGAGTAGGCCATTTGGCCCCTCGAGCCTGCTCCGCCATTCAATAAGATCACGGCTGATCTTTTTGTGGACTTAGTTCCACTTACCCGCCCGCTCACCATAACCCTTAATTCCTTTACTGTTCAAAAATTTATCTATCCTTGCCTTAAAAACATTCAATGAGGTAGCCTCAACTCCTTCACAAGACCATGAAAGGATTTGAAAACAAGGATGAGAATGTTAAAGCCAACTGGATTTTGTTCTGTGTCTTTTACCTCTTCATTAAATCTTTTACTTGAAGACTTGATTAGTAACTAGTTGGAACTGCAGTGATCTACTGATGAAGCACTCAGCTCCTCCCTGCCTCACATTCACGTTATTAGATAGATTTTCAATCAAGAAGGGAGTGAAGAGCTATGGGACACAGGAAATTGGAGCTGAGACTACCATCAGACTTGCCATGATCTTATTGAATGATGGAGTAGACTCGCAGGACAGCTCCTAATTCTTGTGTTCTTCTGTTAATTCAAGTGACCTTCCTGCCATTCAGTACCATGTGTTGATTGCACATGAATTGAACAGTGGGCATTAACTGGGCATTCACTCTTATGCTTACAATGTGTAACTCCATAAATGAATGCTTATAAAATTGTATGAAGAATGGCTCCAGTACCATCCTTCATCAACTGCCTTTATGGAATATTATAACTACATTAAGTTATGTGAGAGAGGCCAGCAAGTGAAATGCTGAGGCGTTCGAAAATCAAAAATGGATCTTGCAACATGTGCAAAAATGTAATTTATCCCAGATTTATTTCTAATATCCACTCGGGCAGGTTTGGCAGCATGGAAGCATTTTTGGCCCTAACTGTGTACATACTTCCTGTTTGTCACATTGGGAGCCAGTAATCCGAATTTTTAGGTTCCTGAGTTCAAACCACATTCTAGGAGCTTCAACATGTAATCTGCAATGCAGTGTTGAAAAAGAATCGCAAAAAGATCAAATGACACCATTTGATGAAGAATAGGGGAATTCTTGTTTATCAAACAACACCCAGAAGCAACTAATCTGGTCATTTCTTTCATTTCTGAAATGGAAACTTGATGTGTGCAAAGTTCATTGCCATATTTTGTACAATACGACAATGACTGCACATCAAAAACAATTAATTGACAGAAAAACATTTTAGAATTGTCTCAGGCCGTGAAAGGTGCTGTGTAGATGAATGTTCTTTTCTTCTAGTAGTAACTATGATAGAATAATAACAGAATATCTCAGTGATAATGGTCATATTAATAATGACCATAATAGTCATTATCATAATACAATAGATAGTGATCATATTACTGGAATAAAAACACGTAGCCAATACATTTAACTGATAATCTACCATTCCTAATTCTGTTTCTGTTACTCTCTGATGTTCAGGTACGATGTGCGAGGCTTGGTAAAAACCATTGCCTTGATCCACTCCATTGAGATGATAAATAATTCGACTCTGTTACCTGGAATCAAACTGGGATACGAAATTTATGACACTTGCACAGATCCTACAAAGGCTCTGAAAGCAACCTTGAGGTTCATTTCCAAATTCAACTCGACAGACAACTGTGTCAAAGTTCAGTGCAATTATACAGATTACCAGCCAGCAGTGAAGGCCGTTATCGGAGCTGCTACCTCAGAAGTTAGCATTGCTGTTGCAAGGTTGTTAAACATCCAACTTATGCCTCAGGTAACTATGTTTTCTTCACTGGAGCCAGGGATGTTTATTTTGCTATAAAATTATTTTAGTGTTTTTCCTGTTTATCGTAACTCATGATTCCTACATTGGGTAATGCAAAGCTAGAGTTGTTTAACAATGTGGCAACACAATCATGAATTCACATGACAGAAGAAAACAAACATTTAGAAAAAGGAAAATGCCACAAGGCCAACAAACCTGTCCTTTGATAGCTGATCACAATCCTGCAAAACTTCTATAACCCTCAATATACCTTCTCTTTTCATAAATACATCTACACTGTTATATTCTGTGGTAAATTATTCCAAAGCCATTTTTCTCTTGA
Organism: Mustelus asterias; assembly: GCF_964213995.1. Lineage (NCBI taxonomy): Eukaryota > Metazoa > Chordata > Chondrichthyes > Carcharhiniformes > Triakidae > Mustelus > Mustelus asterias. Next base: position 63,718,460 of record NC_135805.1, read on the forward strand.
TTTTTCCCCTTTTAAAAGTGCTAAGTATTGTTAGCACTGACACAAGAAGTTCTGCAGTATGTCTCTGCCTGGTCCTCACTCTTGCAAATATTATTCTACAAGCAGGGCACTTGCCGCTGAACTTGAAGAAAAATGTAGTGAAAGATCTTGTGATCTCTGTATTGAGAAATTTTATTCTCTTGACATATAATTGATTGCAGCAAACATTAATGGGGATTTGCAGTGCCAAACAGTCATCACGCTATCCAAGCAAACACTCAAACAACTTTCACAAAGAGCCAATCAGGAAATAAAAAGCACGAAGAACAAATTTCACAGCATTAGAATAAAGATTGGGGTTTACATATGGGATTAAGGTTGAAACTAAAATACCATGAAAACTCTCATTTTTAAAAAGTCATTTCAAAAATTTAACTGATCATCATGCACAGTTCCACAAATATAAAATTATTTTTTCAGGACCGGATTGGTTGCTCAGATTGCAGTTAGAATGGTGGCACAGTGGTTAGCACTGCTGCCTCACAGCGCTAGGGACCCGGTTCAATTCCTGGCATGACTCGCTGTCTGTGTGGAGTCTGCACGTTCTCCCCATGTCTGCATGGGCTTCCTCCAGGTGCTCTGCTTTCCTCTCACAGTGTACCCGAACAGAGTGTGTCGACTAGGGGATTTTCACAGTAACTTCATTGCAATGCTAACATAAGCCCACTTGTGACACTCATAAAATAAATAAAAATAAATAAATAGAAAGCTGGTTATACCTGGCAGGAGGGGGAGCAGTGGATGACAGAACACAACTTCAGGATTTCCATGTTAATCTGCACTCACACTTAATCTTGAAGTTGAGGGCAGGTTCAAATATTTAATGACTGCAAACACTGATAACTCACCATCAAATATTCCAGGCACACAGGGCTGCTTTCAGTTTTATGAAAATGTACAGAAATCAACTATTTTTACTCAAACCTCAATATTGTATTTTGGGTCGTAATTCTGTGAGATCGACTTCTATTTCATTGAGTGCTACTACAGGAAGTAGCATCTTTGTGTGCTATGTATACTGTATAACATGCTGATTTGACCACATCCCTGTACGACCTGTAGAATTGAAATACAACATGCATTTGCATGATTCTTTTGTGGTTCTGCCCACCATGGGAATCATCACGGGCAGGATGGAAAATTTGGCAGACTATTCAAAGGTCTATTGACCTTGAATGTGAATTTCCGGTCTTGGGGTGGGCGTGACTAGAAAATCTCACCCTTTTCTTCTGTAAAAACTATATGGCCTGACTATTTTTTTATGGTAGCTTTTTTTCAATTTGTAGGCACCATCCTGTTCTTTTGTGTGGTACATAATCGTTAAATCAACAATAATGAGATCATGCAGAGATGTTTATTTGGAAAACAAGGCCCTGTATGGAATTACCAAATAAATAAAAACTAATTTTTTCTTTTCATCAAGCTCATTCAACATTGCCTTTTCTGAAATGCATTCTATTTCTATATACTTCAAATGATATCTTGTAGCATTCAGCATTAGGAATTTACAAAACCATCCTATTCCTAGTTACTGAGAAAGAAAACAATGAAGTTTGATTGTTGAAAAAAGGGACTTACACTGAATACTGGATCTTTCCATAGGAGATGTGTGATAATGTCCTTTATGGAAGGAAATCTGCCGTCCTTACCTGGTCTGGCCTACATGTGACTCCAAAGCCACAGCAATGTGGTTGACTATCAACTGCCCTTGGGCAGCTCGAGGTGGGCAAAAAAATGCTGGCCACCAGTGATGCCCATGTCCCACGAATGAATGAAAAAAAAGGGTGGATATCAGTGGGATGTTTCCTCTTGTGGGGGGGACTAAAACTAGGGGACGTAGTTTAAGAAAAAGCGATCTATCTTTTAAGACAGAGATGAGGAGAAATCGCCTTTCTCAGATCGTCATTGGTCTCTGAAATTCTCTTCCCCAGAAAATAGTGTAGGCTGGCTCTTTCTGTTTATTCAAGTCTGAGTTAGATACATTTTCGATAAACAAGGGAATCAATGGTTATGGGCATGTGGGAGTGAGGGGGTGGGGGAGGAAGGGGGAGGGGACAGACAGGAAAGTGGAGCTGAGACAGGTCAGCCATGATCTTACTGAATGGTGGAGCAGGCTCTAAGGGCCAAATGGCCTCGACCTACTCCTATGTCCTATGTTCCTATGTTCATGTGGATTTATATCTCTGCAAAATTCTAATAAAATGATTGACCAATAACACTAATTTATGGAACACGCTATAAATGCAGACTTCAAAAGTGATACTTTCCTTCTGAACATTCAAATCTTTTTACAGATCAGCTACTCAGCTTCTGCTCAAATCCTTAGTGACAAGGCTCGTTTTCCTGCTTTTTTAAGAACTATTCCGAGTGACGACTACCAGACCAAAGCCATGGTCAATCTGGTTCAAAGATTCCAATGGAACTGGGTGGGAACTATTGCAAGTGACGATGAATACAGCCGGTCTGGGATCGATAACTTCATTACACAAGCAGAGAGCCTGGGTATATGCATCGCTTTTCAAGAAGTTATTCCATTTTATTCATCTATTCAAATCACAAATACCAGAATAAAAGAAATAGCAAACATTATCATCAACCGAACAAAAGTGAATGTCATTGTTATTTTTGGAAAAAGCACTCATGTCATTGAACTGTTTAAGATACTGGGCGCACACAACATAAGCAAAATCTGGATTGCCAGTGACAGCTGGTCAACCAACAGTAACATTACTCGCTTGGAGAACATTCAAAACATCGGGGATATTGTTGGATTTACATTTAAGAGTGGAAATCTTTCCAAGTTTCAAAACTATGTGAAGAAATTACCAGTTAACCCTAATAACGTTAACACATTTTTAAGAGAGTATTACAGGCTTCGAATCCTTTGTGTAAACGTTCAAAATGATGAGCTAGAGATGTGTATTTCCAACCATACACGTCATGTGGATGCTAATGGATATTATCTTGACAACATGGAAAGACAATATCAGGAAGATGATTTTCTGGTGAATAATATTGAACCAGGTGTTATTTCCAACATACAATGGTCGGTGATTGCTCTTGCTCATGCGATTCGAAATCTATTAAAATGTAATGAAGGAATTTGCCAGAAATCATTCGATTTTGCACCTTGGAAGGTAAATCATTATTCTACAGCAGAGACAGTGAATGATATTATCCTACTTGCAGGCACAAGCTATGCATGTAGCGTCCACGTAAATCCTTAATATATTTGACTCTGCCTTTAAATTGTGTGGTGCTTTGCAGCCTTCTTCTATCTGAGACAGGCAGATTATTAGCAGTGTATCTTTGAAATGGCTTTTAAAGCCAGGTTCAATTGACATTCCCTCTTAGATGCTGACATCTGGGTGCATATTGTTGCATACTATAGTGTGACAATGTGATGAATTATGAGTGGTACTACTGAAATAGTTAGCGGGAAATTCTTTAGCTACACCGTGGTTGCTGCCATTGTCTGCTGAAAGATTCCAGGACTAAAAATTTACACGTAAACCAAATGCTCTGGCTTCAATTAAGTTTAATTCTCTGGGCCAGTGAAAAGGGAGAATCTTTAAATATATACCTTACTTCCTTACTTTTTCCCAAAATATCAGTTATCCTTCATGCTGTTGGTAAAAGGGAAATCTTCACCAAAGAAGAAAATTATCAGTTTACAGATTTCCCTTTGAGAGATCAGGTTCTGCATATCATTTGGCTTGAATTCCTTTCTCTGTTATCCATAGCTGACGAAGAACAAAGAAAATTACAGCACAGGAACAGGCCCTTCGGCTCTCTAAGCCTGCACTGACCATGCTGCCTGACTGAACTAAAACCCTCTACCCTTCCAGGGAACATATCCCTCTGTTCCCATCCTATTCATGTATTTGTCAAGACGCCCCTTAAAAGTCACTATTGTATCTGCTTCCACTACATCCCCCGGCAATGAGTTCCAGGCACCCATCATCCTCTGTGTAAAAACTTGCCTCGTACATCTTCTTCAAACCTTGCCCCTCGCACTTTAAATCTATGCCCCCTAGTAATTGACTCATCCACCCTGGGAAAAAGCTTCTGACTATCCACTCTGTCCGTGCCAACTTCTCCTCATAGCTAATGCCCTCCATGCCAGGTAACATCCTGGTAAATCTTTTCTGTAGCCTCTCCAGAACCTCCACATCCTTCTGGTAGTGTGGCGGCCAGAATTTAACACTATATTCAAAGTGTGACCTAACTAAGGTTCTTTAAATCTGCAACATGACTTGCCAATTTTTAAACTCAATGCCCTGGCCAATGAAGGCAAGCATGCCATATGCCTTATTTACTACCTTCTCCACCTGCGTTGCCACTTTCAGTGACCTGTGTACCTGTACACCCAGATCCTTCTGTCTATCTATACTCTTAAGGGTTCTGCCATTTACTGTATATTTCCTATCTGTATTAGACCTTCCAAAATGCATTACGTCATATTTGTCCAGATTAAACTCCATCTGCCACCTCTCTGCCCAAGTCTCCAACCAATCTATATCCTGCTGTGTCCTCTGATGGTCCTCATCGCTATCTGCAAATCCACCAACCTTAGCGTCATCCGCAAACTTACTAATCAAACCAGTTACATTTTCCTCCAAATCATTTATATACATTACAAACAGCAAAGGTCCCAGTACTGATCCCTGAGGAATGCCACTTGTCACAGCCCTCCATTCAGAAACGTACCCTTCCACTGGTCTTTTTTGACCAAGCCAGTTTTGTATCCACCATGCCAGCTCACCTCTGATCCCATGCGACTTCATCTTCTGCACCAGTCTGCCATGAGGGACCTTGTCAAAGGCCTTACTGAAGTCCATGTAGACAACATCCACTGCTCTACCCTCATCAATCATTTTCGTCACTTCCTCAAAAAACTCGTTCAAGTTAATGAGACGAGATCTCCCCTTCACAAAACCATGTCGCCTCTCACTAATACGTCCACTTTTTACCTGCGTATGTCCTAGGAAAGAAATGGGTGAGCACAAAAAAAGATATTTAAGGACTGAATGCCTTCAAGGAATTGTTCAGAATATTCACAATGAAATTTCACAGGTTTGGCGTTTCTGCTAAAGATTGTAACAACAATACCCTGTAATCCATAAAGTCATATAGTCATAGAGGACAGAAGAGCCCATCAGCCCATCGAGTCTGCACCAATAAAACTACACTAAATCTACATTAATCCCACTTTGCAGCACTTTGCCCATAGCCTTGAATGTTATGACATTTCAAGTGCTTATCCATGTACTTTTTAAAGGTTGTGAAGTTTTCTGCCTCTACTACCCAGCCAGGCAGTGCATTCCTGACTCCCACCATCTTCTGGGTGGAAAATGTTTTCTTCAGATCCCCTCTAAACCATCTGCTACTCACCTTAAAATTATACCCTCTCATTATTAACCCTTCACAAGGGAACAGCTGCTTCCTACTCACCCTGTCCATACCCCTCGTAATCTTATACACCTCAATTTGCTCCCCCCCTCAGCCTTCTCTGCTCTAAGGAAAACCTTAGTCTACCCAGCCTCTCTTCATAGTGCAAATGCTCCACTTTGGCTACATCCTGGTGAATCTCTCTGCACCCTCTCCAGTGCAATCACATCCTTCCTAAAGTGAGGCGACCAGAACTTCACACTACTCCAGCTGAGGCCTAACCAATGTTTTATACAGCTCCAATATAATTTCCCTGCTCTTATAATCTATGCCACGGCTGATAAAGGCAAGTGTCCCGTTTGCCTTCTTAACTACCTTATCAACCTGTCTTGTCACCTTCAGGGATCTGTGGACAAGACCCCAAGATTCCCCTGTTCCTATGAGCTTCCTGGTGTCCTGCCATTTATTCAGTACTCCCTTCTCTTGTTATTCCATCCAAGTAGCATCACTTCACAATTTTCAGGGTTAAATTCCATCTTCCACTGATCTGTCCATCTGACCAACCTGTCTGTATTTTCCTGCAACCTAAGACCTTCTTCCTCACTATTAATTACCCTGCCAATTCTTCATGTCATCTGCAAATTTACTTATCATCCCCCCCACATTCTCATCTATATTGTTTATATCGATCACAAATAATAAGGGACCTAGCACTGATCCCTGCGGTACACTGGAGACCGGCCTCCAGTCACGCAAATCGCCCTCCACCTCCACCCTCTATCTCCTACCGCTAAGCCAGATCTATTTTGCCAAGTTATCCTTGATCCCATGTGCTTTTACCTTCATTATCGATCTCCCATGCGGGACCTTGTCAGAGGCTTTGCTGAAATCCACATAAACTATATCAATTGCACTACCCTCATCTACAGACCCAGACACCTTCTCAAAAAATGTAATCAAATTCATTAGGCATGTCCTCCTTCTGCCATGCTGACTATTGCTGATTAAAACTTGCTTCTCCAAGTGGAGATTAATTTTCTTCAGAGTTTTCTCCATTAGTTTCCCTACCGCTGATGTGAGACTCATTGGTCTGTAATTCACTGGTTTATCACTACCACCTTTGTTGAAAAGTGGAACCACATTAGCTGTCTGACACTTCCCCTATGCACAGTAAGAAGTCTCACAACACCAGGTTAAAGTCCAACAGGTTTATTTGGTATCACAAGCTTCCAGAACGCTGCTCCTTCATCAAATGAGTAGAGAGTTGCGTTCACAAACACAGCAAATATCAACAGAGACTCAATTGCAAGATAATGGTTGGAATGCAAGTCTTTACAGGTACAGAGAATGTGAGTGGACAGAGGGATAATCACAGGTTAAAGAGGTGTGAATTGTCTCAAGCCAGGACAGTTAATAGGATTTTGCAAGCCCAGGCCAAATGGTGGGGGTTATAGGTAGTGTGACATGAACCCAAGATCATGTTGAGGCTATTCTCGTGCTTCGGAACTTGGCTATTAGTTTCTGCTCAGCGATTCTGCGTTGTCATGTGTCTTGAAGGCTGCCTTAGAGAACATTTACCCGAAGATCAGAGGCTGAATTCCCTTGGCTGCTGAAGTGTTCCCTGACAGGAAGGGAACACTCCTACCTGGTGATTGTCGTGCGATGTTCATCCATTGTTCTAGCATCTGCATGGTCTTGCCAATGTACCACATCTCGGGCCATCCTTTACTGCAGTGTATGAGGTAGACAATGTTGGCCGAATCACAGGAGTATGTACTGTGTGCCTGGTGGGTGGTGTTCTCACGTGAGATGGTGGCATCTGTGTTGATGATCCGCACATCTTGCAGAGGTTGCCATGGAAGTGTTGTGTGGTGTAGTGGTTACTGTTCTCCTGAAGGCTAATTACCTGTAAAGACTCGCATTCCAACCATTATCTTGCAATTGAGTCTCTGTCTATATATGCCATGTTTGTGAACCCAACTCTCCATACACCTGATGAAGGAGCAGCGCTCTGGAAGCTTGTGATACCAAATAAACCTGTTGGACTTTAACCTGGTATTGTGAGACTTCTTACTGTGCTCACCCCAGTCTAATGCCGGCATTATGACCTTCCCTCTGGCCAGAGAGGAATTAAACATTTGGGTCAGAGCCCCTATAATTTCCTCCCTTGCCTCCCACAGCAGCCTGGGATCCAATGCATCTGGACCTAGCGATTTGTCCACTTTTAAGCCCATCAAAATCTCCAATGCCTCCCCATTCCCTATGTAAAACTGTACAAGAACATCACAGTCCCTCTCCCCAAATTCTGTACCTATATCCTCCTTCTCCCGTGTGGAGATAGATGTGAAGTACTCGTTTACCATGTTCTCTGGCTCCTCACACAGATTGGCCCCTTGGTCCTGATGGGCCCTATTCTTTCCCTGGTTATCCTCTTCTCCTTGTTATACTTAAAAAATATCTTGGGATTCTCCCTAATCTTACCTACCAGTGCTTTTTCATTCCCCCTCTTTGCTCTCCTAATTAGTTCCTTAAATTCCCAGCTTTTATACTCCAATAAGACCTCTGCTGATTTGTTACTTTTGTACGTGCTAAAAGTCTTTCTTTCGCTTGTCCAGTCCTGAATATTCCTAAACCTCCAGGGTTTGCTGGACTTGTTTCTCCTACATTTCATCCTCAAAGTAACATGTTGAGCCTGTACTCTCTCCATTTCCTTTCTGAGCACCCCCCACTGTAGATTTTCCCACAAGAAGCTGTTCCCAGTCTACTTAGAATTAGATATTACACTTAGTACTGTTATCTTAAATAAAATGCATTTTAATTACTCCTCAATTTTTCTTGCAGTTGTTGGAAGAGCTGAAGAAAGTCAATCTGACTGATGAAGGAACAAAGATCCAATTTGATCCTTCAGGAGATTTTATTTCTGGATATGATATTGTCATGTGGAAATTTGTCAATGGCAAAATGGAGTTTAATCACATAGTTGCAGAGTATGATATACAGGAGGATAAAATTAGAGTTAAAAATTCAACATTCAATAAATTAGAGGTAAGACTAATAAATATTAACTTTTACATTTTAGAACTAAGCATAGCACATAAAAATTCTAGTTAGTAAATTATCAGTCATAAGCATAACAAAATGATGACTTTCCTCTGTCTTGTATTACAACAGAAGCGTTATTGCATGTTAACATAGTGAATAGATGAATGTCATGTCTCCCGCCTCACTCCCTTTGTCCTTTTTCCATTGACTTCATTATCCTCTTGTTCTCCCTAAATTTCTCCATCTATACAAACTGTCCTAACTGAATTTATAGTCATTGTCTTGACCCTGTCATCTTCCTTGGCCTCTTAATCTAGATTACAGACAAGACCATCTTCCTTACCTCACACACCACCCTCAGCTCTCTATCTCCTTCCAGCCCCAACAAAAAAAAGCACTCTATCAAATTACTTACAACTGTAACTTAAACTTTCTACTGCTTAGGATTTAACTTGACATGTGCCGCAAAATTATTGCAATCATCAGCTTGCTCCACCTAAACCAGTGCTGGAAAAATGGGATTAGGATTGATAGGTGTTTGAGGGCTGGCGCAGACAAGATGGGCCAAAGGGTTTCTTTCTGTGTGATTCTTTGACACATTTGTTCAACACAACTTCAATGTCTTTCCTACCTGCAAAACCTTTAATCTCTCCCATCCTTTTCATTCCCAAAGTGTAGCTCCAAATTTATTCCCTAATGTCCAGGAATGCAGATTTGAGCATGTTGGTTTTAATTATATCGCCAGCTCTAACTGCACCAGACAAACGTACCACCGAGCCTCACTCTCCTCCACAAAACTATCCACTGCTACAGGATCATCCTAAAGCACAATGATAATCTCCAGCTTCTTTTCTCCACTGTCCCCTTAACTTACCCGCAACTTCTAGCTTCACCTCCAATAATGCAAGGAACTCATTGACTTCCTCAATTGAACATTGCAATATGATTATGCAGAGTCAACATGGTTTTATAAAAATAAAAGCATTTCCTGCTGGAGAGGTGGGCGGGTGAATGGCAGCGGGCTAGTGAATGGGCCATCAGATCCGTTAATTGTATTACAATTAGCAGGTTTGCATAAGTATCAAGTTGCCACCCACTCCAGGCAGGAACCAGACTAGGGCCAGCAGGGTGAGGCAGGCTGGGAGCATCACGATAGATTTAGTGCCCGCTGCCAAACCCATTTTGTGCCCGAAGTTCCAGGCTATTACGGTTCTTGCCAGCAGTCAGCAGGCCCAGAGGATCCTCCCCAATGGAAAGGAAAATCATACAAGGTGTATAAGAGTCGGCAAGTCCACGAATGCCAGTTTGTTTTATGCTTTCACTAAAAAGCAAAATACTGCAGATGTTGGATATCTAAAGGAAAACCAGAAAATCTTAGCAGAGCACTCCCATTACTGATGCCAACTCCTTCAATCAAGCACTGAGGTCCTTTGAATGAAGGGTCTCTCTTGGGAGCCAGCAAGAAACTCTGCGTGCCCTCCCACTGGTGGGTTAATACCAATGTTGGCAGGATGAGAGCCATATGTGGGCATTAATTGCCCACTTCAATTGGCAGTGTGTGTGGAAGGCTGTTCAGTGACTTCCTGCCACAGATATAATGAGGTGGAGTCAGGAAGGCAGTAGGGTTTCCATCCACCACCTTCCAGCCTGATTAAATGCCCCCATCACCAAACTTGCCACATGGAAAGGTATTCAACTCGGCCCTTTAATCCCAACAAGTCACAAGTGCTTGAGTTGTGTTGAAGGCAGATTATGCTTAAAACTCTACAATCTTTGGTATTGGCTACATTGATATAGATTGAATTGTTTCTAAAACAGATGCAATCAAGCAGAAATTCTAGATCATAATTTTCATCTTGTGGATAATCAACAAATATCCAGCATTTAATTATGTATGGCCACTAGGTTAACTGCAATAACATTTTAAAAATATTTTTCAATTGATTAGTCCGGGCATTGTCTGAAGGCCAAAATAAGTAAATGCTGATTGGATTATTTACTGATAATTAAATAAAGATTTGAAAATTACACTATTTTTAATCAAAAAGGTACAATAACCAATCATTTTGTCCCAGGATTTTCTGGTCCTGCCTATAGTGGGAATCATCGCGGGTGGGAGAGAAAATTTGAGGGCCCAGCCAAAGATCCTTGAATTTGGGCAGGAACATTCATTCCCACTGCGTGCGGGACCAGAAAACCCTTGTCTTGTTTTGTATGTGTGAAGGTGGGTTCATAAGTAACTGGTTCCAGTATGCTGGCAAATGTTTAAAGCACTCAACTTAACAGAACATAACGTTCTTTTCTCATTCGTTTAAATTTTCCATTTGTTTGACAATTATCCTTCTTGAAAATTTTGCTTAATTTAGTTTAGAGTAACCACAAAAAGACCCCAGCGTTACTCCAAACTCGACTTTCAGGCGGGATCAGGCGGGTAAGTGGAACTGATCCACTTCAGATCAGCCATGATCTTATTGAATGGCGGGGCAGGCTCGAGGAGCTAGATGGCCTACTCCTGCTCCTATTTCTTATGTTCTTATGTTCTTATGACTTGTTTGAACCACATAAAGCTGCCTCTATTAACTTCTAAAATTATAATTAACTGGCATATTATACAACTTAATTGATAGCATAAATAGATATTAGATGTTGTTATTGCCATTCTTTCTAGGTCTCTAAATTTCTAAATCTTATTTTCATTTTCTTAAAAGGGTATGACATCGAATTGTTCAAGGCATTGCCAACCAGGGCAAATAAAGTTGTCTTCTGAAAGCCAACACACATGTTGCTACAATTGTGCAAACTGCAGTTCCAACACATTCTCCGAAACAACTGGTAGGTAATAAACAAGTCTGTCTGTAAATTATTGTCTGAGTCATCTATTTGTACAGTCATGCATTACACCACATGTGTGAAGTATGAGTGGTAGAAGAGGGTGGATGGTATCTTTGCATCATTAGGTTGCTAATGGGAGCAATGGATTAGTAAGGTATCCCCAGACAAAGTCCTCCACCTCTATAGTGTTAGGGAGCCAGATCGAAACCACAGGTATGTTATGAAGCCATACTAGACCCCAACAATTTTTCTGTTTTGGCATAAATGTGAGGATATGATGTTTTGCTCCCAGATGTGATTCTATTGACAAACTAGGGAATTTATATCAAAACAAACTTTATTTAACACAGTTTAACTATAACAAATAAATTAGCTTAGTTGAACAATACTTAAAATGAAAGGAAACAATTCTAAGTTCTAACTTACCACTGTATCCATTCCAATTAAGCAATATTTCTCTTATAGACTTTAAACACACTTTAAACACAGGCATAATTGCTTTAACATTTGTTAATAGTCTTGGGAGTTGAGAGAGTGAGGGAATGAGTTTCAGCAGCTTGCAGAAGACCTTTGACTTCAAGCAATTCCCAGCCAGAACTCCACTCTAAAAGTGAAACTAAAAACACCACAGAATCCTTGCTATAGACCTAGCTCCTCCCAATACTCACATCATTATACAATCCTGCTATTCAACCTAATCGAAAACTCAAATGACTCCAGATACCTAGTCTGAAATCTCAGGAAAAGTTAAGTAAACAAAGGTGCATTAACTTTACAGAGTAACACATTCCTAGTAAAAATCAGTTATTATCCTGCTTTCTCAGCATCTGAGCTGCATGATTTCCCAGACAAACCGACTGCTTGTAACAAAATATTGCATCTTAAAGCAGTACCGCTTATGCATAAAAGGTATTAATAGCACAGTATTGTCACAATAGCCACATCCACAGTGAGGTACTATACCTTTGCAATATAATCTTGAAGAAAACAATCCTAATACAATCCATGCTACAGAACGTGAGCTGCACAGAAACATTCACCGTTCTTTTCATGCATCTCAAACAGTGGACACTTTAATCTGAGATTGTTTTGACCAATCTTTTCCCCTCCTCGGTTCACTGATGTACAGTTGAATTAGGAAATAGGTGGCATGGTAGCACATTGGTTAGCACTGCTGCTTCACAGCACCAGGGACCCGGGTTCGACTCCCGGCTTGGGTCAGTCTGTGTGGAGTTTGCATGTTCTCCCCTTGTCTGCATGGGTTTCCTCCAGATGCTCTAGTTTCCTCCCACAGTATGAAAGATGTGCTGGTTAGGTGCATTGACCCGAACAGGTGCCAAAGTGTGATGACTCGAGGAATTCCACAGTAATTTCATTGCAGTGTTAATGTGAGCCTTATTTGTGACTAATAAATAAACTTACTTAAAAAATGACAGAGGTATTTTTGTATCTGTCCTCACAAAATTTCATGCCAGAAATTAGCATGAACCTGGGGGCCAAAAAGAGTATGGAAATTAAGGAAATCGATACCAGCAGAGAAAAAAAGTATTGGAGGAAATTAAGGGACTAAACTCTGACAAATACTATGAACCTGATGGCCTACACGCTCAGTTTTTAGAAGAGATAGCTGCGTAGGTAGTGGACGGATTAGTTATGATTTTCCAAAATTCCTTAGACTTGGGAACAATCTCGTCAGATTAGAAGTTGGCAAATGTTACACCACTTTTCAAGAGAGGCAGCAGGAAAACAGTGAGCTACAGGCCAGTTAGCTTAACCTTATTTGCTGGGAAATTGCTGGAATCAATTATCAAGGAGTCTTAACAATGCACTTAGAAAAGCATTGTATGATTAGAACAAGTCAACATGGTTTTACTAAAGGGAAATCCTGTTTGACAAATTTATTAGAGTTTCTGAGAATGTAACTGATAGGGTAGATAAAGGGGAGCCAGTTAATGTAGCATACCTGGATTTCCAAAAGGCATTCAATAAGGTGCCACACCAAAGCAAGATAAGGGCTCATGGTTTGGGGATAATATGTTAGCATAGACAGAGGACTGGCTAATGGGCAGAAAGCAGAAAGTCGGCATAAAAAGAGCATTTTCAATGTCAGCAGGCAATGAACACTGGAGCGTCACAATGATCGGTGTCAAAGCTTCAGCTATTTACAATCTATAAAATGACTTAGATGAATAGACAGGGTAATGTATCTCAGTATGCTGAGGATTCAAAGCTAGATGGGAAAATAAGAAGTAGGAAGGACACAGAGAGGTTGAAAAGAGATATGGACAGGTTAAGTGAGTGGGTAACAAGATGGCAGATGGAGTATAATATAGAGAAGTGTAAAGTTATTCACTTTGGTCATCAGAATAGAAAAATAGAATGTTTTTAAAAAGTTGCAAAACTTGTAAATATCGATGTTTAATGAGATTTTGTGTGCTTATACAAAGAATGTATAAAATTAGTATGCAAATATAGCAAGAAATCTATGCATTTAAGAAAAGATAAACTTGCACTGGAGGTAGTACAGCGAAGATTCACTAAAATGGTCCCTGGGATGAGGAGGCTGTCCTACAATGACAGGCTGAGTAAACTTGGATCTATATTCGCTTGAGTTTAGAAGAATGAGAGGCGATCTCATTGAAACATACAAGATTCAGAAGGGGCTTGACTGGATGGATGTGAAGAGAGTGTTTATGCTGGTCAAGGAATCTAAATCATGGGGGTACAATCTCAGGATTAGGGCCCTATAACTTAAGATGGAGAGGTGTGAATCTTTGGAATTCTCTACCCCAAAGGGTTGTGGATGCTCCAACATTGAATACATTCAAGGCTAAGATAGACAGGTTTTGGTTTCTCAGGGATCAAGAGATATGGGGAGTGGGGGTGGAAAGTGGTGCTAATTGAGAACCAAAATCAACCATGATTGGATTGAATGGCAGAGCAGGCTCCACCAGCCATGTGGTCTTTCTTATGTCCTTGTTTTCAACCAAGAAGGGAATCACAGGCAACTTTATCTAATTTTTGCTTGTAATTCACACAAAGACACTTTTTTTTCCCCCTAGGAAGTATTTTGAAGTAAAAGTTGAGCCTAATTCATTTTCCTGATGCAGGGTCAACTATAGCGTTCTTACCATCATCGTAGCTCAAATCATCCAAGTCAGCAAGGATCAGGGATGGCTCCGAGGATCATATTGCTCAACTGTTCAGTAGACAATTTCATTCAGCTTGCAGGACAATCACAAATCTGGAATAATAGGATTGCAAAGGCCCATGTGAAGACCACAACAAACCATTTCCCACTAAGATCAGAAAGAAAGCTTAAATGAATAACTTGACCTGTTCATTTTTATAATTTTTGACCTTTTTCATTTCAGATGCACTGCAATGCTATCCTTGTTTAGCAGATGAGTGGGCACCAAGTGGAAGTGCAAGTTGCCACAAAAAACACATTGTATTTCTTGACTGGAGCAGTGGATTTTCTATTGTACTGTTAACTCTTTCGGCCTTTGGAATCGTTTTAATCATTGTGATATCCATTATCTTTATTAGGAATGTCAACACACCAGTTGTTAAATCCAATGGTGGTACCATGTCCTTCATTATGCTCACCTCTTTGTTACTCAGTTTTGTAAGTGTTGGTTTTTTCATCGGAAAACCGACTGATGTCACTTGCAAAATCAGGCAGTGCTTATTTGGCATCAGCTTTACTCTCGCTGTTTCAGGTGCTCTGGCAAAATCACTTAAAATACTACTAGCATTCAACTTCAACCCAGCTAATCAAAATCATTTGAAGAACTTGTACAATTACGGGCTCATCACAAGTTTCTGTACTGGACTTCAGGTTGTTATTTGCACAATGTGGCTGGTTTTTAATGGCCCAAAAGCTCACAAGGATGCCAAGAGATTGCAAAGGGAAATT
Organism: Mustelus asterias; assembly: GCF_964213995.1. NCBI lineage: Eukaryota > Metazoa > Chordata > Chondrichthyes > Carcharhiniformes > Triakidae > Mustelus > Mustelus asterias. Next base: position 63,733,683 of record NC_135805.1, read on the forward strand.
TTGTTGGAATGTAATGAGGGTTCTTATGTAGCATATGCTGTCATGTTGGGGTATATAGCATTGCTTGCACTGATTTGTTTTACATTTGCCTTTAAGGGTAGGAAGCTGCCAGAAAACTACAATGAGGCTAAGTTTATTACATTTAGTATGTTGATTTACTTCATTTCATGGATTACATTTGTACCTGTCTATGTAACCACTCACGGCAAGTACCTCCCAGCGGTGGAAGTAGTTACAATTTTATCTTCAACTTATGGGATATTATGCTGCCAATTTTTCCCAAAGTGTTACATTATTCTGTTTAAGAAAGAATGTAACACTACCACCTCATTTTTGAAAAATCTGTATGACTATTCAATGAAAAGCACAAACATTATAACAAACAGTCAATTTTCCCTAAACCGTTCAGTAATATGCAAGTCCACCAAAAATAACAGCAGTCAAAACTCATTAAACATCACTCCTAATTCTCCTGTACAAAGCAGCATAATCACCAATGCTTCAAGGAAGAGATGCTCTAGTTGGTAAATATTTAATTGATAAAAGTGATTTGCGCTCAGAATAGTAACTTCATATTGAAGCTATTTTAGGTTTGAATCTACATTATGATCACATCGATCCTGTCCAGTGTAACACGAATGCACCTTGTAATTTCTTTTTGCCCTTGGTTGCCAAATGAGATGACACAGGATAACAAAAGATTGCACTTTTGTGGTAAGTCAGCGACTGATCTCTCCGCACCTCAAATATAAGACATCAGTTCAAGCTGAAAGGCCACTGCTCATTGACAGAAGCACAAAGTTATTGATTACACCTACACCTATCATAGAATCATAGACTACCTACAGTGCAGAAGGAGGCCACTCGGCCCATCGAGTCTGCACCGACTACAATCCCACCCAGGCCCTATTCCCATAACCTCACATATTTACGCTGCTAATCCCCCTGACACTAGGGTCAATTGAGCATGGCCAATCAACCTAACCCGTACATCTTTGGACTGTGGGAGGAAACCGGAGCACCCGGAGGAAACCCACACAGACACGGGGAGAACATGCAGACCCCATTTAGACAGTGACCCAAGGCCAGAATTGAACCCATGTCCCTGGCGCTATGAGGCAGCAATGCTAACCACTGAGCCACCGTGCCACCCTGGTGAGAAGGTAATTAATAGAATTAAAGATCAAGGTGGAAGATGGAATGACTATGATGCCATTTGATCTTTGCTATCTTTTTGCACCAAAATGTTAAAAGTTTATCAAACTTATTTAATGGCAAAATTCTGAATCTTGAGTCATCACTGGATAGCAAATAAATTATACCAGCTAGGGTAAATGTATGGGGTTATGGAGATAGAGCCTGGGTGAGATTGTGGTCAGTGCAGACTCGATGGGCCAAATGGCCTCCTTCTGCACTGCAGGATTCTATGGTTCTATGATTCCATACAATGTGATAGTGCACATTTCCTGATACCTTCATTTTATATTTTTCTCAACTTCAAACAATAATTTCCAAGAGATTAATTCTCAGGAAAATTATAGAAATTTTTTTTTAAAAAATATTAATATCTCACATTCTTCATTTTCCCTTTCCTACACCATCACACAAACACTATCACCAAACGACCTGCAGCAACACAATAAGGCTCACCAGGACTCTTTCAGGATATGCTGCCATTAGCCAAAACTCAAGAATAAGGAGTAAGATATTATCTCACATTTACATCCTCTTATTCCATGACTTGAGCGTTGGCCGATGGCCTGTTGTCAGACTTCTCCCAGTGCTGCGCTGTGCCCATTTTTGAAGAGCTTCTGGTGAGCAGCAGAGAGTGAATCAGCTGCTGAATCTCCATGTTGACTACTCTCTCACCAAGTGCCGGATGATAAAATGATCGTGTGAGGAAATCTTGCAGATGATCTCAAAGTACATCATCAAACTGTATCACCAGACTGACCCACAACTTATGGTTTGGCAATTATACTACACGGAGAGGATCCTCTCAATGTAATATTTGAAATGGTTCACCTATGACAATGTGACAAAAACACATTGGGCTAAGTGGGTCGGTCAATTAACAATAGGAAAGAGATGGGCAAATTACTCATCCATTCAGACATCAATCAAAACTACCTTTAAATTAATATGAATTCCATTTTTGGTAATGTATATAATGTATATTGAATATTTTGATTTTGAAATTTACGTTCGTGCAATTACAAATCATAGTATTTTAATTCAGTATAAATTTCAATCTCCTTATTAATATTCTCCCAATGTGTATTCTCTCAGAGATGTATGAATTTTTGGTGATAAATTATTACATACCACAGCACTGTATTTTATGCTATGTTTTATTATACATTTTAATTCTTAAAGATATCAGAGAATATACAAATAGCTCAGAAAAATACGCACAATATAACATTATTTTTTGAATGCATTACAAATTACTTATTTAAATAAACCTAAGATCGAATTACATATTTTGTTTGTTTGTGACATCCTTATGCTGGATTATAGTGTGAAATTACCCTATAAAAATGTATGTGGTCTGGAATTTCTTGGATTGCATCCACATGGAAAATTACACCTATTTCCCACACCAATCTTGCTGATGGGATTTTGTGTAAGAACAGAAAATACTTAAAACAAATTGGGACTTAAGAAAAGTGCAAAACATGTGCTAACTTCTTTAGACCGGAAGATGCCCTACAAACACAATTCAAAATAAAGTTTGAAACCATCAAATCAAAATTAATGGGCGAATTCTCCGTGGGATTTTCCGGCCATGTTCGCCCCAAAACCGGAAAATCCTGCCGGAGGTCAATGGACCTTTGAAAGGTCTACATTCCCGTGGCGGGTGAGACGGGAAAATTCCTTCTTAAGTGCGCTGGTGCCTGTCCGGCCGACCAGAATGGCAGAATCCTGCGCCAGATTCAGCACTTGGAACCTCATTAATTATACAGACAGCTTCCCCTCCAACTCTCCCTAGAGGGCCAGCAGCTGATTCATCCATCTACCCTCAATGCCATACTTATACACCAGTCCCGCACATTCATACCACTCCCCCCAGCCCACCTGTCTTCAACAGATACTCCAACATGTCCAGAACCTAGAGGAAAAAGTCTAGCAGCCTCAAGAAGAAGGCAGCACCTGCTTTCATTGCCTGGTTCCTCGAGGCCCTCATTTGGAGAGTGCAGGCCCAGTGGCATGTCCTCTATCCCAGGGATGGCTCAAAGAAGCTGATGAACCTCACCACTACAGCCTGGGAGGCCATTGCCTAAGAGGTCATCCGGGAAGTGCCAACAAGAGCAGGAAATGGATGAACAAACTCATCCACTCCACCAGGATAAATCCTCTCTTAGCTTCTTCCACTAGCAAATGCTGAGCATGGTATCATGTACTAAAGCAACTACTCCCATCACAATCTCACACATTCAGTCACGGGCAACACATATGAACACTCACTCTATCAACAAGACTTTCAAAACACCACAACCCATGTCTTGTGGCTTGAACTCCATTTTCTGTATCTTCAGGGTAGAATGCACAGGGCACATGCATTTCACCCAATCTCTGCCCCCATCCCCTTTGATCACATTTCTTTCTTTTATTGCCAACTGGGCTAAACCTGCACACGTGAGTGATCCCAGGCATGGGGAGGGACGGCAGAGATCCTCATCCTCAATGAGTTTCAGGAGGCTGCTGGTACTCAGTGGGCTGCTGGAGACCCTCCAGGTCCCAGCCCTCCAGAGGATGCTCGCCAAGGGCATCTCAGGCAACAGGGCATGGAAGGCAACAGGCTGCCTCATTTCTGATGTGCATCCTGGAAATACATCCAGACATAGTTGAGGGGGTTTGCAAGAGTCAGGAGTAGTTGGGGCACAGAGTGGGCATGAGTGAAGGTAGGCAGAGATAGCTAGGGGGGTGGGGGGGGGTGTCTTTATCAAATGTCACAAGTGCACATGTCACTACAATAAAATTCACAACATTAAGGTCTCACTGTCATTAACCATCCTCCCAGTGGGATAGCACTTCACCCCATCTGGACACAACTCTTCTTACAGATCCTCAAAATCAAGCAAACAGCTAGGCCCACTTAAATTGAAAATAACACAATTCCTAAAGGAATTCGGGCATTAGTCAGTGAGCCCTAGACCCTCACCCCTAATCCGCCTCTAGTGTCATATGCCAAAGTGATCTAGGGCTAAGACTCACTCACACATGAGTCAGCATGGTGGCAACACACAGATAGGAATCAGACATAAACAAAAGCTTAGGAGAATCAAAGCTCCCCTCACTGCGAGTTGTCATCACTATTCTACATCGAGGAAAAGGTCTCCTCAGGCCCAGTACCTAATGACTAAAGTTTACTGCGACACTCCTTCCGTGGTCGTAGAGGGGTTAGCATGCACTGGGGGCGGGGTGGTGGGGGGGAGGGGGGTGCTTCTTGAGTTATCGGACAACATGTTGTTCCTTTTGTGTGAAGCAGGAAGTTAAGAGAGCAGCCCTGGTCCCTGTATCCATTTCAACCCTCGCCCCTACCTGTCTTTCATTCTCTGGCTCCTCTCTGTTCTCTTCCTCCACTCTCTTCTGGTCTTCCTACTCATCTGAGAAGATAGAGCCATAGAATCATACAGTAAGCCGTGAACAGGCCCTTTGGCCCATTGAGTCTGCACCAACAAAACTACACTAAATCTACACTAATCTGACTTTCCAGCACTTGGCCCATAGTCTTGAATGTTATAACATTTCATGTGCTCGTCCACGTACTTTTCAAAGGTTGTGAGGTTTCCCATCTCTACTGTCCTCCCAGGCTGTGCATTCCAGGCTCCCACCAGCCTCTGAATGAAAAACTATTTATCAAGTCTCCTCTAAACTTTTAGAGGAGTCTGAAAATTTTCAGACTGGAGACCAGTTACCAGGGATCAGTGCTGGGTCCTCTGCTATTTGTGATTTTTTATCATGACTTGGAGGAGGGGGCTGAAGGGTGGGTCAGTAAATTTGCTGATGACACCAAGATTGGTGGAGTAGTGGATGAGGTGGAGGGCTGTTGTAGGCTGCAAAGAGACATTGATAGGATGCAGAACTGGGCCGAAAAATGGCAGATGGAGTTTAACCCTGATAAGTGCGAAGTGGTTCATTTTGGTAGGACAAATTTGAATGCGGATTACAGGGTCAACAGCAGGGTTCTGAGGAATGTGGAGGAACAGAGAGATCTTGGGGTTCATATCCACAGATCTCTGAAGGTTGCCACTCAAGTGGATAGAGCCGTGAAGAAGGCCTATAGTGTGTTAGCGTTTATTAACAGGGGGTTTGAGTTTAAGAGCCGTGGGGTTATGCTGCAACTGTACAGGACCTTGGTGAGACCACATTTGGAATATTGTGTGCAGTTCTGGTCACCTCACTATAAGAAGGATGTGGAAGCATTGGAGAGAGTGCAGAGGAGATTTACCAGGATGCTGCCTGGTTTGGAGGGTAGGTCTTATGAGGAAAGGTTGAGGGAGCTAGGGCTTTACTCTTTAAAGCGGAGGAGGATGAGAGGCGACTTAATAGAGGTTTATAAGATGATGAGGGGGATAGATAGAGTGGACGTTCAGAGACTATTTCCTCGGGTGGATGTAGCTGTTACTAGGGGGCATAACTATAAGGTTCATGGTGGGTGATATAGGAGGGATGTCCGAGGTAAGTTCTTCACTCAGAGAGTGGTTGGGGTGTGGAATGGACTGCCTGCTGTGATAGTGGAGCCGGACACTTTAGGAACTTTCAAGCGGTTATTGGATAGGCACATGGAGCACACCAGAATGATAGGGAGTGGGATAGCTTGACCTTGGTTTCGGACAAAGCTCGGCACAACATCGAGGGCCGAAGGGCCTGTACTGTGCTGTACTGTTCTATGTTCTATGTTCTAAACCTCCTACCCCTCTCCTTAAAATTATGGCCCTTCATTATTGACCTCTCAATCAAGGGAACAGCTGCTTCTTATTCACCTCAATCACATCCCCCTTCAGCCATCTCGAGAGAAAACAACCCAAGCCTATCCAGCCTCTCTTCATAGCTCACATGCTCCATCCCAAGCAACATCCTGGTGAATATCAATACCCTTGAGCATGGAGCTGGATAGCGGGCTCTGTCCCCTTGAACACCCAGGTACTAGGTGGTGAGGGAAGATCATTATCGGGTATCTCGTCAGCATAGATTCCAGTATTGGCCTCTCGTGATATTTTGTGGCCAAGTCAGGATCTGTGCCTATGGCTAATGGGCACAATAAATACACCTCTTTGTCATTTTTACAGAAAATTCCACCCTTCCATTCAAAAACAGAAAATTCCACCGAACAGAACTACAATAGAAAATAGAAAGCTAGTGAAGCTGAACAGACATGCTAGTAAATGTATGAACAAGAATAACAATAAGGACAACTAGTATTTAGATCGCACCTTTAATATAATCAAACATCCCATGGTACGTCATAGGAGCATTACAGTACAAAATATGATACTGAGGCTCATCAGATGACCAAAAGTTTGGTCAAGGAGATAAGTTTGAAGTAGTGTCTTAAAGGACGAGGTGAGGTAGAGAGGCAGTGAGTTGTACTGAGGCAGACCTGGACTTAGGGCTTACGTAGTTGAAGGTGAGGCAACCAATAATAGAGTGATTAAAGTCAGAGATATACAGCAGGCCATAATTAGAAGAGTGCAGATATCCTGTAGACTTGTGGTACTGGAGGTTATAGAGAAGAGGTTACAGAAAGGAGGTTACAGAGAGGGGTGCGGCTTTTTAAAAACAATGATGAGAATTTTAAAATCAGACATTTCTTCACTGCGACCCAATGTAGGTCAGTGAGTGACAACAACACCAAAATGTCAATTTTTGATATCTGAAATATTACTGAAACTTGAAGCCAGTGAACTCAGAAACCTGAAAATGATTCTGCAGAGTATTACAAATTGAACCCCAAGCACAATTGGATCTCGTTACTCAATCTCATTCTTGAGCAGGGGCATTAAACCTTTCATACTAAACAACTTAACAACCCTGTAAACAGAAAAATTGTAATAAAATATACAGGATCGGATTGCACAGTGTAATTTCCTGGCCATACAAACTGTTGAAATTTTGTGGAGTTCCAGTCACTTGCCTTGAGCATATTTACAAGGTACTTGGTAACGGCTGAAACAAATCCAATGCATTCTAACGAAAATAAAGATATGTACTCTGCATCATTATGGAATACAAAGGTATACCTTACAGCCTACATATCCATCATTACTTGTTTCCCTCCTGTGTCATTGTTAATGGATAATAATGGTACATATGATTTTAAGCTTGCAGGAATGAAGTGAGCAAGTGGTTAAAATGGCATATGGGCATCTTGGACTTACCCTGCAGCCATTTTAATTTAGACCCAAGAAAGGTGCCTTAAAGGCAGGGTGTTTATTAATATGTCCAAGCAAAGGTCCCATAACATAATTAGGACTCTGAGGCAATTCCCTTGGGTCTCTGATAGCTACCTGAGATCATCTTCCAGCCCATTGGCCAGCTCTGGCATCCTGCTGGGTTCACGTGGGAGATTGATGGCCATTTTGGAAATGAGATCCAGGGCATGAGATTTCTCCGAGCATGCACAGCAGGAGGCCATTCAGCTCCACAAGCCTGACTCATCATTCTCATAAATCACGACTGATTTTCTGCCTCAATGCCATTTTCCTTCACTATCACCATATCCCTTGATATCTTTAATAATTAGAAATCTATTGATCCCTATCTTGAATATACCCAATGCCTGAGCCTCCACAACCTTCTGGCAGAGAGAATCCCAAAGATTCACCACTCCCTGAGTGACAAAATACAAAAATACTGTACTCAGTACTCGAGATGCGATCTCACTAATGCAAAATACAAAAGGAGTGCATCATTGCAACCACAGTTTTACTGGCTCCAGAGAATATTAAATTATTTGAGAATGTAACCTTACCTCACAGGACCATGTCAGATTTAATTAATGATCTGATTCAAGACATTGAAAATTTTCTGAATGATTCTATCTTTCTGAAACACTGAATACCCTAGGATATTCAACTCCCAGACCTGGTTTCTTTGTAACCATGTCTCGGTAATCGTCACCAAATCAAACCTCATTGTTTCCATTTGCACAGTTAACTCAATTTTATTCCAAATGCTACAAGCATTCAGATATAAAGCCTTTATTTTGTCCTACTTTGAATTTTCCTTCCAGAGAACTTTCTTACTTTAGCAGCAATGCATGACACCACCAAAAGTGAGGATATGTTGGAGAGGATTACAATGGCAGTGCATTGGCTTCAGTTATCAGTTGAAAAATTAAGTGGACTTATGACCGATGGCACTCCAGCCACGGCTGGATCTTAAAGGTGATTAGCTGCTCTAATCAAGAAATAAATGAATCATCTCAACCTTGATCCAAGTGGGTTGATTGTATGTTACTGCGTCATTTATCAGGAGAGCCAATGCGTGCAGTCCGTGCAACTGAACAATGTAATGTCAACAATAGTATCGAGTATCAATTTTATTAACAGTAAATGGTTAAACAGCTGTCAGTTTAAAGAGTTATTGAAAGACCTTAAATCAGTGTCCGGTGATTTAGTTTACTATTGTGAAGTGCGAGAGCTCAGCCGGGGGAATATGCTGTTGTGGGTTTATCAACTGAGAAACGAAGAGAAACTTCATGGAGACAAGGGGAAAACTTGTGGCGGAGCTGAGTGACAAGTGGCTGTGTGACTTGGCTTTCATGGTTGATATCACACTGTATCTGTCTGAGCTCAAAGTCAAACCAGCTTCTTACCTACCTTTCAAATGTGAAATAATTTGAAGCCAAATTAAAGCTGCGGCAACTGCAACTGGAAGAGGGCAACACAGTGCATCTTCCTACCCTTCAGAGAGAAAAGTCTGTAACAACAGTGGAGTACGCCAGCCAGTGAGTATGCAAATTTCCAAATATTTTGTGAGTGATTTCAAGACCTAAAAGTAAAGGAAGCGGAATCAAACATTTTTGCCTCATCATTCAATATTGAAGCAGTCGAAAACCTTCAACACTAAGTTATAGAATTGCAAAGCAACATTGAACTTAAAGTTTGATACAATGGGCGGGATTCTCCAGCCTCCTAACCGTGTGTTTCTCAGTAGCGTGCCATTTATTGGCGGGTGCGATTTTCTGGTCCCACCGCTGTCAATGGGATTTCCCATTGAAGCCGCCCCATGCCACTGCGAAATTTGCAGGCGGGTGGTGCGCTGCCGGTGGAACCAGAGAATCCCGCTGACATGAATGTCTGGAGAATTCTGGCCAATAACCTTCATCTGCTGGAATCCTACATATAGACACTGACGGTTTTCCAAATTTGAGGAGACACGTGGTGAAAATGGCAAAGCTGTTTGGAACGACATACTGGCGTGAGGAGATTTTCTCAGAACTTTCTCTCACAAGGAATGGTCTGCATGCCAGATTAAAAGATGTGAATTTGTAAAAGTAGTTACACGTACCAACATCATCTGTACCAGCAGACAAAACGCAACTCATTAAGGAAAAACAAACTCAGCCATCGCATTCAAACAGCAGGTGAGTTGAACATTTCTGTGTTCTCTCTAAAATAACTGAATTAAATTGTTTTTTATGTGGGCATGGCCCGTGACTGATTCTGTCAATGTGTGAATGGCTCGTGAAAAGACAAAGGTTCCCCAACTTGCTTTAGAAATACATAAAAGGTTAAGTGCAATTTACACCATCACTGACATACAGAGGATGCTTTGACAATGAAATATTTACTTGATCAGCCAGGTTGGTCTCTGAGCTTTAAAACAAATTTGGGACAAAACCTCACTTCTCAGTTATTTGACTGCTCGTTTACCACCAGGAAGCGACCATGTTGATGTCTTTATCCCCACAACAGGGGTACAGGGAAAAGGCAGGGGAATGGCACTAAACCATGATTCTTGTTTGGAGAGGTCTGCATCTGATCCCCCTGCTGCTGGTCTCTCTGCTGCTGGGTTCTCTGCTGCTGGCCCCTCTGCTGCTGATCCCCCTGCTGCTGGTCCCCCTGCTGCTGGTCTCTCTGCTGCTGGTCTCTCTGCTGCTGATCCCCCTGCTGCTGGTCTCTCTGCTGCTGGTCTCTCTGCTGCTGGTCCCTCTGCTGCTGGTCCCACTGCTGCTGGTCTCTTGCTGCTGGTGATGTATAAGAGATGGAAAGTGGAGATTTGCCTCGTAAATTCTCTGAAGTAGTGAAGATAACCTTCACAGTAATAGAAATTAGCTCCAAGGTAGTGAAATCACACTCGCAATTCAAGTACTTTTTTTTTAGCTTATACCCCTGTGCTGATTATCAGCCTGTTGAACCATGTTATAAATGCTTACTGTAAACAAAAGCCTTTCACTTAGGTGGGGAAGTAGTTGTGAGGTCTCAGTATTTCTGGGGATGATTTTGTCTGCCATTACTTCAGCCCAATCAATTGTCTCGTTTTCATTGATGAGTTCCTGAAATAGCTGGAAGCTCATGCACCCATAGTCAAAGTTGAAAACCCTTGTTAAAGTAATTGTCAATGATTTGATTTGATGATTTACTATTGTCACATTTATCAGTATACAGTGAAAAGTATTGTTTCTTGCGCACTATACATACAAATCATATTGTACATAGAGAAGGAAAGGAGTGAAGAATGTAGTGTTACAATCATAGCTAGGGTGTAGAGAAAGATCAACTTAATATGAGGTAGGTTCAATCAAAAGTCTGATGACAGCAGGGAAGAAGTGTTCTTGAGTCAGTTCGTACATGTCCTCAGACTTCTATATTTTTTTCCCAACGGAAGAAGGTGAAAGAGAGAATGTCTGGGATATGTGGGGTCCAAGATTATGCTAGCTGCGTTTCCAAGGCAGCAGGAAGTGTAAACAGTGTCAATGGATGGGGGCTGGTTTGCGTGATGTAATGAGGTACCACCATGTTTAAATTGACAAACTTTCTCTCCCAATGGGGTTTCACATGGCCAGGAAACTATATACACAACCCCCAATTCTGCTGATGAAATGCCTGCTGGGGTTGGAAACCAAAGACCATCAGGCTGTACAAGCAAAAGAAGGGTTCCACAGATTGAAGCAAGATTCTGCCAACCGACTAGAGACTTGCTACAGCTGCACAGAGTGACAGGGTTTGGATTCCAGACTTCTGGACACATGAGACAACCCTGTGCCAGAATGAGGATCAACCTTTCTCCTACCAGATTGGTACACCAGAGGACACCATCAGACACAACAGCGGAGACTCTGCCCTCTCCCGGGACAGGGCCCTCCATTGCATGATGGAGGACTATTGAAGATGCCGAAACACCATTCCGACATCCAAACCAACAACATGAACAAGCAACACCAGAGCCTACCACTCTCCTGACAGAATGGTAAATGAGAGGTGCATGGGTTATACAGCCTCCAAACCACCTGAACCTCGAACTTCAAGGACTTGGAGGGAGATGAAGGGATAGCGCGAATGTTGAGAATGTTGGTAATGTCAATATTGTATTAGCAAAAATGTTAGAATACCATTAAGGGTTATAATAAGATTAATATGTAAGACTTATAACAATTTAAGACTTGGAAATAAACTAAGGTAACTCTCTACTCATGGGATAAAGACTTGGGGAGAGGTGTAATGGTAAGGTTTGGGACAAAAAGGGTTAATATGGGACTGAGTACCTTACCACCCACATAATGTTGTAAGAAGGCACCAGACCCAGAGTCAGGGTTAATCTGGAGATGGATCGAGATGAGTCATAACTTAGACTCAGCCCTCTACTGTAAATATGTACATAGTTATGAGCTGTGAATAAAGACTTGCTGTTAACATATTGCAAGCCTGTTTCATGGTGGCTGAAGCAGGATTCTTCACTTCTCAGTAGGACAGGGAGGCCCAGTTGGTCCCCTTGGTGGAGGCTGAGCAGCAGCTACCGCCATCTGGAAGCATCTCGCAAGACACTTCTGATAGGGGCAGAATCTCCAGCCCCTCCCCACACCCCCACTCCGCCACTGTCCCAGTCAATCTCAATTGCTATGGTGACAGAAGGCTCTGCTGCCACTCTGCAGGAGATTTCTAACATTGCTGTGCCCATAAGACCTCAGCCACACACATGCCAAAGTCATCCAGGGCACGGGGGCAAACAGAGCAGCAGCCTCTCTTCAGTGCAGCTGGAAGTGAGGGAGAAGCACTCTGGTTCAAGCGTACAGGTTCTTGCACTTCCCCACCAAGCTGTTCCCTTACCTCTGCATCGACCTCTTTATCAGAGAATGACTGCTTTCTTGTGGCTCTTCTTCCATGAGGGCATGCCCTCCCTGAAGCGCAAGACTCTGCAGAGCGCAGCACACAATATCCATCAACGACACTCTGAATGCAGCGTACTGTATTACTTCTGATCTCTTCAACTGTCAGAACCTCATCTTTAGAAGATGGTTGTGCATGGTTGTTGTTGTACCACCTCTCAGCCACAATTTTAGGGACCTTCACTGACATCATACACCACTTCTTCAAACACCACTTTTTGTCACCCAGCAACCAACCATCCAGGGCATCAGGTACATTCAACGTGTTTGGCACCTGAGAGTTCCTGAGAATGTGGGAGTCATGGCTGCTGTCTGGGTACCTGGAACCGACCTGCATGATTCTATTGTGGTCACATCCAGACTGGACATTTAAGGAGTATTAGCCCTTCCAGTTAAATGTACAGAGCGTTCCTGCTGGAGCTTTTATGCTAATACATGTAAAGTCTATCACTCACTGAATCCTGTGGAAAGCAGCCAATGCTATAGAGCCTCTGGCTTGCTCAAGGTGACTGTGGCGGTCCATGGAAAATGCAATGTGCTGACTTGCTCTTTGCAACATTGCATCGGGAAAGACCTTAATGCAGTGTTGGACAGCAGGGTGCATTAATCCACTGAAGTCTCCACCACAGACTGTCTGATAGGATTCAGCGGCAAAAAAAACACCGCCACAGTGACCTTTGTGGATGACCACCCTTGACAGCATCTCACATTGAGAGGTCACTGTGGCTCTTGAGAGCCCATGGGTGGAATTTTACAGCCTCACTCATCCCGAAACTGTACGATCCTCCCCAAGGTCACTGGACCTTTCCCATGCTCTACCCCTTGCCCACTCCGATTCCCATGGCGGGCATGCCAGTAAAATTCCAGCCTAAGTCTCCTTGTATTTTAGACATTTGGGCATTACTCATTCTCTGCCTGGATTGTGAGCATAAGGCCTTGTTCAAGGCAATTTAGACAAATTGAATGAATGGGCAAATACATGGCAGATGCAGCATAATGTGGCTAAGTGTGAAGTTATTAGCTTTGGTAGGAAAACAAAACAGCAGAGTATTATTTAAATGGTGTTAGATTGGGAAATATTGATGAACTAAGGGACCTGGATGTCCTTGTACAGCAGTCACGGAAAGCAAGCATACAGGTGCCCAGGCAGCAGGGAAGCCAAATAATATGTTGATCTACATTGCAAGAGGGCTTGAGTACAGGGGCTGTGCCGGGCCTTAGTTAGATCACACCTGGGGTAATGTGTTCAGTTCTTGTCTCCTTGCCTAAGAAATAATAATTTGCAATACCAAAAAGGAAAAATAATTTTGGACCAGTATTCTTATTTCCCAGTTTTTACTGTTTTCTCCTTTTGGGGAGGGAGTGCAGCAAAACGTCACTAGACTGATTCCTGGGATGGCAGGATTGTCGGATGAGGAGAAATTGGGTCAACTGGGCCTGTATTTATTGGAGTTTAGAAGAATAAGGGGGATCTCATTGAAACATATAAAATTATGACAGTGCTGGACAGACTGGATGCATGTTCCCCCTGGCTGTGGGTTCTGGAACAAGTTGTCACAGTCTCAGAATACAGGGAGGGCCATTTAGGACTAAAATGAGGAGAAATTTCTTCACTCAGAGGGCAGTGAACCTGTGGAATTCTCTACCACAGAAGGCTGTGGAGACAAAGTAATGCAATATATTTAAGAAGGAAATAGATTACTAGACACTGAAGGTGTCAAGTGAAATAGGGAGAGAACAGGAATAGGATGTTGGTATAGAAGATCAGCCATACCATAGAACCAAAGAATCCCTACAGTGCAGAAAGAGGCCATTTGGCCTATTCTGTCTGCAGTGACCCTCTGGAAGAGCATCCCACGCAGGGCTTCCTCTCACCCTTGCCTGTAACTACGTGTATTTACCATGGCCAATTCACCTAACCTGCACATCATTGGACTGTTGGAGGAAACTACAGCACCCAGAAGACACCCATGCAGAACCAGGGAGAATGTGCAAACTCCACACAGTAAGAAGTCTCACAACACCAGGTTAAAGTCCAACAGGTTTATTTGGTAGCACAAGCCACATGTTTTCAGAGCGTTGCTCCTTCGGCAGCGCTCTGAAAGCTTGTAGCTTGTGATACCAAATAAACCTTACCCCAGTCCAACGCCGACATCTCCACATCAAACTCCACACCGACAGTCACCCAAGGCCAGAATCGAACCCGGGTCCCTGGCGTTGTGAGGCAGCAATGCTAACCACTGCGCTACCGTGCCTCTACAATCCTATTGAATGGTGGAGCAAGCCTGAGGGGCAGAATGGCCTACTCCTGATCTTACATTCTATGTTTCTGAATCTCTGTGGTTGAAGCAGCATGCAATACTAATTATTTAGATATTCACTTGTGCTGCCATAACCTCAAGGGCTATGGGCCAAGCGCTGGAAAATGGGAATAGTGTGGTCAGATTTCTGTTATGCCTGTGCAGAAACATTTCCAAATACTTAGGAGTTGGTTAGCTCAGTTGGCCTCTTTTAAGGAGTCAGCTCAGTTGGCAAGACGGTTGATTTGTGATATGGAGCAATGACAATAGCACAGGTTCAATTTCTGTACTGGTTAAGGTTATCCATGAAAGTCCTGATGATTCAACCTTGTTCCTCGCCTGAGGTGTGGTGACCCTCAGATTAGATCACCATTAGTCGGCTCTCTGTCAGAGGGGAGAGCAATCTCTGGGACTGTGGTGACATTTCATTTCATTTTTTGCTCCTGCACAGATCTGCCACCATCGTGCAATGCATCTTGCAATGCAATATCTCACACAAGATATTTCATCACAACACACATGTGTTCAGTTGAAGGTCAGACATATTTACCGGTGTCTGAAATCTGCTCTTAATCCTCTCCTTCTCAGTCTCCTCTGCCTCATCCTCCTCTCCTTCTCACTGGAAGATGTGCTCTCCATTGGAGACCACTATCCCCATATTATTCAAACCAAACAGGCTGAAGTACAGATGAGCCACTTAGTGCACAAGCCTACAGGCTAACTAAAGTCTTAAAACACCATAAGAAACAAACAAAAACTGCAATTTTGACTCTTGTAACTTGAGGCAATTCCCTGCTATCTTGAGCTGGTGTCCCATTTAGAGTAAGAAGTTTAACAACACCAGGTTCAAGTCCAACAGGTTTATTTGGTAGCAAAAGGTACTAGCTTTCGGAGCGCTGCTCCTTAGGCCCCTTAGGGGCAGTGCTCCGAAAGCTAGTGGCATTTGCTACTAAATAAACCTGTTGGACTTTAACCTGGTGTTGTTAAACTTCTTACTGTGTTTACCCCAGTCCAACGCCGGCATCTCCACATCATGAGTCCCATTTAGAGCCAGGGAAGTTAACTCACTGTTGGATTTTCAGTATGATCCAAGGCTTTGCGACTAATTGAAAAGTTTTGATGAATAATAAAAATCTGTCTAAACTGTGACTTTTGGATTTCAGTTAAAACCTAATTATTGCTTCTCTGCAGTAACTGTACAAAGATAACATTTTAAGAGCTTCAAAGCACAGCTACTAATGACTGATAAGATTACCCGCAGCAGCCTGAACTGCTGAAGTGAAGAAAGAACGCAGCTGCTGCCTTTAAACCGGCCCTTACATCCAGCCATTGCAAATCAACTAGGTTGTCGCCTGACCTTCTTCCCGCACTCTGACTGTATTATCGCAGCCAGCACACATTATAAAATAAGAAAAATGCTGCAGATGCTGGGATCTGAAATAAGAACAGAAGGAGCTGGAAAATTCAGCAGGCAGCCAGCATCTATTAGGAGAGAAACACGGCTCACGTTTCGGGTCATGGACTTCTCGCCGGAACATATCATGGTAGTCAATTTGACTGCTAACCTTAAATGATGATAAATTATTAAGCTTAAATATCCACTGATTAACAATTTGAACATAGTGTGCTGCCCGCTGTGTATTATTGCGTACTGGCATAGTGGTATCATGACGGGCCAGTCCTATTTTCACCCTGCAATTTTCAGCCAGCCAGCCACCCACTCCCAAACCCACTTGTGCTTTGAGGTGAAAATGATCCCCACAAGGGCAGGTTGGGCTTCCAGCAGCAATTATTTCCGAGACAGGTTGGGTTCAGCAGGATATGGCAGAGACACAGAGTTGTTTGCACTGGTTGAAATCAAACACAAGAACGGTAAAGGAAATTTTTAAACAAGTAGTTCTAATTAATTATTCAGTTAATTGAATTAAAAATTTAAAGTAATTATTTTAAATTATAAAATTTTGAAGCAACTGTCTTTTCCCAACAGAAAATCTAAAATCTGACTGGCTTTTTATACTGTAGGATCTGGGGGTCGGTTTCATCCTAACACATTGCTGGTGTAGTGTATGAGATCTGTATTGTGTTTTCGCTTACAGCAAGGTTTCGGGCTTACTTGCGCAGACAATTTTAAAAATTAATTCCTATCTCTTACTCACACAAGATATTTCATCACAATGCAAATGTGTTCAGTTGAAGGTCAGACATATTTACCTGTGTCTGGCAGGGAGGTTTTCATGTGGGTGTGGAAGTTCACCTGGAAAACCAGCCGGGTGGGATGTGCTGGGGACATTGAAGGGCCATGATGGATCCTGTCTGATTTCCCTTTGTTTAAACAGACAGAAGGAAAATAGTTGGCTGCAAGGAGCACCGTGGGAATCTCCCTGCCTCCACCCAGGCATTAATCATAAACAAAAAAAAATCAATGGCTTCTCTATTTAGCCATTAGCTTAAATAAATATATTCTTGTCATAAACTCAATCTACATTTTGGTATACCTCATGTGTCACTTTTTCTGTCCTCAAATGTAATTTTAGATATAATGTTGGGACCAGTTTAGTATGTTTTGATCAATGTTGCTTGAGGCAAAGCCAGGTGCAGAGTGTCTATCATTACTTTATTTAATTAGAACCATGCCACATAATGAAGAGGAGCAGGAATAGACCACGGGTGGAATTTTACGACCTCATGGTGCCCGTTTTGCGGTGGGAAAATGTCATAAAATCGGGCGCGATGCGACTAGCAGGGATGGCACCCGTTTTCACGCCCATTCCCATTTTACCGAGACAAAAATTCAGCACAATCGGGAGCCCACCCAAAACGGGCGAAACATCAGTTTTATTTTTGTATTCATCACAATGTCATTAGTGAGCTTCACTCCCAATCATCCCAGCTCACCTGCCTTAACCACCTCGTTCGCTGCAGCCGGATTGGTCAGGAAAACACCTCAAGAATAAAAGTCAGATACATTCACTTGATCAGTGAGGGTGAGCGAGGAGGTAAATGTCTGCTTTCAAACTACTCCGTGCTGCTCAGGATGGGGGTTGTTTTATGGTGGCCATGTTGTGTTTTGGGTCGGGGTCGGTGGGGGGGTTGGAGGTGCTGTTGTGGCTCACGGGGCCCAACCTTGAACTCTCAGCACGGACCTGGGTCAGAGTGCTGACCTCAGGTCCCAGCGCTGAATCTGGGTCCCAGTGCAGGCAGCAGCAAGCACTGTTGCAGATGGGGGATGGGCTGGAAACTCTCTGAAGTGACAGCGCTGCAGCTTCAGAACTTGTCAAGCAGCAGTGTCTGTGGCCATTACTGCATGGGTTCTGGGTGTGTGCTTGTGAGTGAGGGGGGGGAATGGGAGGGGCTATGTTGTCATTCTGGGATCTGTGGGGGGGGGGCTATGGGGAGTGTGTGTTGCTGGGTGTCTGTGGGGGGCTATGGGGAGTGTGTGTTGCTAGGTGTCTGTGAGGGGTATGGGGAGTGTGTGTTGCTGGGTGTCTGTGGGGGGCTATGGGGAGTGTGTGTTGCTGGGTGTCTGTGGGGGGCTATGGGGAGTGTGTGTTGCTGGGTGTCTGTGGGGGGCTATGGGGAGTGTGTGTTGCTGGGTGTCTGTGGGGGGCTATGGGGAGTGTGTGTTGCTGGGTGTCTGTGGGGGGCTATGGAGAGTGTGTGTTGCTGGGTGTCTGTGGGGGGCTATGGGGAGTGTGTGTTGCTAGGGGTCTGTGGGGGGTATGGGGAGTGTGTGGTTCTGGGTGTCTGTGGCGGGGGGGGGCATGAGCAGTGCATGTTGCTGGCCTTGGGGGTGAGCAGAGTTCTTTAACCTCTCCATTAGTCTCTCCTCTTCCCCAAATTCTGTGCCCCCCCCGCCCCCGCCCCCGCCAGCTTCAGATTGACAAGATGGCTTTTGCAATGCAACCCACTGACCTTGCTGTTCTTTTGGTTACTGCTGGAGCTGAGGAGCAGGAGGCAGCCAGTGCCCTCTGAGACTGGGCCATGCTCTGTAGCCCCTCAGCCATGATGCTCTGCGACTGGGCCACATTCTCAAGGGTTGCAGCCATAGCCCGCTGTGTTCCAGCACTGTCCTGCTGGGACTCCTGCAAGCTTTCAAGCCTCTCAATCATGGGCCACAGAATCTCGAGATGCCTGTTGAGGCCCTCAGCTGGGGCCTGCTGTGACTCGGCCATCATTTGGAACCTGCCACTCATGGTGAGGATTTCCTGCCCAAGGTTTTCTACTGCGGACGCCACCCTTGCAATGTTGGCCTGAGAAGCACGCAAGACAGGCAACAGCTGGTCCGCCTGAAAGCTTTGGGGCTCTTCCCAAAGCCTCGCAATCGGTCTTATGTTGCTGTCAGCCCCTCCTGCATTCCCTGGCTCTGTTGCTGCATCTCCATCAGCTGAGGGAGAAGTGATCTCAGAGGCCCAGCATGTAGCCTGGGGCCAGCTGAGTCCTCGCCTCCAGCAGGCTCCCGCGAGCCAGAGGCCTTGGACGTTCCCTCCTCCAGCCGACGTACATCAGCAGATGTGTCATGCGCACCAGAGAGTGACCCAGATGCTTCGCCACTAACTTGACCCACCAATGTGAGAGCCTCTGGGATGGTGAGTTGCGAGGTGGAAGCTGACACAAAACTGATGCCTTTACTCCGCTTCCTCTGAGGAGTTTTCCGAGCTGCCAGGGGCAGGATGGGTGGGAGCAGCAGTGAGGGCCATGATGCCAGATGGCCCAAGTGCATCGGGGTCCCTTCCTGCAACACAGGACACTAGGATAAGTGCAAGGCAGGGAGAGGAATCTGGACTGCATGTGGTTTACTTGAGATTTCTCCAACATGTGGAGGATTGGCAGGTGCTCACTTCCATGCTGTCCATGCTGTCGCTAATGTCCGCATCCCCTCCTCTCTCACAAGCTCCAGTGCCCACTCCTCAAAGGAGTTGAAGACCCGGATTTCAGGCACACCATCCCTGTCTTTGCCTTCTCCTGGCGATTATGGGTATTCTTCTGCTGTGGGGACAGAAGGACAGTAAGAAGTTTAACAACACCAGGTTAAAGTCCAACAGGTTTATTTGGTAGCAAAAGCCACACAAGCTTTCGGAGCTCCAAGCCCCTTCTTCAGGTGAGTCCTGAAGGGACAGAAGGAGCCATGTAAAATCTAATTGCACGAGTCCTGCAGGGTTTCAGGGGGTGGCCCTCAGAGGGCAAGGGTTGTGATACTCTTGGGTGGGAGGAGGGAGATGCTTGGGGGTCAGGGGCTGAAAGCATGCAAGGTGCCGGGGATGGGAGGACCTGGGGGTTATTTAGGGGGAAGATGCAAGATGAGGTTAAACACTCACCCTTGTGCCCGGTTGAGGTCATTCAACTTCTTGCGGCACTGTCTGTCCATCCTTGGGGTTTTTATGGAGCTTTCCCTTGTAGAGCAGGTCAGTTGCAGGCAGTTTGGGTGAGTCACGCGTCCATTAGAGCATTCCAGTGAGTTTAATGCAATTTGCCTTGTTACCTTGGAGGGGAAGCCGAGTCAGCACTGGTGCTGATGGGGGGGCGGGGGGATTTGTGCCTCTGTGATGATCGGGGGCAGGGGAGAGAGAAGGTCATTTCAGTCAGCCATCGGGGCCGGCGGGGGGCTGAGAGGTTGATGAGAGGGGGCAGTTGTGGGGGTGGAGGCGTAAGGGGGTCAGTAATATCTCTGGGGGTCTCCGATATCTGTGGGGGGAGGGTAAGGCTGTATTTGGCCCAGGAGGGTTCTGTCAGCAGAGCTGGTTTTTTTCCAGTTTTCCTGTGCATGTGCAGTTTGTGGTTCCGATCTGAGCTGCAGGCTGGTGAACTAGGCCCCGCCCACTGCCTCCAGTGGCTAGAAACAGCCTAGCCCATATTTTCAAAGACTGAGTGCATATGATTGGGTGTGAAAACGCACCTTCCGTTGGCCTTGGGCGGGATCGTATGAGATTCGGGTGGACGTGCCAGTAAAATTCCGTCCCAAAAATCTATCTATCCTCACCTTGAATCTATTCAGTGGTGGAGCAGCTGCAATCCTCTGGGCTGGAGAATGCCAAAGATTCACAGTGATTCACAGGAGGGCCTGGGTGGGACTGTGGTTGGTACTGAATGGCTGTCTGGATGCCTTTTAAATCATAGAATCCCTACAGTACAGAAGGAGGCCATTCAGCCATTCAGTCATTATGCCCGGATCTTCAATGAACGGAAAATGTCAATGACAAGGAAGCGATCTCCAACTCCAAGTTTCAGTGATGCCTCCCTGGAGAATCTCCTCCAAGCCATGAAGGAAAGGCGGGATATCCTCTTTCCAAGGGATGGCAGCAGGAAGCCCTCCCGACTGATCACAGCGGCCTGGGAGGTCGCCTGGATGGCGAGCACCCATGGAGTAGTTTCTTTAAAACTTTTAGTCAGCTAATATTTAATACTTCAAGCTCCTCACTCTTATTACACCATTGGTCACCCTCTATTTCAGTTATATAATATTTTGTCTTCCATTATGAGGATAGATGCAGTGGGCCAGAATCATCTGGTTCTGCCGCAGTGGGGATGGGACCGGAAAATGCGGCAAGCCATTCAAATGTCCATTGACTACAGGAGGACCGGAAGTTCCCACCGGCAAGAAGGGCCAGAGCATTTCTTCATTTCCCATAATAATTTCTCCTGCCTTTAATAGACACTCGCTGGAATTCTATCTGCTACGGAATTGGAGCAGGCGATGGGCGGACAATGGAAATATCCGTTGACCCCAGGCGGTATTTTCTGGCCTTGGGTTGAACGAGGCCATAAAATCCCACCCACGGTTTTAGCTTCTTTCTGCCTCCATATATTTTTTCATATTCTTGGCGAGTTTACCTATTCTATTTCTCTTTTTATTGATCAATTTTTTCTGCTGGTTTTTAAAGCTCTCCCAATCCTTGGATTTATTACTATTCTTTGAAGTCTAAACATAATCTAAATATTATTGTTAACTTCCATCGTTAGTGACAGTCACAAAGAGCAAATCAAAGGACAAAGAACAGCACAGGAACAGACCCTTTGGCCGACCAAGTCTGTGCCGACACAGATGCCTCTCTAATCTAATATTTTCTTGCCTCTACATGGTCCATATCCTCCTATCTATCCAGATGCCTCTTGAACGTTGTTATAGAATCTGCTTCCACCACCTCCTCCGGCAGCACGTTCCAGGCATTCACCACCCTCTGTGTGAAAATCTTGCCCCTTACATCTCTTTTAAACTTCCCCCCTCTCACTCTCAACCTACGCCCCCGAGTAATTGACCCTTCAACTCTGGGAAAAGGACTCTGACTATCCACTCTATCCAAGCCTGTCATCATCTTATAAATCTCTATCAGATCCACCCTCATTCTCCAAAGCTTCAGTGAAAACAATCCAAGTTTGTTCAACCTTTCTTCATAGTTCATATCCTCCAGGCAACCTGGCAACATCCTGGTAAATCTCTCCTGCACCCTTTCCAATGCATCAACATCCTTCCGGTAGTGTGGCGACCAGAAGTGCGCACAATACTCCAAATGCGGCCTAACCAAAGTCTTATTCAGCTCCTGGCAGGGGTGGAGGGGGTGGGGAGGGGGGTGTGGTGTGCGGGGGTGCGGGGGGGGGGTGCTCTAGCATGGAGCTGACGGCGCCAGCAATCCAGCGCCGGGAGACGTGCTCAGGGCTGGACCCGGGGCCGGATCGCACTAATCCGGTGCCGCTTAAATCAGTGCAGCAGGGGATGGGAGAATCGCTCCCTAACTGTCAAATTCACGTGAAATCTGGAGTAAATCACGCTGGTTTTTTCAGCAGGAGTTTCAAAATGAATCTCCCACACTCTGTTCACTGCAGGGTACATTAGCGTAAACCACACCAGAATTGAATAAGAATTCAGTGGGCGGGCCTATTCCCACTGAAGAGGCCGGCAGCATAGCACTGAGCGGGCCACTGCACATGTGCCTATCTGTCAGTGCCGAGATCGGTGCGTTGTTCTCGCACCGCCAGCCTCCCAATTGCTAGCCAGACCCACAAGCCCGCAATGCCGGCTCTCCGTCCCCCCACAGGCCGATCGCTGGACCACCAAGCATGCTGGGTGATGCGCCTTATCACACACGAGGCTTGAGATGCTCAAGGAAATAAAGGCTTTTATTTACTGTTACAACGAAGCTACCATGTATAGTACACGATCCCAGACTGAGGGGTCCCAGACAGAGCAGTGACCTTTATACCTCTCCCAGGAGGCGGAGCCCGACTGGGATGTACCATAATAACTATAATACAGGTGTAACAGCCCAACCCTAACCCCAACAGCAACAAGTAGAACAACCCATCCCTAACCCCAACAGCAACATATATACATACTCGTAGTACTGGCCAGACCCTGGCTCAGTACTATCTAGTGGGAACCAACGATGGTTCACCACACTGGGGCCCAGCCCTGACACCTCCCTCCCCCAGCCCACCTCGATCACTACCCCTCCCCCCCCCACCCCGCAGCCCCGATCTCCCGACCAACAATCCCAACCCATCCTGATGGCCGGCCCCGATCGCTGGCCTCCCTCCCTTCCTTCCCCACCGATCCCGACTGCAGAATGGTAGTGGGATCCCCCATCCTCACTGATCGTTTCCAGAGGCCCCGCCCCATCAGGTCCCACCCCATTAGGCCCCACCCATTGGCACTGCCTCATGCCTGGTGGGAAGTGCCAAGGTGCCTCCTGGACATTGGCACTTTGCCCCTTGGGCAGTGCCGTGGGCTCAGGCTGGCAATGCAAAGGTGCCAATGCCCAGGGGACCCCCCCCCCGGCGCCCAGCCCTCTGGGGATTTTGGTTGCCCCCCTTCACTCCAGCGGGGTCAGGCCACCAGTTTCCCACAAGTGGGGAGCGATACTAAACTCCATGGAGTGAAATACTCCTGGCGGGGGGAAGAGGGTAGTGGGCCTGGAGATTTCATTCCGGGCCTGCTAATAGCATTTAAAACATATTTAAATTAACATGTGCATACTTAATGCAGCTCCGCGCCTATTTCTGGCACGGAGCTGACGACGCCAGAAATCCAGTGCCGGGAGACACGCTCGGGGCCGGATGCCCAGCACGGATCATGCTAATCCAGTCTCGCTTAAATCTCCTGGCCCGCTGCACTAAAAGATTAGCGCAGTGGGATGGGAGAATCGCCTCCTATGTGGATTTTGAATGCAGCCACCTCAATATCAACTTAACTCCAGAGTAAATAAATTAGAGCACGGTGTACAATATAGAACATAGAACATAGAACAGTACAGCACAGAACAGGCCCTTTGGCCCACGATGTTGTGCCGAGCTTTATCTGAAACCAAGATCAAGCTATCCCACTCCCTATCATCCTGGTGTGCTCCATGTGCCTATCCAATAACCGCTTAAATGTTTCTAAAGTGTCTGACTCCACTATCACTGCAGGCAGTCCATTCCACACCCCAACCACTCTCTGCGTAAAGAACCTACCTCTGATATCCGTCCTGTATCTCCCACCACGAACCCTATAGTTATGCCCCCTTGTAATAGCTCCATCCACCCGAGGAAATAGTCTTTGAACGTTCACTCTATCTATCCCCTTCATCATTTTATACACCTCTATTAAGTCTCCCCTCAGCCTCCTCCGCTCCAGAGAGAACAGCCCTAGCTCCCTCAACCTTTCCTCATATGACCTACCCTCCAAACCAGGCAGCATCCTGGTAAATCTCCTCTGCACTCTTTCCAGCGCTTCCACATCCTTCTTATAGTGAGGTGACCAGAACTGCACACAATATTCCAAATGTGGTCTCACCAAGGTCCTGTACAGTTGCAGCATAACCCCACGGCTCTTAAACTCCAACCCCCTGTTAATAAAAGCTAACACACTATAGGCCTTCTTCACAGCTCTATCCACTTGACTGGCAACCTTTAGAGATCTGTGGATATGGACCCCAAGATCTCTCTGTTCCTCCACAGTCTTCAGAACCCTACCTTTGACCCTGTAATCCACATTTAAATTTGTCCTACCAAAATGAATCACCTCACATTTATCAGGGTTAAACTCCATTTGCCATTTTTCAGCCCAGCTTTGCATCCTATCTATGTCTCTTTGCAGCCTACAACAGCCCTCCACCTCATCCACTACTCCACCAATCTTGGTGTCATCAGCAAATTTACTGATCCACCCTTCAGCCCCCTCCTCTAAGTCATTAATAAAAATCACAAAGAGCAGAGGACCAAGCACTGATCCCTGCGGCACTCCGCTAGCAACCTGCCTCCAATCCGAAAATTTTCCATCGACCACCACCCTCTGTCTTCGGTCAGACAGCCAGTTACCTATCCAATCGGCCAACTTTCCCTCTATCCCACACCTCCTCACTTTCATCATAAGCCGACCATGGGGGACCTTATCAAACGCCTTACTAAAATCCATGTATATGACATCAACTGCCCTACCTTCATCAACACACTTAGTTACCTCCTCAAAAAATTCTATCAAATTTGTGAGGCACGACTTGCCCTTCACGAATCCGTGCTGACTATCTCAGATTAATCCGCATCTTTCTAAATGGTCGTAAATCCCATCCCTAAGGACCCTTTCCATCAATTTACCAACCACCGAAGTAAGACTAACCGGTCTATAATTACCAGGGTCATTTCTATTCCCTTTCTTAAACAGAAGAACAACATTCGCCATTCTCCAGTCCTCTGGCACCATCCCCGTGGACAGCGAGGACCCAAAGATCAACGCCAAAGGCTCTGCAATCTCATCCCTTGCCTCCCAAAGAATCCTAGGATACATTTCATCAGGCCCAGGGGACTTATCGACCTTCAGTTTATTCAAAACTGCCAATACATCCTCCCTCCGAACATCTATTTCCTCCAGCCTATTAGCTTGTAACACCTTCTCTTCCTCAAAAACATGGCCCCTCTCCTTGGTGAACACTGAAGAAAAGTATTCATTCATCACCTCGCCTATCTCTACTGACTCCATACACAAGTTCCCACTACTGTCCTTGACCGGCCCTAACCTCACCCTGGTCATTCTTTTATTCCTCACATAAGAGTAAAAAGCCTTGGGGTTTTCCTTGATCCGACCCGCCAAGGACTTCTCATGTCCCCTCCTAGCTCTCCTAAGCCCCTTTTTCAGCTCATTCCTTGCTAACTTGTAACCCTCAATCGAGCCATCTGAACCTTGTTTCCTCATCCCTACATAAGCTTCCCTCTTCCTTTTCACAAGACATTCCACCTCTTTTGTGAACCATGGTTCCCTCACTCGGCCATTTCCTCCATGCCTGACAGGAACATACCTATCAAGGACATCCAGTATTTGTTCCTTGAAAAAGTTCCACTTTTCATTAGTTCCTTTCTCTGACAGTTTCTGTTCCCAACTTATGCCCCCTAATTCTTGCCTAATCGCATCATAATTACCCCTCCCCCAATTGTAAACCTTGCCCTGCCGTACGGCCCTATCCCTCTCCATTGCAATAACAAAAGACACCGAATTGTGGTCACTATCTCCAAATTGCTCTCCCACAACCAAATCTAACACTTGGCCCGGTTCATTTCCCAGTACCAAATCCAATGTGGCCTCACCTCTAGTCGGCCCATCCACATATTGTGTCAGGAAACCCTCCCGCACACACTGCACAAAAACTGCCCCATCCAAACTATTTGACCTACAAAGGTTCCAATCAATATTTGGAAAGTTAAAGTCCCCCATGACAACTACCCTGTGACCCCCACACATATCCATAATCTGCTTAGCAATTTCTTCCTCCACATCTCTATTACTATTTGGGGGCCTATAGTAAACTCCTAGCAACGTGACCGCTCCTTTCCTATTTCTAACTTCAGCCCATATTACCTCAGTGTGCAGATCCCCCACAAAGTGCCTTTCCGCAGCCGTTAAACTATCCTTGATTAACAATGCCACTCCTCCACCTCTTTTACCAGCTTCCCTACACTTAGTGAAACATCTATACCCCGGAACGTCCAACAACCATTCCTGTCCTTGTTCTACCCACGTCTCTGTAATGGCCACAACATCGTAGTCCCAAGTACCAATCCACGCCCCAAGTTCATCTACCTTGTTCCGGATGCTCCTTGCATTGAAGTAGACACACTTCAACCCACCTTCCTGTCTACCAGTACCCACCCTTGACCCTGATACCTTCCCCAATACCTCACCACCCTCTCTGACTTCTGGACTACAACTCCCTTTCCCACTCCCCTGACAAATTAGTTTAAACCCCCCTGAAGAGCCGTAACAAATTTCCCTCCGAGGATATTGGTGCCCCTCTGGTTCAGGTGCACCCCGTCCTGTTTGTAGAGGTCCCACCTTCCCCAGAACGTGTTCCTATTATGGAAAGATTGACAGGGCTTATATATCACTGTTAATGATTATCCCACTTATGACTTAATTGTTTTAGTGTCGAGGAAATCATGCAACTTCCAATATATTTTACATTTCCTGCGATCATTAATTTTTTCTTCCTCCATGTCTACATTTCCATTCCTTCACTTCTGTCCCTCTCTTTTCCTCTATCATCTCTGCCACTTGCTTCATTCACATCTATTTATATATCTCTGTCAGGGTTTTTTCCGCATTCTGAAGGCATTGAGTCCATCATATCGTGAAACTCTTCACTGCTGACTACCACTGAGACTGGAACGGCCACACAGTGGCACAGTGGTTAGCATTGCTGCCTCACAGCGCCAGGTTCAATTCCTGGCTTGGGTCACTGTCTGTGCGGAGTTTGCATGTTCTCCCCGTGTTTGCGTGGGTTTCCTCCAGGTGCTCCAGTTTCCTCCCACAGCCCAAAGTTCAGGTTAAGTGCATTGGCCATGCTAAATTCTCCCTCATTGTACCCCAACAGGTGTCGAGTGTGGCGACTAGGGGAATTTCACAGTAACTTCACTGCAGTGCGAATGTAAGCCTACTTGTGATTGATAAATAAACTCTACATTATGTACAAGGGCATCAGACACATGGGAACACTTACCATCTGTAAGTTCCACTCCAAGTCACACATCTTGGATATCACCATTCCTTAATCATCACTGGATCAGAATTCTGGGACACCCTTCCTAACAGCACTGTGGAGGCACTTCCAGCACATGGGCTGCAGTGATTCAAGAAGGTGTCCCGCTGTCACCTTCTCAAGCGCACAATTTCAGCATCCTGTAAATGAATAAGATAAAACAAAGCTGTACACTGGAATTTTATTGCACTGTTAAATTTAGCATACATTGGAACAAAATATAAATCCTAATTTACATGTTAACACATGCACTCATGGGAGAGGCAGTGGTGTAGTGGGAAAGTCACTGGACTAGTAATCCAGAGACCCAGAGCAGGACTCGGGTTCATATCCCAGCACGGCAGATGGTGACATTTGAATTCAATAAAAATCTGTAATTAGAAGTCTAAAGATGACCATGAAATCAAGGTCGATTGTTGTAAAAACCCATCTGGTTCACTAACGTCCTTTCGGGAAGGAAATCTGTCATTCTTACCCAGTCTGGCCTACACATGACTCCAGAGCCACAGCAATGTGGTTGACTCTCAAATGCCCTCTGAAATGGAGGGCAGTTAGGGGTGGGCAATAAATGCTGGCCCAGCCAGCAATGCTCTGATCCTGTCGATGAATATAAAAAACTGTTCTGCTGCCAACTCATATAGCTTTAAAAACAAAGTGTTTCCTATAAATTCAGCAACTAAGTTTGCCTTGTTTTGTGCTTCAGGCTTGCAGAAATTTGGCTGGTCAGAAGCTGTTTAACATACTAATTGATATATCTCACAGCATCTGAACAGCTTCAAGCTAGCAACACAAATATCAATTGTATGGTTTGCGTGACACTCCTTATTTTTCCCCAATCATATATTGGCTCCATGACAAACTTTGTGGTAGGGCGGTGACTCTCTTTAGAGTAATAATAATTGAACAATTCACCTTTGTGGTATTGTGCTTACATTTCAGAATTTCAGAGCTGGACTGTCATGAATAAACATGGCAAGAGCCCTCTCTGTTGTGCTTCAATAAGTAGAAAACAGAAAATCTAACCAATTCTTAAAGATGTTGGGGGTTAAGGTCAATAGGCCTTAAAATGTAAATGTGGGATCCCAATGCACAATTAACAGATGCCTAATCATTGTGCAGCATGCCAACTTTTTCCTGTCTGTTCATTTCAATGGTTTCAATGTCAAGACAGCACTGACTGTGACCTGAGCTGCACTTATAGCACAGTATATTTATGGCTAGCCCAGTAAAGTTTCTCATCAGCAGGCTGTTAATAACGGAGGATTCAGTAATGGTAATGCCATTGAATCTTAAGAGGAGATGATAGTGCCTCTCCTTTTCAACATGGTCATTGTCCTGCACTTGCGTGGAGTGCATATTACTTGACCTAGGGCTGAGATGGGTGCCTTGTGAACTACAGCCATCTTTTCTTGTGCTAGGTATGACTCCAAACAGTGGAGATTACGCCACCTCCCCGCCCCCCACCCCCAACCCATCCCCAGCTCTTGCACCTGCTCACTGATGCTCAGTTTGGGTTTCAGTAGGGCTACATGGTTCCAGACCTCACAGCCAGAAAGTGTTTACTTATCCAAACTTGGCTGTGTCTTGTATTTTTTTTAAATTATCTTATGACTTTAAAGGTATTTTGACAGGATACTGGGTTTGATATCCATTGTTAGTTCACAGATCTTTCATTATCCAACTGAAATTCATTTCTGCATTGAGTCTGGGGGTGAATTTTCATGCAATTGCTGGTATTACAGGTGGGACTTTTCCCACTAGACTAACTCCATCACATTTTCCTGAAGCAGGCATCAAGTGTGTAGCATGGGTTCCTATTCAGATCCTTGCCGTCAAAGCAATCTGGCACTGCAAGGATGGGAAATCCTAGCAGTGCTGCTGTACTTAAAGAGGTAGAACCAATTTTAAGCAACCAAACAGCCCCAAAAATTAAGGAATCAATTTTTTAGGCCTCGGAGTAATCTAACTGTCATTATTTGAGCATGAAGGGAGAGGAGGTCATAACCTCAAGGTGGTCCCTCACCCTGCATCTAGCCACTGCTCCACCACAAACTGTTACCACTGCTATCCTGGCAGTCACTGGATTTGCAGATGTTAAAGTGCTTCACAGGGAAATCAGCCAGTGTCTGCCAATGTCACCTTCATAAAGCAGCAAAGGGGCAGATTGGACTAGGGGAAGGAAACAGAGGACAGGGCAGGATTGCAACGGTAATCCTTCCTATCCAACCTCCCTTTATCTTCCACCACTTCCCCATTTGATTTTGGGTAGGACAGCTGAGGCTATGGCTCACTATATTTCATATCGGAAACACCTCTCAAATCAGTTAAGGTAGTTTCCTTTCCCCAGATAAAGGAACTTGCCAGATTTTCCTGCTTTTCTATTAATGAAGGGAAGTGGGCAGATGTGCCAATCCATCCAGACCCAGGACAACTTCCCTTGTGTGATTCTTTTGACATTAAAAAAATCTGCAATGTCACTGTGAAGAAAGTAAAATGAGACGAGTTGCAAATCCAGTGCTAGATTTTGGCTTTTAAAAAAATCACACGTCATTGACAGTAAAGGGTGGCAAACAGAGACCACTCCCCAAAAAAAAATCTTCATGGGAATAAATTTTCAGTAATTGAAATTCAACTATGGGTGGCACAGTGGCACAGTGGTTAGCATTGTTGCCTCATAGCACCAGGGACCCGGGTTCGATTCCCGGCTTGGGTCACTGTCTGCGTGGAGTTTGCACATTCTCCCCATGTCTGCGTGGGTTCCCTCCGGGTGCTCCGCTTTCCTCCCACAATCCAAAAGATGTGCGGGTTAGGTGTACTGGCCATGCTAAATTGCCCATTACTGTCAGGGGACTAGCTAGGGTAAATACATGGAGTTATGGGGATAGGGCCTGGGTGGGATTGTGGTTGGTGCAGACTCAATGGGCTAAATGGCCTCCTTCTGCACTGTAGGATTCTACGATATTATTCTGCTTTTAAATTCTCCTGCTCTAACTTATTACACTGAAGTTCTGTTTATTAGTTTCAAAGTGAGGTGATTCATGCCACAATATTTAGTGAAATATAGGTTAGAATTTTATGCTGAAGATAGGGTTGCCGGGCTATTGAACGGCCATCGGGCTGCTAATTGGCGTGAGCCAAGCCTCCGGCCTCCACTTGGGTGATCCTGTCTCTGAGAGCTGCTAGCCAATCAGATGGCCAGCAGCAATCTGGTCCCAGCAGCATCACCAGGACACCCCTACCACCAGCCTGAGCAGCAAAAGTCTTCACTTATCCACCTATCCACTTCACCCATTTACCCACCTCCACCACCTCAGCCACCTACCCAACTACCCACCTCACCCATCTACCTACCTAACCAATTACCCACCTCACCCACCTACCCACCTAACCCACCAATCACCTTACCCACCTAACCAATTTCTCACCTCAGCCACCTAGCCAATTACCCACCTACCCACCTCACCCAAATACCCTACACTCACTAAAATAAAAGCATAATACTCCGGATACTGAAAATGTGAAATAAAAACAGAAAATGTTGGATTGTCAGCATCTGTGGAGAAAGAAACAGAGTGTTTCCAGTCTGTATTACTCTTTTTCAGAGCCAGAGGAGTAGAAATGTGATGGATTATACAATTGGAGAGGGGGTGGAGAAGCTGGAGCAGAATAGAAGGCCAGGGATTGGTCGGAGCTCAGGAGAGATTGACAAAGATGTCATAGACACAAGACCCGAGCGTTGCCCTTTGTTCTCCTATTAACACATTCTGCTATCTTACTCTGGTGCCACTATCAGTACCCTTTTTACTCCTCAATGTTAGAATTAACATTCCCCTTCATTTTGTATGCATGACATCTTTGTCAGGGCGGCACGGTAGCACAGTGGTTAGCACTGCTGCTTCACAGCTCCAGGGACCTGGGTTCGATTCCCAGCTTGGGTCACTGTCTGTGTGGAGTTTGCACATTCTCCTCGTGTCTGCGGCGGTTTCCTCCGGGTGCTCCGGTTTCCTCCCACAGTCCAAAGATGTGTGGGTTAGGTTGATTGGCCATGCTAAAATTGCCCTTAGTGTCCTGAGATGCGTAGGTTAGAGGGATTAGTGGGTAAATATGTGGGGATATGGGTGGGATTGTGGTCGGTGCAGACTCGATGGGCCGAATGGCCTCTTCCTATGCTGTAGGGTTTCTATTATTCTATGATTCTCTCCTTAGCTCCAAACAAACCCGGCCTTCTATTCTGCTTCACCTTCTCCAACCACCTCTCAAATAATATAATTTATCAAATTTCTATCCTTCTTCAGCTCTGAAGAAGAGTCATACGGACTCGAAATGTTAACTCTGCTTCTCTCTCCACAGATGCTGCCAAACCTGCTAAGTTTATCCAGCATTTTCTGTTTTTATTACCCCCATATTCACTTACCCATCTAATGACCTCTCCTATCCACTTACCCTCCTCGCCACCTCACCCACTTCATCCACCTACCTACCTCACCCAAATACCTCCTACTCACTTACCCACCTCACCCTACCCAGTACCCTCCTCCCCCACCTACCCACTTTTCCAACTCGCCCACCTACCCACCTCATCCAAATACTCACCACCCACTAACCCACCTTCTCTGACCCACCTAACTACCACGGCCACCTTGCCCTTACCCACCTCCCCTCTCACTCACCTATGCATTCATTTACTCACCCACTCAGCCATTCACTCATCCATCCACTAACATCCAAACTACACATTTAAACCTACCACACAGCAGCTAACGTCGTAAAAAGTGGGTGTGTCCTGTCTTCCGTCAACTCTCCCACGATCCAGTGGAGTTCTCCAAGGGATGATGCAGTGCGTGTTTCTGTCAAAGTTGGGCTCGGAAGACCTGGCAAGAAATGTACAGTTGTGTCCAGCCTCGAAAATTTGCAATGGCAAGTCGAGCACAATTTCCTTTAACAAATTCATGCTGGCTCGTAGTTATTAACCCATATTTCCCAGTTAAGTGCCAGCTAATTTTATTCTAGATTATTGTCTCTAATAGTTTCCCCAACACTGAAATTAAGTCCTGGAGTTGCAGGGTTTATCCTTCTTTCCTTTTTGACAGAGGCATAACATTTGTGGTTTTCCAGTTCTCTGGCGCCACTCCTGAATTTAAGGGGATCTGTATGATATCAGAGTTTGTCACACACAGATCAACGTTGAATACACTCCCACACATTTTTTAAATTATTTCTTGGGTTGCTCCATTTAGGTTTCAGCAGAGCTCCTCTCTATTAGTTACGGCTGTTTCATTGACACTGCTCACTGCAGCAATTACCATCAAGTTTCTTATTACATTTCTGTGTCACTTAGGTAGGTGGTATTTTAAAGGAAACCCTAACAAAAAAATAAATTGACAATTTGGACTCTATCAGTGTATTTGAAAATTACTCCAGAATATTGTAGAGGGTGAATTTTGATTCCCAGAAACTGGTCAGAATGGGAGTAAAATCCAAATGATGCACTTACTGCTCATTTCCTGTCTTGTGGCTATTGTACTGCTACCCTTTACGTGGATGACTGAGATGTTCACCTGATTCAGATGGCAACCTCATAACTATATGTTCAAATTGGAGTCCTTTCACATAACATCCCAACCCACAAGGTTCAACCAACCTTCCCCCTTTCCACATGACTTACCTGACTCCTGGCTCATCTGCGCAGGCCCAAAGATGGCAGGCCAGCCTTGGATGCTCACCAACCATCCCACCCAGGTGTTAAAATTCCCTTTTATATTTTTACACCAGGACTTCATAGAAGCATAGAAGCCCTAGTCATCATATATTAACTTCAAACAGACTCAATATTGGCGGCACGGTGGTACAGTGGTTAGCACTGCTGCCTTACAGTGCCAGGGATCCGGGTTCGATTCCCGGCGTAGGTCACTGTCTGTGCAGAGTCTGCACGTTCTCCCTGTGTTTGCATGAGTTTCCTCCGGTTTCCTCCCATAGTCCGAAAGACATGCTGGTTAGGTGCATTGAACATGCTAAATTCTCCCTCAGTGTACCCAAACAAGCGCCAGAGTGTGGTGACTAGGGGATTTTCACAGTAACTTCGTTGCAGTGTTAATGTAAGCCTGCTTGTGACTAATAAATGATTAAACTTTTATATTGGAATGCTATCTCCAAAAATAACTTCAAGCATTGCATATAAATGGAAACAGGATTTGATTTGATTTATTGAACCATTGCCAAAAGCAGCGCCAGATATGAGTTTGAATTCGAGGTTATATTGCTAGACTCAATTTCCCTGTAAGCCTATGTTTTCTGAATCACTGGTTGCTCCACCTGCCCTGAGCTCGTCAATAGCTATTTCAGTCAAACCTGCTTTGCTAGAGTCTAAAATGCTAAAAAGATAAAGCAAAGGTCAATTTTATGACATTCACACCTAATGATGAGCTTTACCTAACCACACATCAGGAAACAGTGAGTGGAGCAGGCAGGATAAAGGAGTCTTTTTTAAAAATTGTTTACTCCATTCTTAAAATTACAAAGTCAATGCTCAGAATGGACCGGGCAAACTCAAATCCATTCCTTGCTTGCTCCAAAAACTGAGTGCAAAATCCAATTAAATCCAATTCAAGGTCACCATAAAAGGGACAAACAAGATCCAAGCTGACAAGATGTGGCATTTCACCCCATCTTGGGCTTGATCTGACGCTTGATCTTAGCCAAAAGGCTGAGAAACGTGGAGGTCAATGAGCCAAGATCACGTTAAATGGTGAAACAGATTCAAGGAGCATGTGGCCTACTCCTGCTCCTATTTCTTATATTTTTTGAGTGCAATCTCTGTGATTACAACAACTTGTATTTATATATTGCTTTAAATGCAATACAATGTCCCGAGGTGGTTAAAAGGGGAACTGAGAAGTAAAATTTGGCACTGAGCTATACCACAAAATGTTAGCGCAGAGAACCTGGTTGATGAGGAAGGAAAGTGAGGTAGAGAGACAGAGAGGTTTTGGAAGGGAATGCAAGAGCTTGACGCCTAGACCATTGAAGATATGGGCGCCAATGGCACAGCCATTAGAATTGGAGATATACAAGAGGCCAGAATTAGAAGAGTACGGACACCTCAGAGAGTTGTGGGGCTATGTGAATAAAAGATAGGGAGGGGTAAGGCCATGGAGGGGTTTGAAAACAAGGATAATAATTTTAAAAGCAAAAGTAAAGGATTAAAAGCAATGGATGGAAAATCAGCAAGATTGCACCTGTGATTGTCTGATATACACTGGCGCCAACTACAAATCCAGCTGTAGGAGTTGCATTTAGAAAACTAGACATTTTACAATAATCATGCAAAAAGCTCTAATGCGCAATTACCTCTTACTTTATTATGTTAGCTACAATTGCTGACTTCAGAAAGTGACTAATTGTTCTAAACCCTGTTCTTTAATTAATTACTGAAGCTAACAAAAAAAGTATTGCCATAGACTCAGACAGTACAGTTCAGTCCATCGTGTCTTGGCCGACACTTTCAAAGGGCTATCTGATTAGCTACATCAACATTTTTAAAGTTATGAATTAGGATGCTTTCTTGCTGAAGTTTTTTTATTAGGCTGTCTGAACCAATTCATTCATTTTTTTAAAATAGAATAATATGCAATAAGATCCTTGTTTTCTGTATCCTGTATCCTGGTAATGATGTGTTAAACATCAAAGAAGCAGTGTGTGGAATGTGGACCAGATGATGAATCCCAGGAGACTCGCTGAATCAGAGCCTTAAGGTACCAATCTGTAACCAATTAAAATAAATTCCTTCACAAAGTCTAGCTATGCCCCTCATCTTGCCTCACCAAAGCATGTTGGGAGTTGCAGGAATGTTGGATTTTATTATGTACTGTTAAGCTGTGCTATATAACAGTAAACTATATCAATGTAAGTCTCCTGTTATTGATTATTGCCTAGTATTTTCTGTTTCATTTGACAGATCTTTTCCGAGTCCCTTTAATTGAAATTATTTTTCAAGATTTTTCTTCCTCCTATATTAATGTATTAATTTGCAAAAAAAAAAGGCCAGTCCATTTCTGTTTAAAATGGAAGGTACGTTGGTTTACAGAATGGTGGCCATCAAGTGATGGGCTCTCAGCTTTGGTGACAGTCCCATCATTAGAATATTCCAGTCATCAATGGCATGCTCACCCAACAGGCCCAAAATACACAGAGAGGCAATTTCCAAGCCTGGGAAGGAAAAGCCATTGCAGGCCAGTTCAAGGTTTTAACTGGTCTCTGCTGGATTCAACTGGAGGTGAAGGTTATCTGGTAATTCTACTGGTCTCAGCAGAAATCCAGTAAGGTCTCCCGGTTCCTGAGCAGGCGCCAGTACTTTTCAGCCAACTTCAACTGGAACCAGTTCACATCTTGTCAATTTTACAAAAGCCAGTACCCCAGTGAATGCCTCTCTCTGATCCCTCACCATCCCCTCCAGGTCTTGAGAATAAACTTGGTATCTCTGTAAACTAATACATCGGCTAGATTACACATCACAAAAACAATAACATTATAATTTCATGACTTTGCTATTCATTTTTATTCCATTATTGTTTAGCAGATTTGGATGTACCCTTGCACCCACTAAGTGTTTTTCAACTTCCTCTGGGTTGCATACAATCTGGCCAGTCAGATGCAGCAATTTCTATCCCATTGCCCCTGCCCAAAGCAGAAACTAGCCTCTGTCGCCTCTATTCTCCCCCTCTGTGTCTCCTAGCTGCAGCTGTGTCCCCCCCGTCTCACCCTGTTATGTCTCCCTTCTTCAGTCTCCCCACTACCCAGTCTCCACTCTCCCCATTCCTTCACACCTCCCCCCCCCCCCCCCCCCCCCTCATCTCCAAGCATTATCCTGCCTCATGATTGGCATGTTCTCTTAATGGTAATTAATCCATTGGAGAGGTATGTCCCTTTTTTTGCATAAACAAAATCTCAAAAACAACTTAAGTGACAATTAGAACGGAAATCTGCATGTGTTGAAATATATCTATCCTGTCATACCTTATTTATATTTGTATATTTATGTGTAAATTCAGTATTTATGCACAATAATACGGTAAGACTTTGTTGGCAGGATTCCATCACAAAGATGATAGATAATGTCATGACCTCAAATAAAACCAGAAAATGCTGGAAAATCTCAGCAGGTCTGGCAACATCCGTGGAGAGAGAATAGAGCCAATGTTTCGAGTCTGGATGACCCTTCATCAGAGCTGAAGAACGTTGGCACTATTCTCACTCCACAGATACAGGAGTCTATTTTACCATTTTAATTATAAGTGCTGGGAGGACTTGAAACCGGGAGTGTTTCAGATCCAACTTTTAGACCCGTTCTCAGGTGCCCCCATACGCACTCCGCCTGCAAAAATATCAGTGATTCCGAATCGCGCTACACAAGCTTGTGGGCAGGGCTTAGCACACCCGAACTCCTGCAGCTTCGATCGGCGCCTCCAACTGCGCATGCGCAGAAAAAAATGATCGAATGTTGATCTCCTATCACATCCTTCCCGGGCCTGATAATGCCACTCCCTGGCCCCACAGACATTGCCCCACCCCTCCAACATTACTCACCCTCTTATCCCCCCAACCTCCCGCCACCCTCCCCTCTCCTTCCCCGCCACCGATCTCAGGCAGAGTGATTCCCCCCATATCCCTCCCCCTTCCCCCCCACCGATCTCAAGCAGAGTGGCAGCAGACCCACCTTCCCCCCCCCACTAATCACAAGCAGAGTGGCAGCGGAGCCCCCTTTCCCTCCAATGATCTCAGGTAGAGTGGCAGCGGATCCCCCCCCCACTCATCTCAAGCAGAGAGCCGTCAGACCCACTTCCCCCCCACCCCCCACCCCCACTCCCCCCAACCGATCTCCAGCAGAGAGCCATTGGATGCTCAGCACCTACCTCCTCACTAACTGGAGTGCCTGAATCGGACTTATATGGAGCATGTCTGTTTCGCACCAATTCTGGGTGTGCGAACGCGGTGGTAAAGGGGGAAGTGCTGGTAAGGTTAGGCGTGCACCCCATTAAGTCAATTTAAATGCATGCAAATGCATTGAAAAGTCCGTCGTGCCCATTTTGGGCGTGGTCCTGATCGTGGCCATATTTGGGCCTTGGTAAAGGAGGAGCCAGCGTAGAAGCCGGCGTGCATTGTGCTACTCACCTCACACCCAACTTAACAAAGTTTTTGTGCCCGAAAATGGGCGCACCGCAGTGGTAAAATTGGGCCCACAGTCAGACCTGTTTCAGATTCCTGCATCCACAGCATTTTGCTTTTATCTTAATGTCATGACCTCAATCACTTTGCTATTCATTTCTATTCTATTAGAATTCCATGGGATTGCATTTACCACTGCAGCCACCACGTGTTTCGCAAATGTCTCTGGCGTCATGTAACTTGGCCAACCAATTTACACATTCTTCTCCAACAATTATAAGCACAAAATGCTGGCCTCCACAGCACACAACAAATAGGTTTCAGTTTCTAAATGTTCAAATGAACAGAGGCCTAGTTCAGAGCCATGCAATCTGGAAAATAGACAACATAGCATATATCCCAGCATTCCATTTTAACACACTGCTTCTCTGGCTGGTGCTGCTTGGACATCAGGCAAAATGCCCATGTGGACCTCAGATGTGAAATGCTTCCTGTTGGGAAGCATCCTGGAATGGGAAAATGCCTTGAATCAACAGTTTTCTGACATTCATTCGGCAATGTCTTGAAAAGTCAAGAGGCTTTGTAGCATACCAATCTGATGGCTGCCAAATAAAACAAGGGAATTATTTATTTGCATAGTTACAACTCTCTTCTGTGATGTTCAAAACAACACCCTAACCTTGAGCATTCTGAGATATCCATCAGTCATTTCACCCCATCAACAACACAGCCTCTTCTAGATAAAGCTGCTACTTCTTGAGGATTGAACACTTACTTGTCACCTTTGCCCAAAGGTCTGCCTCACCAAGGGATTTGTGGGCATTTTTGTCTCCCTTCTTCATGCTGGGCATTGTTTTACTAACTCACCCATCAAGAATGGCAGGTATTGCACAATGAGAAAGGTATGCACTACATGGAAGATAAATCACCTGTGCCCTTTTAGTTATTGCTCTATCCTTGCCCTTGAAGAGGAAGCATACCACAAATTATCTGTCCCATCCTCATACGCGCAAACGTCTATTGGATATTTTACATCCCCGCTCCCGTTTCTTCCCAGGATGGTATCACAAGCTGCATCCAAGATATCCATTAAATTTGACTGTATACTGTTGTGCAGCATGTGCTGGAGAGTCCCACAGCAGCAAAGCGCAAACAGTCTGCTGTTAACCATTTCACATTCCCTCCCCCCACCAACCCAATTCCACTCAACTCTTTCTTCAGGCAGTTTCCTCACTTCAGTTACAAATTTATCCAGGAATATTTCCGAACCATAGCACTCCAGCTAAATAAGGGCCGGGATTTTCCAGTCCCCCACCCGAAGTCAATGGTCCTTTGGCTGGTCCATCAAATTTTTCACCCTGCCTGTGACTATTCTGAATTTGATTTATTTATTATTATTGTCACATGTATTAGTATACAATGAAAAGTATTGTTTCTTGCGCGACAAAGCATACCGTACACAGAAGGAAAGGAGAGAGTGCAAAATGAAGTCATAGCTAGGGTGTAGAGAAAGATCAAATTAATGCGAGGTAGATCCATTCAAAAGTCTGATGTCGGCAAGGAAGAAGCTGTTTTTGAGTCGGTTGGTATGTGACCTCAGACTTCTGTATCTTTTTCCTGATGGAAGAAGGTGGAAGAGAGTACGTCCGGGGTATGTATTGTCCTTGATTATGCTGACTGCTTTTCTGAGGCAGATGGAAGTGCAGACAGTCAGTAGATGGGAGGCTGGTTTGAGTGATGGACTGGGCTTTGTTCATGATCTTTTGTAGTTTATAGCGGTTTAGGACAGAGCAGGAGCTATACAAAACTGTGATACAACCAGAAAGAATGCTTTCTATGATGCATCTGTAAAAGTTGGTAAGAGTCATAGTGGACATGCCAAATTTCCTTAGTCTTCTGAGAAAGTAGAGGCTTTGGTGGGCTTTCTTAACTATAGTGTCAGCATGGGGGGACCAGGACAGGTTGTTGGTGATCTGGTCGTCTAAACACATGAAGCTCTTGACCATATCTACTTCGTCCCCGTTGATGTAGACAGGGGCATGTCCTCTACTATGCTTCCTGAAATCAATGACAATTTTCGTTGTTTTGTTGACATTGAGGGAGAGATTATTGTCATCACACCAGTTCACCAGATTCTCTATCTCCTTCCTGTACTCTGTCTCATCATTGTTTGAGATCTGACCCACTACGGTGGTGTCATCAGCAAACCTGAAAATCGAGTTGGAGGGGAATTTGGCCACACAGTCCTAGATGTATAAGGAGTACAGTAAGGGACTGAGGACACAGCCTTGTGGAGCACCAGCGTTGAGGATGATTGTGGAGGATGTGTGGTTGCCTATCCTTACTGGTTGCAGTTTGTGGGTTAGGAAGTCTGGGATCCCGCCACGGGCAGATGCAGAAAATTCTGGCCAAGATTACTAGTTCTTGGTTTGGACAGGAACTGATCAATCATTAAATATGAAAAGTTAAAAGCTTATTTATTAATCACAAGTAGGCTTACATTAACACTGCAATAAAGTTACTGTGAAAATCCCCTAGTCGCCACACTCCAGTGCCTGTTCGGGTACACTGAGGGAGAATTTAGCATGGCCTAATTAGCAAGTCTTTCGGACTGTGGGAGGACTGTGGTTTTCTCTGAAAATTAGATTTTCACTTATTTCATTTTTTTGGAAGATTGTCTGCATTTGTGACCTGAGATCTGAAGTGACATTAACATTGTCACTGCTCAAATGTTTCAAAAATAATTCCTGTTCATGATTGGGGCATGGTGCTTTTTTAATCAAGATTTCTGAAAGAATGGACATGACTGCAGCAATACAGACAATTAAAGTGGAATCATAGATTGACTGCATAAGTTTTAAATTTATTCTTTAGCGTCACCAGTAGGCATATATTAACACTGCAATGAAGTTACTGTTAAAATCCCCGAGTTGCAAAATTAATTTTTTGAGAATTTATCTTTGTGGATTTAAATATCAACCTCCCACATAACGTATTTACAAGTTTCAGGAGGTGATTCACAGCAACAGATGATAAACAGTGTCTCAAGGCAAATGTTAAAACCAACAATATTACTTCTGTCTTCATGTTTTGACATCTCGGCAAGAGAGGATCCTTGAATGATACATAGAAAACATTTCCTGCCATTCCCTCACTGGCCTCAGTATCTTGTTGGCTGTCTTCAGTTTCACGTTTGCATGCATGTTTAATGTCTGCAAAGGGAAATAGCAGGTGAAGGAGAGACAGCAGGGTTGAAGAGGGTTTAATGAAAACCTAAGTACCCTAAATGGCACTCATACAGGCTAATTGCAATCACTCATTATTGCAGTACCAATGCTTTTTATAGCTTCCTGGAAAACTAGAGCTAAGAAGAGATGTGCAGCATTCCGAGCAGTATAAAGGTTATGACTGCGCAATGCAGGATAGAGTGAGACATCTCTATGGTGACAGCTTCAGGAGCTGAAATGGCGACTTTGTTGCAGAAAGTTTGAAGGTGGAAACTCTGCACATCATCCCAGGCATAAGTTAACCACAATGTCATGAATGGTTGAGGTTAGGCAGT
Source organism: Mustelus asterias (assembly GCF_964213995.1). NCBI lineage: Eukaryota > Metazoa > Chordata > Chondrichthyes > Carcharhiniformes > Triakidae > Mustelus > Mustelus asterias. The sequence goes on from NC_135805.1 coordinate 63,775,041, forward strand.
TTTGGCAACAACATGCATTTTGCTAACTGTGAAACCGTGTTTAGACATTAGACTAAACAGTCCATATCTATATTCAGCAAGATGTGTACAATATTCAGATTTGGACTGTTAAGTGACAAGTAAGACTCATGCCATACAAATGCCAGGCAGTGACCATCTCAAACAGGAGAGAATCTAACCATCTCCCAGTGGCATTAAATGGCATTACCATATCACGATCCTTGGGGGATTACCATTGACCAAAAACTGAACTGGACCAGCCATACAAATTCTGTAGCTAGAGCAGGTGAGAGGTTGCGAATTCTGCAGAGAGTAACTTACCCTTTATTGCCCAAAGCTACAATCAGACAAAGACACAAAGTCAGGAGTGCATTCAAATACTCTCCACCTGCGTGGAAGGGTACAGCTCCAATAACACTCCAGAAGTTTAGGACATAACAGCCTGCATGATTGGCACGCCATCCACTATCTTAAACATTCACTCCCTCCCAGAACAAGGGACAGAAATCGTGGACGCTGGTCCTTCTCCTCTTTTCTGGTCCCTTATTCCAACCCCACCCCCCCCAATTAACCCTCCCGTTCAAACATGTATGATATTTTCCCCGATTCACCAATCAATTCACCAATCACAGAAAGATCCTAGTAAAATGATAATGCATATTGTTGGCATTTGGTTACAAATATTGTCCGGCACATACACAGCATGGTTCAGCAATATTAAGACCAACAATGGTATAGAATAGAAGAGTAGAATAGAATCTCTACAGTGCAGGAGGAGGCCATTCAGCCATTAAGCCTGCACCAACAACAATCCCACCTAGGCCCTATCCCCGTAACCCCACGTAGTGTCCTCCTGACACTAAGGGCCAATTTTGCATGGCCAATCAACCTAACCCACACATTTTTGGAGTGTGGGAGGAAATCGGAGCACCTGGAAGAAACCCACGCAGACACTGGGAGAACGTGCAAACTCCACACAGACATTGACCTGAGTCCAGAATTGAACCTGGGTTCCTGGCGCTGTAAGGCAGCAGTGCTAACCACTGTGCCACCGTGAACAATAATGCAGCGTTATTTTGTATGCATCCATTAAGTAGTCCCACTATACCTATTAAACAAACGGAGAGTACAAATGTTTCTTTATCTTTATTTTTCTTTATTGCAAAATGCAATATTGTTCATTCATAGAACATAGAACATAGAAAGCCACAGCACAAACAGGCCCTTCGGCCCACAAGTTGCGCCGATCACATCCCCACCTCTAGGCCTATCTATAGCCCTCAATCCCATTAAATCCCATGTACTCATCCAGAAGTCTCTTAAAAGACCCCAACGAGTTTGCCTCCACCACCACCGACGTCAGCCGATTCCACTCACCCACCACCCTCTGAGTGAAAAACTTACCCCTGACATCTCCTCTGTACCTACCCCCCAGCACCTTAAACCTGTGTCCTCTCGTAGCAACCATTTCAGCCCTTGGAAATAGCCTCTGAGAGTCTACCCTATCCAGACCTCTCAACATCTTGTAAACCTCTATCAGGTCACCTCTCATCCTTCGTCTCTCCAGGGAGAAGAGACCAAGCTCCCTCAACCTATCCTCATAAGGCATGCCCCCCAATCCAGGCAACATCCTTGTAAATCTCCTCTGCACCCTTTCAATGGCTTCAACATCTTTCCTGTAATGAGGTGACCAGAACTGCGCGCAGTACTCCAAGTGGGGTCTAACCAGGGTCCTATAAAGCTGCAGCATTATCTCCCGACTCCTAAACTCAATCCCTCGATTAATGAAGGCTAGTACGCCGTACGCCTTCTTGACCGCATCCTCCACCTGCGAGGCCGATTTAAGAGTCCTATGGACCCGGACCCCAAGGTCCTTCTGATCCTCTACACTGCTAAGAATGGTACCCTTCATATTATACTGCTGCTTCATCCCATTGGATCTGCCAAAATGGATCACCACACACTTATCCGGGTTGAAGTCCATCTGCCACTTCTCCGCCCAGTCTTGCATTCTATCTATGTCTCACTGCAACTTCTGACATCCCTCCAAACTATCCACAACACCACCTACCTTGGTGTCGTCAGCAAACTTACCAACCCATCCCTCCACTTCCTCATCCAGGTCATTTATGAAAATGACAAACAGCAAGGGTCCCAGAACAGATCCCTGGGGCACTCCACTGGTCACTGACCTCCATGCAGAGAAAGACCCCTCCACAGCCACTCTCTGCCTTCTGCAGGCAAGCCAGTTCTGGATCCACAAGGCAACAGCCCCTTGGATCCCATGCCCTCTCACTTTCTCAAGAAGTCTTGCATGGGGGACCTTATCGAACGCCTTGCTGAAGTCCATATAGACCACATCCACCGCTCTTCCTTCGTCAATGTGTTTGGTCACATTTTCAAAGAACTCAACCAGGCTCGTAAGGCACGACCTGCCCTTGACAAAGCCGTGCTGACTACTTTTGATCATACTAAACTTCTCTAGATGATCATAAATCCTGTCTCTCAGGATCCTCTCCATCAACTTACCAACCACTGAGGTTAGACTCACCGGTCGGTAATTTCCCGGGCTGTCCCTGTTCCCTTTCTTGAATATAGGGACCACATCTGCAATCCTCCAATCCTCCGGAACCTCTCCCGTCTCCATCGACGATGCAAAGATCATCGCCAAAGGCTCCGCAATCTCCTCCCTCGCCTCCCACAGTAACCTGGGGTACATCCCATCCGGTCCCGGCGACTTACCAACCTTGATGCCATTCAATAGTTCCAACACATCCTCTTTCTTTATGTCCACATGCTCGATCCTTTCTGTCCACCGCAAACCAGCAGTACAACCACCCAGATCCCTTTCCACCGTGAATACCGAGGTAAAGTATTCATTAAGCAGCTCCGCCATTTCTAACGGTTCCGCACAAACTTTTCTCCCTTCACCTTTTAAGGGTCCTATGCCTTCACATCTCATCCTTTTACTCTTGACATATTTGTAGAAAGCCTTGGGATTCTCCTTAATCTTACCCGCCAAGGCCTTCTCATGACCCCTTCTCGCTCTCCTAATTTCCTTCTTAAGCTCCTTCCTACATCCCGTATACTCCTCTAAATCCTTAACACCTCCTAGCTCTCTGAACCTTCTGTACGCCTCTCTTTTCTTATTCACCAGGTTCATCACAACCTTCGTGCACCACGGTTCCCGTACCCTACCAACACCCCCCTGTCTCATCGGAACGTTGTCATGCAGAGCTCCAGACAAACATTCCTTGAAAATCCTCCACTTTCCTTCGGTACTTTTCCCCAAGAATGCCTCCTTCCAATTTACCCGTCTAATTTCCTCCCTGATGACACTGTATTTCCCTTTACTCCAGAGAAACACTTTCCTAGCCTGCCTGATCCTATCTCTTTCCAATGCTATCGTGAAGGAGATAGAATTATGATCGCTATCCCCAAGATGCTCACCCACCGAGAGATCCTCCACCTGTCCAGGTTCATTAGCCAGCACCAGATCAAGTACAGCCTCTCCTCTAGTAGGCTTATCCACATACTGTGTCAGGAAACTCTCCTGGACACACCTAACAAACTCCTCTCCATCCAAACCCCTAGCCCTAGGGATATTCCAATCTATGTTTGGGAAATTAAAATCTCCCATCATGACAACTCTGTTATTCCTACATCTCTCCAGGATCTGTTTCCCCATCTGCTCCTCAACATCTCTGTTACTATTGGGCGGCCTATAGAAAACACCCAGCAACGTTACCGACCCCTTCCTGTTCCTAACCTCCACCCACAGAGACTCCGTAGTCAATCCCTCCACGGCGTCCACCTTCTCTACAGCCGTGACACTATCCCTGATCAACAGTGCCACTCCCCCCCCTCTCTTGCCTCCCTCCCTGTCCTTCCTGAAACATCTAAAACCCGGCACCTGAAGCACCCAGTCCTGTCCCTGAGACATCCAAGTCTCCGTAATGGCCACCACATCACAATTCGAAGCAGCAATCCACGCTCTAAGCTCATCCACTTTATTCACTACACTCCTGGCATTAAAATAGACACATCTCAGACCTTCAGCCTGAGCACTTCCCTTCTCCATCACTCGTCTAACCTCCCTCTTACCCTGTTTACATTCCTTATCTATTTGCGAGCTAACCTCCTCGCTCTCAGTCCCCTCATTTCGATTCCCTCCCCCCAACCTTTCTAGTTTAAAGTCTCTCCAGTAGCCTTAGCCAACCTTCCCGCCAGGATATTGGTCCCCCTGGGATTCAAGTGCCACCCGTCTTTTTTAAACAGGTCACACCTGCCCCTAAAGAGGTCCCAATGATCCAAGTACCCAAATCCTTGTCCCTTGCTCCAGTCCCTCAGCCACGCATTCATTCTCCACCGATTCCTGTTCTCACTCTCCCGCGGCACAGGCAGCAATCCCGAGATTACTACCTTTGCATTCCTCTTTCTCAGCTGTCTACCTAACTCCCTATATTCTCTTTTCATGACCCCTTCCCTCTTCCTACCTATGTCAGCAGTACCTATATGCATCACGACCTTCGGCTCCTCTCCCTCCCCCTTCAGGATTTCTGGGACTCGACCAGAGACATCCCGGACCCCTGCACCAGGGAGACAAACCACCATCCGAGAGTCCCGTCTGTGTCCGCAAAAACGCCTATCTGACCCCCTCACCGTAGAGTCCCCAATTAGCACTACCCTCCTTTCCTTACCCTTTTGCACTACTGGGCCAGGCTCAGCTCCAGAGACACTGCCACCGCTGCTTCCCCCAGGTGGGCTGTCCACCCCAGTAGTACTCAGACAGGAGTACTTATTATTAAGGGGCACATCCACCGGGGTGCTCACCATCAACTGAGCTTTCTCCTTCCTCACTGTTACCCAGTTACCCTCCTCCCGTGGTCCCGGTGTGACCACCTGCTGATAGCTCCTGTCAATGACCTCCTCACTATCCCTAACCCGGCGAAGGTCCTCGAGCTGCAATTCCAGTTCCCTAACATGGTCCCTTAGGAACCGCAGCTCAACACACCCAGCACAGATATGGTCGTCCGGGAGGCTAGATATGGTCGTCATGAACATAGAAATCACCAACAACCTGTCCTGGTCCCCCCATGCCGACACTATAGTTAAGAAAGCCTACCAATTCCTCTACTTTCTCAGAAGACGAAGGGAAATTTGGCATGTCAGATACAACTCTCACCAACTTTTACAGATGCACCATAGAAAGCATTCTTTCTGGTAGTATCGCAGCTTTGTATGGCTCCTGCTCTGCCCAAGACCGCAAAAAACGACGAAAGGTTGTGAAAGTAACCAGTTTCTTCCCACAGTACAAAGATGTGCGGGTTAGGTTGATTGACGATGCTAAAATTGCCCCTTAGTGTCCTGGGATGCGTAGGAGCATGGGTAGGTCATTTCACCAATGAGCCTGCTCTGCCAGTTAATAAGATCATGGCTGATCTGATTGTTGTCTCAATTCCAATTCCACCTGCCTCCAATAACCCTTGACACCCTTGTTAGTCAAGAATCTATATACATCTGGATTAGCGGGTAAAATATGGAGGGATATGGGGGTAGGGCCTGGGTGGGATTGTGGTCGGTGCAGACTCGATGGGCCGAATGGCCTCTTTCTGTACTGTAGGGTTTCTATGATTCTATGATAACCCAATCCATCATGCAAACCAGCCTCCCATCCATTGACTTTGTCTACACTTCCCGCTGCCTCAGCAAAGCAGCCAGTAAAATTAAGGACCCCACGCTCCCTGGACATTCTCTCTTCTACCTTCTTCCGTCAGGGAAAAAGATACAAAAGTCTGAGGTCACATACCAAACGACTCAAGAACAGCTTCTGCCCTGCTGCAGTCAGAACTTTTGAATGGACCTACCTTGCATTAAGTTTATCTTTCTCTACACCCTAGATATGACTGTAACATTACATTCTGCACTCTCTCCTTTCCTTCTCTATGAATGGTATGCATTGTATAGCGCACAAGAAATAATACTTTTCACTGTTTACTAATACATGCAACAATAATAAATCAAATCAAATCAAATATGAATTAGGAGCATGGGTAGGTCATTTCACCAATGAGCCTGCTCTGCCAGTTAATAAGATCATGGCTGATCTGATTGTTGTCTCAATTCCAATTCCACCTGCCTCCAATAACCCTTGACACCCTTGTTAGTCAAGAATCTATATACATCTGCCTTAAAAATATTCACTTACTGTGCCTCTACCACTCCCTGGGGAAGAGAGTTTCAAATTCAAGGCCCTCTGAGATTTGTTTTGCTCATCATCTAAAATGCAAGACCCATTATTTTTAAATAATGTCATCTGGTTCTCAGCCCTTCCACAAGGGGAAACATTCTTTCAGCATTCACCCTGTCAACTCACCTCAGTGTCTTCTCAATCTTCTAAACTCCAATGGATACAGGCCCAGCCTGTCTAACCTTTCTTTATAACACACCCCATCCACTATGCGCACATCGCACATTCATGTCCTAGCAATATCATTCCACAAAACCTGATAACAGTAAACTTTCATGAGCAACAAACTAAACAGAACTCCAGCCATGATTTCATCCTCTGTTCACAAGATAATTATGAATGAAAAAGACCATCTAGCCCATTGTAAAACAATAATTCTTTGCACTGTGGTCTTAGCCCTATAAATCTTCCTTTCTCTATCCCTCATTTACTGGCTGAATGCACAGGGGGATTGATAATGATGCCCCCTCTCGCCTTTTGAATGTATGTGAATAAACTAATCCTCTGAGTTCATCATATCTCGAGTTTGCTTTAGAGTTATTAATAGAAATTGGATCACATGAAAACGGAGAGGTTGGGAAAAACACCACCGCTTAGAAAGAGATAAATCAAAATCAAAATACCCTTCTGCTTACAGATGGGTGGTGTGAGAAGAAATCAATTGAATTAACTCCTAACCCTGTCCTATTTGTAACACTTGAATATGCAGTTTGGTTAGTAGGCAAGGAAGTTCTTTAACGAAAGGAGACAGACAATGGTAACCAGAGAAAGCAAAATAAGTCAAAGAGAATAAGGGATATTAAAATACAGAGAAAGAAATATTAATATTCTGCTAGAATAAATTAAATGGGCCAAGCTTTCTCAGAGAAACCATGTGAAAAATTGAGACAAGGTAAACAGTAAGGAAGGGAGAATTAAAGGGCCATAGCCACAAAGGAAAGTAAAATATAGCATGGTTTAGTCACCAGGTAACTAACAATATAATTGGGAAGGAGGCACCTGTGCAAACATTTGGAAGTGACTCCATACAATACTGCCTAACAGCTCAGCACTGTGAACAAAACTCAACAAATGATTCTCGGCAATAGAGTTTGACACACATAAAATTAACTATTTTTTTCAAGCATGTGCTATTTGCATGAAGCTTTGAGTTCATCAAGGTGTGGGACAATACTGCTGGGCGATGGAACACTTTTGAACTCCAGTGCATCTGGGTTACTGTAGAGTACATATTGCTCAACCCTCTCTGAAAAGGTTGTGCTGGTTTAGTAAGGGAGCTTGCAATTGAAGCACTTTGTTAAAAGTATGGATGGAGCTTTACTCTGCATCTAATCACACCATATATGACTTCACTGGATGCTATTCACCCTCACAGTCGATTAGCAAAAAAGGCATGCGCCCATGTGTTTCATGGAATCCACACCGTGGTGGGATTGTATGCTCCTGCTCCTCTTGACTCCATGGTGGTTTGAAAATGGTGTTTTTTCACAGAAGAACAAAGAAGAACAAAGAACAATACAGCACAGGAACAGGCCCTTCGGCCCTCCAAGCCCGCGCCGCTCCCTGGTCCAAACTAGACCATTCTTTTGTATCCCTCCATTCCCACTCCGTTCCTGTGGCTATCTAGATAAGTCTTAAACGTTCCCAGTGTGTCCGCCTCCACCACCTTGCCCGGCAGCGCATTCCAGGCCCCCACCACTCTCTGTGTAAAATACGTCCTTCTGATATCCGTGTTAAACCTCCCCCCCATCACCTTGAACCTATGACCCCTCGTGAATGTCACCACCGACCTGGGAAAAAGCTTCCCACCGTTCACCCTATCTATGCCTTTCATAATTTTATACACCTCTATTAGGTCACCCCTCATCCTCCGTCTTTCCAGTGAGAACAACCCCAGTTTACCCAATCTCTCCTCATAACTAAGCCCTTTCATACCAGGCAACATCCTGGTAAACCTCCTCTGCACTCTCTCTAAATCCTCCACGTCTTTCTGGTAGTGTGGCGAGCAGAACTGGGCGCAGTATTCCAAATGCGGCCGAACCAACGTTCTCTGCAGCCGCAACATCAGACCTCAACTTTTATACTCTATGCCCCATCCTATAAAGGCAAGCATGCCATATCTTCTATAGATCTATCTCTTCCTGAAATCTCTTACAATCCTCTTCACTGTTTGCCGAATCTTCACTTTTGCATTGTTAGCAGATGTTGATATTGTGCTCTCTATGTCAAAGTTCAATTAATCTATGAATAAAGAACATAAGTGGACCTAGACCAACCTCTGGGATACACTGCCTTCAATTTTTCTCCAATCCAAGATAAAGCAATTAATCTTAATTCTTTAGTCCCCTCTTGTGCCAGCCAGCTGAACTTCTGTGAGAAACCCATGGAAAATCTATGTGCATCACATTTATTGCTTCTCATATGTCTATTGACTCTGTCTTTTCTTCAAATCAAAAGATCCATTAAATTTGTCAAATGTGACCTTCCTTTCACAAATCCATGCTGGCGAGACTTTAACTAACCCTGGCCTTACTAACTTGATTTCAGATTCTGAATTCTAAGTGGGTAGTTTTAATCCTCAAGAATGGGTGGGGTTTGAGTTAGGGGCTAAGTTTCAAACATGACTCCAGCCAGCCTCCAAACGGCCTACTTTCAGCTTTAACTGAGGTGGGGGTGGGAGGCACCTGAGGTGGAAGTGGACAATCAACCTGATTTCAAGAGGGAGGTCGGTCACTGCCATTTTTTAAAACGGCTGCACCCTTCACCTTTACAGGTTTTTTTTATTTTTCTCTGATGTTGGCCAGGTTTCCCAAGGCTCAAGAAACACCAGATAAAACGAGGCAAGGCAGGTTGAATCCATCAGGTAACTGCATTTACATACTGTTTGAGGCCAAGAGGGGCAATGTTTTCTCCAGGCCAAACATTCTTGCCTCTGTATCCCACCTAAGATCTGACATCCATCCCACGTGACTCCCAGCTCCACCCTGATCTTAAATTCCCACCTCTCTGACCTTCCACCCCATTTGGATCCCTGACCCCCAATTCCATCACAATCTCTGGCCCTCATCCCTTCAATAAAGTTGCCTGTAAACTGTAAACTGACCATGCAATAACTCCGAAGGTATCCTGAACACCACACATAAGTTGTCCTCTTTAAGATACCGTGTGTGACAAAAATGTGAAGGCACCTTGCAAACAAATGCGCAGACATGCACAAGGAAAGAAAATTGGGACAGGATATTGCTCCTCACCGCAATCTTTGATCGTCACCTTGGCAACATCTAACCCCTAACCCCTTACAACCTCTGACACTCACCCCCTAACCTCAGTCTCCAAATCTTAGCCCTGCAATCTCTGATTCCCCGCCCCCATTGCCCCCAGCCTGATAACTGGCACCTAGCATCATCAATCTCAGGATTTCTGACTCCTCCAACCTACCTGGCTTCTGCTATTTGCTTTCCTGTTTGGCAGGCAGCCATGCAATCTGCCAGTCATGCTGACTACCAGTTGAGAAAACTACTAAAAAAAGCATTAAAAACCCTTCAATTAAATGCTGCAGGCCATCCGGGAAACCATTTCTTCCGGGTTTCATGTTTGGAAATCTTTCCAGCCTTCTTCCCACCCTGTTCTCTTGTTACTTGGCAGCTGAATTGGGTGCAGTATGCAGAGTGCAGTCTGACACCAGTTTAATCATTCTCTTCTCTTATTTCACCATCTTAGCAATGTCTCCAACAACATTTGTTGATTGGTGCATTTTTAACCCCAAGTTTCCCAAGTCAAACTCAACTCCAATTTTAGCCACTTCAAACACATTGATGGAGTACGCATGTCATCTCCTTCTTCTTCACCTTTGTAACACTTCTGTCGGCATTGAGTTTCACTTGTTGTTCTACCCATATATCTTGTCCAATTCATTCTGTCATTTTCAGCTGTCTCTTCCAATTCCACTATCCACCATTTTGACAACTTTCCATTCTGTTTCTGAATCCACATCATTTATGTAAATTAGAAGCAGCAGTGGTCCCAACACTAAACCTGCGTCCCAAATTACCTTGGATACGTTCTTTAATGGGTATTTATAGCAGGTATCTACTCCTTTGAAAGACAAAAACCGAACAGGAAAAGTGAGCTAGCCATGGCTATCAAGAATAAAGATTGCATTAGGTCAAAGAAAGAAGCTTACAAAGTTGCCAAAATAAAAGTAAGCCTGAGGATTGGGAGCATTTTAGAATTCAGGAAATGAGGAAAAGAAACTGATCAAGAAAGGGAAAATAGAATGTAAAATAAAACTAGTGAGAAACATAAAAATGGTCTCTAAGTAAAAAGGAAAAAAAAGCAAAGACAAATGTGACAAATGGCCATTAACAGATAGAGCAGGAGAACTGATAAAGTGGAATAAGGAAGTAGCAGCGAAATTAAACAATTATTTTGTGTCACGAGAATGAGGATCTGAAAGAAATTACTGTCAGTACAAAAATAGAAGTTAATCGGGGCTAAAAGTTGATAAATCCTCTGGACCTGATGATCTACATCCCAGAGCATTGAAAGAGGTGGCTATAAAGATAATGGATGCTTGGATGTTCATCTTCCAAATTTCTATAATTTCTGGAATGGTTCATACAGATTGGAAGGTAGAAAATGTAAGCCTACTGTTTACAAAATAAGGGAGAGAGTAAACAAAGAACTACAAAAACATGTACCTTAACAGTGCTTTCACTTAAAACACTCCCTAAGATGACAGGAAGAGAAGCTAGGAGAGGTAGCCAGAGTCAAGGGAGCAGCGTATTAGGTGGACGTGAAGTCGTGGGGAAGAGGAAAAGAATTCTAGAGTGGAAGTAATGTATTGGCTGCAGATTCTGCCAATGACGGTGGAATAGCATGCACAATAGGCCAGTGTTGCAAGAGTAGAATGTACAAAAAAGGATGTTTGCTTCAGGGAAATCGTAAATCTAGGAAGATATGCGGAAGGACAGGGATCGAGTGTAGGCTGGTAAGGATATGCCCTGTGGGTCTTTGCATGCAATAGGATCAAAGCAGCAGAGTTCTTAAGTTGGATGAAATTTCACATCAGGTTTTATAAAATGAGTCGTCAGAAATTAACTCAATAACTTAAGTTTCCTAAGCTAAGTCTTCTCACTTCTGAAAATCTACCTCTTTGCACAAGCTTTTGGCCACCTGCCTTATGAACAGACCAACCAGTAGGGCATGTCCTAAACCAAAACTAGTGAAGGATTGTGGAAGGACTGAGAAGGGAATGTAAATTAGAGTGGATGAACTCAATGTCTAATCAGGTACAGAGGGATAGGAAAAGCTCGAGAAAAAAAAGTTTGCATCGAAAGAAAAGAAAGATAGAAAGGAAAAGTGGAAAAAATAATTACATTTGATCGGCGGGATTCTCTAGCCTGTGCTCGCCTCAAAACTGGAGAATCCCGCTCGACATCAATGGACCTTTGCGTGGTCTGCCCCCACCCCCCCACCCGCTACAATTCCTGTGGCAGGCAGGACAGGAGAATTCTGGCCAATATTTTTTTTTAAATCTCCAACAATTAATACCTGAAGGAATGAGACTCCATAAATAATTTTCACCGCCAGAGAGGTTGATTGGCAATAATTAAAAACTTTTTAAAATGCATTCTTTCATGACGTGGGCATCGTTGGCAAGGCCAGCATTTGTTCCCCACCCCTAATTGCCCTTGAAATGAATGGCTTTCTTGGCCATTTCAGAGAGTAGTTAAAAGTCATCCACGTTACTGTGTGATGCACCTCAATGAGCACCCGGAAACAAGGCTTTAGAACTGAAGGCTTTAATACATTAACAATGAAACTACTAACACAAATTCACCCGTTCAGACTGAAGGGGTCCTGCCGGAGCAGGGGGTCTTATACCCTGCCACCGGAGGCGGGACCCCACTGGAGTGTGCCACGATAACACTTAGGACAGGTAAACACCCTAACCCAACAACATAGTACAACCCCCATAACAACAACACCCTAGCCCAACAGTAACACAATAACAACCCCAGTGGTGAACCAACGATGGTTCACCACATTCACCCCTCCTTTAGGAACCAAAGGTGGCGGGGTGGATGAAAACAGACAATGACAAAAAAAATAACAGGATTCACAAGTCCAGACGGTCTGGAGGACCACACCGACGCTGCGATCTTCTCAACACCGGTTGCGAAACCGGAGCAGGTGCTTGCGGTGGCTCTCTCAAAGCAACATCTGGCTGTCCCCTCAAAGACTCCCGGGCCGGCCGGCCCTGATGAGGCGATGGTGTAGGGGATCCTGGAACGTTTGGTGGTGGTGGTGGTGGCGATGATGGTGGCGCCGATCTCCGAGTCTCAGGCAAGCTGTACATGGGAGTAAAAGTGTTATGCACTGGTCCCGGTGCTGACCGCGCCACGTCTGGGGAAGTAATGAGGAGTAGTGGATCTGTGACTGGGGGAATAGGAGCGACAGGAGTTGCTACGTCCCCTGCGGGCGCCAGGTCTCTAATGGAGACAGTGTCCTCTCGCCCGTCAGGATATGCCACATAGGCATACTGAGGGTTGGCGTGGAGGAGTTGGACCGGTTCGACCAAGGGGTCGGACTTGCGAGCCCTCACATGGCGCCGCAGAAGGACGGGTCCTGGGTACGTCAACCAGGCTGGCAATGAGGTCCCCGAGGACGACTTCCGAGGGAATGAGAACATCCTCTCGTGGGGAGTAGCATTGGTTGCCGTACACAGGAGGGAGCGGATAGAATGGAGCGCAGTTGGAAGGACCTCCTGCCACCGGGAGACTGGAAGGCCCTTGGATTTCAGTGCCAGTAGGACAGCCTTCCAGACTGTAGCATTCTCCCTTTCCACCTGTCCGTTACCCCTAGGGTTGTAGCTCGTGGTTCTACTAGAGGCAATCCCGAATGAGAGCAGGAATTGCCTCAAGTCGTTGCTCATGAACGACGAGCCCCTGTCGCTATGAATATAGCAGGGGTACCCGAACAGGGTAAAAAGCTCACTGAATGCCTTGATGACGGTGGCAGTCGACGTGTCCGCACAGGGGAAAACAAACGGAAACCGGGAAAATTCGTCTATTATGTTAAGAAAATAGACATTCCGATCCGTTGAGGGAAGGGGGCCCTTAAAATCTACACTCAGCCTCTCAAAAGGGCGAGTGACCTTGACCAAATGTGCCCGGTCTGGTCGATAAAAGTGTGGTTTGCATTCTGCGCAAATCCGACAACTTCTAGTAACTGACCTGACCTCCTCCACCGAGTAGGGTAGGTTGCGGGCTTTTATGAAGTGGTAGAGTCTGGTGACTCCAGGATGACACAGATCATTGTGGAGAGCCTTCAAGCGGTCCTCCTGCATGATGGCGCATGTTCCGCGCGAGAGGGCATCCGAGGGCTCATTGAGCTTCCCTGGACGATACATAATATCGTAATTATAGGTGGAGAGCTCAATTCTCCACCGCAAGATCTTATCGTTCTTGATCTTGCCCCTCTGCGTGTTACTGAACATAAACGCCACGGATCGTTGATCCGTGATCAGGGTGAACCGCTTACCTGCCAGGTAATGGCGCCAGTGTCTGACTGCCTCCACAATGGCCTGAGCCTCCTTTTCCACCGCTGAGTGCCGAATCTCTGGGCCTTGAAGGGTGCGGGAAAAAAACGCGACGGGCCTGCCTGCCTGGTTTAGTGTGGCGGCTAGGGCGAAGTCCGATGCATCACTCTCCACCTGGAAAGGGATGGATTCATCCACCGCGTGCATCGTGGCTTTCGAGATGTCGCTTTTCAAAACCTTGAAGGCCAATTGGGCCTCCGGCGTAAGTGGGAAGGTCGTGGACTTAATGAGCGGACGAGCTTTGTCCGCGTAGTTGGGGACCCACTGTGCATAATACGAAAAGAACCCGAGGCATCTCCTCAGTGCTTTCGTGCTAGCGGGCAAGGGAAGTTCAGTGAGTGGGCGCATACGGTCTGGATCAGGGCCAATGACCCCGTTTTCCACCACGTATCCGAGGATGGCTAACTTGCGCGTACGGAATACGCACTTCTCCCTGTTATAGGTCAGATTCAGGCGAGATGCAGTGCGTAGAAAGTGTTGGAGATTCATGTCGTGGTCCTGCTGGTCATGGCCGCAGATGGTGACGTTATCCAGGTACGGGAAGGTAGCCCGCAACCCGTTCTGGTCCACCATTCGGTCCATAGCACGCTGGAAGACCGAGACCCCATTGGTGACACCAAATGGAACCCTGAGGAATTGGTATAGACGACCATCCGCCTCAAAAGCCGTATATTGTCGGTCCTCTGGGCGGATGGGGAGTTGATGGTAGGCGGACTTAAGGTCTATGGTAGAAAACACTCGGTACTGCGCAATCTGATTGACCATATCAGAAATGCGCGGGAGAGGATACGCATCCAGCTGCGTGTATCTATTAATGGTCTGACTATAGTCGATGACCATCCGAGGTTTGTTCCCGCTTTTGACTACCACGACCTGCGCTCTCCACGGACTAGCACTGGCCTGTATGATCCCTTCCTTGAGGAGCCGCTGAACCTCAGATCTAATAAAGATCCGGTCCTCAGCGCTGTAACGCCTACTTTTAGTAGCGATGGGCTTGCAGCCAGGTACCAGATTTTTAAAAAGGGATGGTGTCGTGATCTTCAGGGTGGATAGATTGCACGCGGGGCGCTTTGGGCAATTTGGAGGCTGCGGCTGGTTCCCTACTGCCAGTGAAGGGAGTGGCCCACCGTACTGTAGGATCACACTCCTCATGTGGGCCATAAAGTTTAGTCCGAGGAGAATTGGCGCGCAAAGGTGAGGTAGCACAAGGAGCCTGTATTGCTCGTAAACTGTGCCCTGTACCTCAAGAGTTACCATACATCGTCCTTGGATCGGTACAGACCGGGACTGTGATGCCATGGAAATTGTCTGTTTGGCAGGGAGAACCCGGAGTCCACACCTTTTAGCAGTTTCAGGGTGTATGAAACTTTCGGTGCTCCCACTGTCAAACAGACAATTCACAGTTCTGCCACTAACCTTTACCTCCATCATGGAATGTTCCAGTCTGTAATGCCTGGTCTGATCCAGAGAGATCGACGCCACCGTTGGCCCCTGGGCGTCACTGCATGCTGCCGATGTGGATGCTGAGGACCCCTGCTGGTCGCTGCTGCATGCTGCCGATGTGGATGCTGAGGACCCCTGCTGGTCGCTCCTAGTCGTCGTGGACCATGATGGCCGCCCCCATGAATCGCATGTGGCCGAGGGCTCCAAGCGCAGCGACTCCTGGTGGTCTTCCTCCTCCTCTGTCTGCCACGATGGCGCCGTCCTGAGATCGCACGTGGTCGGACCTCGTGGGTACTGCAGCGCCGAAAGAGATGGTCTCCGTTCTGGAGGGTTACATGCTGCACTGCCGTTTTTAGGTTTGGACCTGCAGACTTTGCCGTAGTGGCCTTTTTTACCGCACTGGCTGCAGATTGCCGTTCTTGCCGGACACTGTTGCCGTGGATGCTTGGCCCCACCGCAAAAATAGCATCGCTGGCCACCTGGAGCTGCCGCCGTCGTCGAATCGATCTGGGAGCGCGGGTTCGCGGGGCGAGGAGGGAGCAGAGCTTGCTCCAACCACGTTGACTGCACGTGGTCCTCGGGGTACAGCGCCAAGCTCTTCGACGCCGCCTCCAACCTCACGGCCATCCCCATTGCCTGGGTCAAGTTGAGTTTCCCCTTTTCTAATAATTTAAGTCTGATGTACGAGGACCCTACCCCTGCTACGAACGCGTCTCGGGCGAGGTCTTGCATGTACTGCTTGGCGGAGACATCCTTACAGTCACAACCCCTGGCAAGCTGCAGGAGTTCATTGGCGTAGTCTTCTATGGTCTCGCCCGACTGCCGACGTCGTGTAGCGAGGAGATAACGAGCGTGAATCTCGTTGGGTGGCGTAATGTACCTATTCTTTAGGAGCTCGACGGCACCCTGGTAAGTGGAAGCTGCACGAATGGCTAGGTAAATCGTGTCGCTTACCCTTGCGTGGAGGACCTGGAGTCTATCACTGTCTGTAGTGATAGCTACCGAGGCTGCCAGGTAGTCCTCGAAGCACTTCCACCAATGTTCGAACGTGTTAGCTGCACCGACCGCACGTGGGTCCAGTGTCAGACGATCCGGTTTTAGGATCTGTTCCATATTCTCAGTTAATGTATTAAATTGATGCACCTCAATGAGCACCCGGAAACAAGGCTTTAGAACTGAAGGCTTTAATACATTAACAATGAAACTACTAACACAAATTCACCCGTTCAGACTGAAGGGGTCCTGCCGGAGCAGGGGGTCTTATACCCTGCCACCGGAGGCGGGACCCCACTGGAGTGTGCCACGATAACACTTAGGACAGGTAAACACCCTAACCCAACAACATAGTACAACCCCCATAACAACAACACCCTAGCCCAACAGTAACACAATAACAACCCCAGTGGTGAACCAACGATGGTTCACCACACTGTGGCTCTGGAATCACATGTAGACCAGACCAGGTAAGGACAGCAGATTTCCTTCCATAAAGAATGTTATTGAACCAGATGTGTTTTTACAACAATTGACAATTATCATATTGCTAAAAAGACTCTTCCCCTTGCAATGACAGATTAACTTTCTGTAGCAAGTTTGTTTTGTGTTTACTGCTCATACAGTGGGGGGAGTCTTACCAAAATATCTCTAAGTGTCAGGCTCAGACAGGCCAGTACAGAGGATAGGATGTGCAAATGATTAAAGTTCAGGAAGAGAACATCAAAGATGATCACTTATTATGACTCACCACAGATGTACTCTTGAGGTAAAGCAACAATGCAAAAGAGAGGCAAAACTGCTCGAAACTATAGCCAGCTTGCTGTGTAAGGAAAGTGGTTGTACAGTTTTATCCAAGGGAAGGCTTAATAGCGCCACCGTGTGATAGAATATAAATTTAATTACTTCACATCCATCTGTAATTTTGAGCAGCTGTAATCAACTGTTATATTACTGCTTTATGCTGTTATTATGCGAAATCATGTTGGTGTTGAGACCTTGTAATGTTTAAGATTAAGATTATAGTGATGCTTAACACAGCCATAGTATTAGAGGGTTGGATGGAGAGAAATTTGTTGAGTTTATTCAGGAGGAATTTCTCATTCAGTATGTGGATGGCCCGACTAGAGAGGGGGAAAAACTTGATCTCCTCTTGGGAAATAAGGAAGGGCAGGTGACAGACGTGTTAGTGAGGGATCATTTTGGGACCAGTGACCATAATTCCATTAGTTTTATGATAGCTATGGAGAATGACAGGTCTGGCCCAAAAGTTAAAATTCTAAATTGGGGCAAGGCCAATTTTGATGGTATCAGATAGGAACAGTTAATTGGGGGAGTCTGTGGGAAGGCAAAGGGATGTTTGGTAAGTGGGAGACTTTCAAACGTTTGTTAACCAGGGTTCAGCGTAAGCACATTCCTCTTAGAGTGAAAGGCAAGGCTGGTAGAAGCAGGGAACCCTGGATGACTCGGGATATTGAGGCCCTGGTCAAGAAGAAGGAGACACATGACAAGCATAGGCAGCTGGGGTCAAGTGGATCCCTTGAAGAGTATAGAGGGTGGAGGAGTAGAGTTGAGAGAGAAATCAGGAGGGCAAAAAGGGGATACGCGATTGTTTTGGCAGATAAGGCAAAGGAGAATTCAAAGAGTTTCTACAAATACATAAAGGGCAAAGGAGTAACTAGGGAGAGAGCAGGACCTCTTAAGGATCAACAAGGACATCTATGTGTGGATCCACAAGAGATGGGTGAGATCCTAAATGAATAGTTCTCATCAGTTTACACTGTTGAGAAAAGCATGGATGTTAGGGAACTTGGGGAAATAAATAGTGATGTCTTCAGGAGTGTAGGAGAAGGGGGTGCTGGAAGTCTTAAAGCACATTAAGATAGATAAATCCCCAAAACCTGATGAAGTGTTTCGCATGACACTGTGAGAGGCTAGGGAAGAAATTGCGGGTGCCTTAGCAGAGATATTTGAATCATCGATAGTCACAGGTGAGGTGCCTGAAGATTGGAGGGTGGCAAATGTTGTGCCTTTGTTTAAGAAGGGCTGCAGGGAAAAGTCTGGGAACTACAGGCCAGTGAGCCTCACATCTGTGATGGGTAAGTTATTAGAAGGTATTTTGAGAGACAGGATCTACAGGCAACGACTGATTAGGGACAGTCAGCATGGCTTTGTGAGTGGAAAATCATGTCTCACAAATTTGATTGAGTTTTTTGAAGGAGTAGCCAAGAAGGTAGATGAGGGCAGTGCAGTTGATGTTGTCTACTTGGACTTTAGCAAGGCCTTTGACAAGGAACCACATGGTAGGTTGCTGCATAAGGTCAAATCTCACGGGATCCAGGATGAGGTATCTAAATGGATACAAAATTGGCTTGATGACAGAAGCCAGAGGGTGGTTGTAGAGGGTTGTTTTTCAAACTGGAGGCCTATGACCAGCGGTGTGCCTCAGGGATCAGTGCTGGGTCCACTGTTATTTGTCATTTATATTAATGATTTGGATGAAAATATGGGAGGCATGGTTAGTAAGGTTGCAGATTACACCAAGATTGGTGGTATAGTGGACAGTGAAGAAAGCTATCTAGGATTGCAACGGGATCTTGATCAATTGGACCAGTGGGCTGATGAATGGCAGATGGAGTTTAATTTAGATAAATGCAAGGTGATGCATTTTGGTAGATCGAACCAGGGCAGGACTTACTCAGTTAATGGTAGGGCTTTGGGGAGAGTTATAGAACAAAGAGATCTAGGGGTACATGTTCATAACTCCTTGAAAGTGGAGACACGGGTGGACGGAGTGGTGAAGAAGGCATTCAGCATGCTTGGTTTCATTGGTCAGAACATTGAATACAGGAGTTGGGATGTCTTGTTGAAGTTGTACAAGACATTAGTAAGGCCACACTTGGAATACTGTGTGCAATTCTGGTCACCTTATTATAGAAAGAATATTATTAAACTAGAAAGAGTGCAGAAAAGATTTACTAGGATGTTACCGGGACTTGATGGATTGAGTTATAAGGAGAGGCTGGATAGACTGGGACTTTTTTCTCTGGAGCGTAGAAGGCTGAGGGGTGATCATATAGAGGTCTATAAAATAATGAGGGGCATAGATCAGCTAGATAGTCAATATCTTTTCCCAAAGGTAGGGGAGTCTAAAACTAGAGGGCAGAGGCTTAAGGTGAGAGGGCAGAGATACAAAAGGGTCCAGAGGGGCAATTCTTTCACACAGAGGGTGGTGAGTGTCTGGAACAAGCTGCCAGAGGTAGTGATAGAGGCGGGTATAATTTTGTCTTTTAAAAAGCGTTTAGACAGTTACATGGATAAGGTGGGTATAGAGGGATATGGACCAAACGAGTAATCGGGACTAGCTTAGGGGTTAAAAAACAGGGGCGGCATGGCAAGTTGGGCTGAAGGGCCTGTTTCTATGCTGTAAACCTCTAAGATTCTATGACTCTATTTAGACTGTGATTCATCAGCTGCGTTATTAGCAGATGCAATTATGGCCATGAAATCATCCAACATGTCAAAAACACAAATATCGATAGTGTGATTTTGGTTAACGATCTTCCCAGCTGCCTTCCAATGATGCAATCAGTTCCCCGCCCAGGAGAGGGCGCAGGCTTGATTTGCATGTATTACCATCTCATTAGCGGGCATCACGACACATTGTCCACTCTTGTTATATCTTCCCACCCAGCTGGCATGTGGCATCACACTGGCGTGAACCGCGAAGCTCTTGAAAATTGGAAACTTGGCGTCATATCCTCCAAGGAGGAGGTTGGAGGTGATCTCCATGTCGTCACTATCCGCCAGGGAGTCCAAAGGGAAAGAGGGCATCGGACAGCTCAAAGTGGTGGGGCGTAGGGGCAGCAAGAAGAGGGTAGCTGCCAGGGGTCTGTGATTGACCTCACGGGGACCTGTAAATTTGTCAATGGGAGCTGTGAGATGGGAGAGGCATCTGTGAGGTTAGGGTGGGTTTTTTTTCTGTGCCATGCAGACTTGCCAGCTGGGCTGGGTGGGTGTGTGTGTGCACACGTGACCATGTTTGCTGGAGCCCCCTCCTTGGGGTGGAGGGAGAGGGGGTGCGGGAGGCGGTGGGTGGTCGTTGACTGGAGCTGACAACTTATTATCCAGTGATTTTTATTATGGAGGGATGCCAGCAATGAGCCCCCTGATGGCTGTCGCTCGAGTTACCAGGATGCATATTAGCTCAGACTAGCACTGAGGGGCACCTATTAGCTCAGACTGGTGTTGAAGTGGAAAATTTCCTGCTTCTTGACTGTGATATAAAGACTCAAACAAAATTCGTTCCAACAATATAACAAGCATTTATTTACAAATAACTGCATGCAGTATATGGCTGAAACTTGGGGTCAGAGAGCAGTTGGTACAACTGCTGATTCTTCCACAAGTCCGCAATTACACAGAGAAACAGTTCAGTATTTATACATAATCATTGTCAGTTTTCGTGACCAGAGCATATTCAGGAATTCGATTAGTAATAGAATCATAAGCAATATCATTAATCATGTTTTAACTTGCTGACCTCCTCGAACTCTTTGTCTCATTATTCATACCCTTATCTTGTCCTTTGATGGAACAGAAGAAGGTTGGTGACTCCTTCCTCCCTGACCTTACCTTGTTTTATTTACTCATACAGCCTTATTTACTCTTACAGGGATCTGGCATTTTGAAATAGCTTTGGTCAGCCGTTCTTTATATTGTAACAAATAGTTGACCAATTTTCCCATTATACCCTTACTTAGTTCGTACAACTTCACACTGGCACTGAGGGATACCTATTAGCTCAGCCCAGCACTGAGGGATGTCTATTAGCTCAGCCCAGCACTGAGGGATACCTATTAGCTCAGCCCAGCACTGAGGGATACCTATTAGCTCAGCCCAGCACTGAGGGATACCTGTTAGCTCAGCCCAGCACTGAGGGATACCTATTAGCTCAGCCCAGCACTGAGGGATACCTATTAGCTCAACCCAGTTCTGAGGGATGTCTATTAGCTCAGCCCAGCACTGAGGGATACCTATTAGCTCAGCCCAGCACTGAGGGATACCTGTTAGCTCAGCCCAGCACTGAGGGATGTCTATTAGCTCAGCCCAGCACTGAGGGATACCTATTAGCTCAGCCCAGCACTGAGGGATACCTATTAGCTCAGCCCAGCACTGAGGGATACCTATTAGCTCAGCCCAGTTCTGAGGGATGCCTATTAGCTCAGCCCAGTTCTGAGGGATGCCTATTAGCTCAGCCCAGCACTGAGGGATGCCTATTAGCTCAGCCCAGCACTGAGGGATACCTATTAGCTCAGCCCAGCACTGAGAGATGCCTATTAGCTCAGCCCAGCACTGAGGGATACCTATTAGCTCAGCCCAGCACTGAGGGATACCTATTAGCTCAGCCCAGCTCTGAGAGATGCCTATTAGCTCAGCCCAGCACTGAGGGATACCTATTAGCTCAGCCCAGCACTGAGGGATACCTATTAGCTCAGCCTAGCCTTCTCAAAGCCCACCTCACCGTCCAAACGGGAGCATCCAAGTGTGACCAAGAAACCCAAGACCCTCCTGAAAGAGCCTTCAGCAGTTCCATGTGTACAGGCGGGTGGGCTAGAAATGTCCTAGCTGTGGCACTGTTCCAGTAGGTCCAGGATTAGACATGTACATGGCCTCTCCAATGTGCCTGGTAGGGGCTCACGAGGGAGTTGGTGATGGGACGTTCGCGAATGCTAGCTGCCCATTCAATGCAGGAGGGTGATGATAATTCGCAGTGAGAAAAAGCCTGTGATGCTCCTCAGGAATACAATGAATGCCTGGCTGATGACAGCTCACAGACTCTCTGTGGCTTAGTTATTTCAGAGTGATGATGGGTGGAGTCAGTAAGCTCTCCTGATGCTGTCTCTGGGGCTGGGAGTTCAGTTAAAGGATTCTCTGTATCATTACTGTCAGTGTGAGGAGAAAAACATGCACTGAGATGACATCATCACATAGAGGGGATGGAGACAGCGCTGTAGGTCCAAATGCATCCCTAATGTTAGATTTGTCATTGCTGTCACCAATTAGTGGAGATCAGGCAGCCTTAAAGTGGTCAACAAAGGTGTGTTTAAATACATAGTGAGATCAAAATTAAATATATAGAAACGTCGCTACATCCTAACTGCCTAACAGGACCGTGCAATAACAATTTCTTAACCCTCCCAACCCCACCACCACATCTGGTTGTCTCCCCAGCGTCCCTATCTGAGGTTGAAACAGCCTGCTGTCTGCCATATCCTGCTGCCTTGGCGGGTATCCTCTGGAGGGCTGGGACCTGGATGGCGGAAGACCTGGATGGAGGATACCCAACCTGTTCTGTTTGTTGAGATGGAGGTGTTTTGGTATCTGGAAAGGGTGAGTCAGATGGACTGGACACTCCCAGAGTCTCAGCTTGCCTGTGGCAAAATGGTTACCTTCCTCGTCTCCAAACCATCCAATGTCAAGGCACCCTCGTGAACCTCGGAGCTGGCTTCCTTGCTGCCATCCTCTTGGCTGGACTGTGAGCAAGCACTGTGCAGCTGGCTAAATGATTGAATTGCTCAGCTGACCCCAGGGCAGCCGGTTCTGACACATTGTGCCATGAGCACTGCATTATTCACATGAAAATCTTTTTCCAAATGTCTAACAATTTTGGTCTAGATCACACTGACGGGGTCGGTGGGATTCACTCTGGTTTTCGCGCCAAGAATGAAATTCAGTTAAATTTTGGGAAGAGTTCATTTTTAGATTTTGTCAATTTATTTTATCAATCGCTTGTAACCACTGATACTGAATTTATACTTTTTCATCACAGTACAGATGATGTATCCCTGGGCTGTATTTTTGCATTGGGTCAGGAAACAGAAGCCTGGACTGCTTCCAGGTCCCAAACTCACCTCCGAGGGGGAAATAGATTGATGTCGCATTTTTCTTGGGGGCAATCCCTTCTTGGGGTTGGTGACCAATTAGAAGCCGCGGTGGCCGGAACAGAGGCAGTGCAGATGAAATGTGGGCCCCATTTGAACTCCCAATAGCAGCCATTACCCTGGTTTCCATTTGAATCCTTAGGAAGAAAGCATAAGATTCCCTGAGAGCCTAGGGAGACTGCAGTGCTATGAGATATTGATGGAAAGCTGGAGGCCTGGCACCTCGTGGCAGGACAGCCCCTCGGTTTTTGGACACAACCCCGAAGATGATATTTAGGGCGATGAGGGAGAGCAAAAAGGTCCTCTTCCCGTAGGGTGGCAGGAGGAGGACACTTATCTAGGTAAAGTTCAAAGTTTATTTTTTAGCATCACAAATCGGCTTACATTAATACTGAAATGAAGTTGCTGTGAAAATTCCCTAGTTGCCACATGCTGGCGCCTGTTCAGGTACACTGAGGGAGAATTTAGCATGGCCAATGGATACAGAACTGGCTCGGTCACAGAAGACAGAGGGTAGCAGTGGAAGAGTGCGTTTCTGAATGGAGGGCTGTGACAAGTGGTATTCCTCAGGAATCAGTGCTGGGAATTTTGCTGTTTGGAATATATATAAATGATTTGGAGGAAAATGTAATTGGTTTGATTCGTAAGTTTGCAGACAACACAAAGGTTGGTGGATTTGCGGATAGCGATGAGGACCATCAGAGGATACAGCAGGATATAGATCAGTTGGAGACTTGGGCAGAGAGATGGCAGATGGAGTTTAATCCAGACAAATGTGAGGTAATGCATTTTGGAAGGTCTAATGCAGATAGGAAATATACAGTAAATGGCAGAACTCTTAAGATTATTGATCGACAGAGGGACCTGGGTGTACAGGTACACAGATCACTGAAAGTGGCAACGCAGGTGGAAAAGGTAGTCAAGAAGGCATATGGCATGCTTGCCTTCGTTGGCCAGGGCATTGAGTTTAAAAATTAGCAAGTCATGTTGCAGCTTTATAGAACCTTAGTTAGGCCGAACTTGGAATATAATCTTCAATTCTGGTTGCCACACTACCAGAAAGATGTGGAGGCTTTGGAGAGGGTATAGAAAAGATTTACCAGGATGTTGCCTGGTATGGAGGGCATTAGCTATGTGGAGAGATTGGAGAAACTTGGTTTGTTCTCACTGGAACGACGGAGGTTGAGGGGCGACCTGATAGAAGTCTACAAGATTATGAGAGGCATGGACAGAGTGGATAGTCAGAAGCTTTTTCCCAGAGTGGGAGAGTCAATTACTAGGGGGCACAGGTTTAAGGTGCAAGGGGCAAGGTTTAAAGGAGATGTACGAGGCAAGTTTTTTACACAGAGGGTGGTGGGTGCCTGGAACTCGCTGCAGGGGGAAGTAGTGGAAGCAGATACGATAGTGAGTTTTAAGGGGCATCTGGGCAAATACATGAATAGGATGGGAATAGAGGGATATGGTCCCCGGAAGGGTAGGGGGTTTTAGTTGAGTCGGGCAGCAAGGTTGGTGCAGGCTTGGAGGGCCAAAGGACTGTTCCTGTGCTGTAATTTTCTTTGTTCTTTGTTCAATGCACCTAACTGGCACATCTTTCAGACTGTGGGAGGGAACCGGAGCACCTGGAGGAAACCCATGCAGACACGGGGAGAACATGCAAACTCCACACAGACAGTGACCCAAGCCAGAATCGAATCCAGGTGGAGGAGGTGGTTAAGAAGGTGTATGGTGTGCTGGCCTTTATCAATCGAGGGATTGAGTTTAGGACTCCAGGGATAATGATGCAGCTATATAAGACCCTCGTCAGACCCCACTTGGAGTACTGTGCTCAGTTCTGGTCGCCTCATTACAGGAAGGATGTGGAAATGATTGAAAGGGTGCAGAGGAGATTTACAAGGGTGTTGCCTGGATTGAGTGGCATGCCTTATGAGGATAGGCTGAGGGAGCTCGGTCTTTTCTCTTTGGAGAGACGTAGGATGAGAGGAGACCTAATAGAGGTATATAAGATGTTAAGAGGCATCATAGAAATCATAGAAATCATAGAAACCCTACAGTGCAGAAAAAGGCCATTTGGCCCATCGAGTCTGCACCGACCACAATCCCACCCAGGCCCTACCCCATATCCCTACATATTTACCCACTAATCCCTCTAACCTACAGACACTAACGGGCAGTTTTAGCATGGCCAATCAACCTAACCCGCACATCTTTGGATCGGGTGGACTCTCAGAGGCTTTTTCCCAGGGTGGAAATGGCTGCTACGAGAGGACACAGGTTTTAGGTGCTGGGGGGTAGGTACAGGGGAAATGTTAGGGGGAAGTTTTTCACACAGAGGGTGGTGGGCGAGTGGAATCGGCTGCCGTCAGTGGTGGTGGAGGCAAACTCAATAGGGACTTTTAAGAGACTCCTGGATGAGTACATGGGACTTAATAGGATGGAGGGTTATAGGTAGGTCTAGAAGGTAGGGATGTGTTCGGCACAACTTGTGGGGCCAAAGGGCCTGTTTGTGCTGTAGTTTTTCTATGTTTCTATAGTGGATAGAGGTGCCTAATTTCACAATCGTTTGTCCTTCTAGGAGAAACAACCACATACTACCCAGGAAAGGGTGCAAACAGGTGATGGTATCACATAATTCCAGATGATTACACACTGGAAGACTGAGCAATGACAATAGCCAGGGTCATGGAGCAGCAGGAAATCAGCGATTAAAGAGGGCAATGTGCAGTAATTGATATCCCGTCTATTGGATGCTGAGCACTGAGCTGAACTGGGTAATCTCAGCACTGCTCTGCTCTCCTAGGCTGGTTGGCATGATCTCTTCTCGTGTCTCACACAGGTGCAGACATCCACCCAAAGAGACCTTCTCCCTCCGCGAGCCCGGAGGAACCTCATGCAATGGAGGAGGCACTGTTATGCACAATAAGCACATTGTCTATCAGCACAAATACTCAAACCTCATGTTTAAATTGGGTGGCACTGAGTTATGGGCATGGTACGAGTATGCAGGAGGAGGTGCCAGAGGTAGAGGCAGATGAGGGAAGTTCCCCTCAGAGTAAAGAGGACAGGCAGAGCCCTATTCAGCTGGGCACAGATGCAGGGCCCTAGGAACCACAAGAAATAAGGATCCATCTAGAATAACAACAGCAGATGAAAGGGTGTGAGCTCAGGGGCTGAGAATGGAGAAATCCATCCTGCTCACGTTCACCACAATGGCTCAGGGCTATGACGGCATGAGCTTCACTTTGTGGAGAGTTCTGTGCAGCATCACTCTGAGTGGATGCTGGCAATTCGACATTCCACTACGACTCCCACCAATTTTTACAGATGTACCATAGAAAGCATCTTCTTCGGATATATCGCATCTTGGTATGGCCCCTGCTCTGACTAAGACCCCAAGGCACTATAAAAGTTGGAAATGAAGCCCAGTCCATCACGCAAACCAGCCTCCCATCCATTGACTCCATCAGCACTTCCCGCTGCCTCGGAAAAGCAGCCAGCATAAACAAGGACTCCATGCACCCGAGACCCATACTTTTCCACCTTCTTCTATCAGAAAAAAGACACAAAAGTCTGAGACTACATACCAACTAACTCAAGAACAGCTTCTTCCCTGCTGCCATCGGACTTTTGAATGGACCTATCTTATTTTAAGTTGATCTTTCTCCTTAGCTGTGATTGTAACACTATATTTTGCACCCTCTCCTTTCCTTCTCCCCTATGTATTCTTTGAATGGTATGTTTTGTCTGTATAGCGTGTATCCGAGTATATGTGACAATAATAAATCAAATTAAATCAAATCAAATCAATGCTACTTTGACCGAGTCATGTCCCCTTTTCATTACTTTCAGCTGGTTGTCCAATTTTACTTGGCAGCCTTGCCTCCGACCTTCTGCCCCACTATGCAAGGAGGACAATGATCCCCAGCACTGCCTGAGTGCAGACTGTCCCTGCCACCTGTACAGTGCCCTGCCACATACAGTGCCCTGTGCATAGCCACATGTCCTGTCTGAAGACAATACACATCTCTTTAACCTGTGATTAATGCTCCCTCCTCCACTCACATTGTCTGTATCTTTAAGAACTGGTTGGCTGTAGAGATTTGCATTCTAATCAGTATTCTGTAACTTGATTTTGTGTCTCTGCGCCCTGTTTGAGAGCAGATTTCCACTCCATCTGACGAAGGAGCAGCGCTCCGAAAGCTAATGGCATTTGCTACCAAATAAACCTGTTGGACTTTAACCTGGTGTTGTTAAAACTGTTACTGTGTTTACCCCAGTCCAACGCCGGCATCTCCACATCATGACATCCAAATTAAGTCAGCTACTATGGCCGCGATTCTCCCAAAAGTGCTGAATTGGCAGCAAAACTGGTCTAGATCGCACCAGTTCTGACAGTCCAGCTTCTCACCTGAATCTCCGCACTGTGTGCAATGCAGAGGGTCCGGTCATGAATCTCATTAAACGCTCAGGGGGCGGGGCCTATTTGCACTAAAGAGCCTGAAATCGGCAGGATGGAGTGGGAACGCATGCATGTGCACATCATTGGGAGATCACAGAAAATACCTCCCAGGATCCAAATCAGTGCCATCAAAACTCCACACATATCGTTGGCCTCATTGCAGGCCCACATAACCCCCCCCCACATGGCTGGCCTCATTCCAGCCTCCCACAACCCCCCCACAGAGACATCACTGGCCTCATTGCAGGCTCCCACAACCCCCTCCCCCCACATCGCTGACCTCATTGCAGGCTCCCACAACCCCCTCCCCCCTCATCGCTGGCCACATTGCAGGCCTCCACAACCCCCCCACATCGCTGGCCTCATTGCAGGCTATAAGACCATAAGACCATAAGACATAGGAGCAGAATTAGGCCACTCGGCCCATCGAGTCTGCTCCATCATTCAATCATGGCTAATATTTTTCTCATGCCCATTCTCCTGCCTTTTCCCCATAACTCCTTATTAATCAAGAACCTATCTATCTCTGTTTTAAAGGCACTCAATGATCTGGCCTCCACAGCCTTCTGCGGCAAAGAGTTCCACAGATTCACCACTCTCTGGCTGAAGAAATTCCTCCTCATCTCTGTTTTAAAGGATCATCCCTTCAGCCTGAGGTTGTGCCCTCTGGTTCTAGTTTTTCCTACGAGTGGAAGCATCCTCTATACGTCCACTCTATCCAGGCCTCACAGTATCCTGTAAGTTTCAGTAAGATCCCCCCCTCATCCTTCTAAACTCCAACAAGTACAGACCCAGAGTTCTCAGCTGTCCCCAAGCCAGCTGCTGGCTTGTTCCTCCCAAGGCTGGTGGAGATGCATCAGGAAACCCGAGGAGTTGTGGAAGGGCTGTCAGCTACCATGCTGCGACTGCAAGGCTGTTTAGGGGAGTCGAATGGAGTGCTGTTGCAGGAGGTGGTGCCAACACAGCGTGAGACCCAGGCCAACACTGCAAGGATGGCGACCACAGTGGAAAGCCTGGCTTAGGGGTCCGTCCTCAGGAGTGACAGGGTCCAGGCCATCCTGAAGACACAACGGGCCACGGGCGAGTGTGTTTCCGGCATCCAGGAGGCACAGCATTCGATGGCCATGGGTGTCGGGGGCATGTGGGAGACACTGCTGGCCATGGCTGGGACTCTTGCTGGCATTCTGGAGACACAGCAGGCTGTGGCTGTGAGCCTCGGCAACTTAGCGCAGGCTCAGTGGGCTACTGCTGAGGGGCTCCAGAGCCTGGCTCGCTCACAGAATGCTGTAGCGGAGGGGCTCCGGAGCTTGGCCGAGTCTCAGAGGGCCAGGGCTGAGGGATCACACATCATGGGGCAGATGCATCTAGACCTCCAGGACTGGCAGAGCCAGGTGATGCTGGAGATTCTGGAGCTCAGTCCAGCTACCCTGACATCCCATGGATTGTCCCCGGGGCCTCTGAACACCCCAAGGGAGAAGGAAGAACTTGAGGCCATGCCAGGGTCTTCCACCCAGGAGATCCCAGACGTCCAGAGACTTTCCGATTCCCCACTTCCTCACACCGCGGCATCTCAGGGCCAGTGAGATGAACAGGGTGGCACCGAAACAGTGCCATCCGCAAGTCAGCCGGGGCCTTCCAGGTCCCGGCCACTCAGGGGACATCTGCCAAGGGTATCACAGGCAATGGGCGTGCATCACAGCTGGACACCTCCACCTTCAATGTGCATCTTGGGATAGCATCTAGAAGAAGCAGTAGACAGCACAAAGTTAGAAAGTTGTAGTTCACTAGAGGGCACAGGTGAAGGTCAGCATTAGTCAGGGTTTGGTCATCATTTATGTTAAGAGCACAATAAACTGTTAATTGCACATCATGCTGTGACTAATGTGCCTCTGATTCTTCCCCCCCCCCCTCCCCCCGCCCCACAGCTCAGTGTTCCCAACTTCCCAAACATAGAGGTGCTGTCTGTTGAGCCTTGCAGACTCAGCTACATGTTTCAGAGTGCCTGCCCTACCTTCCCCAACATCCACCAGACCCTTGGTGCAAGTGGCCCTTCCCCTCTCTTGGCCAAA
This sequence comes from Mustelus asterias, assembly GCF_964213995.1. NCBI lineage: Eukaryota > Metazoa > Chordata > Chondrichthyes > Carcharhiniformes > Triakidae > Mustelus > Mustelus asterias. The sequence goes on from NC_135805.1 coordinate 63,804,799, forward strand.
CAACATGTGTCCCCAACCCTTACAGCTACGTGGGCCAGGGTGGCAGCGTGCATTCGGGGTACAGGTAGGAGTTCAGACTTGAGTTGCACCAGGGACAGGATCCCAGTGTGCACAACAACGAGTCGTCATCATCCTCCAGCCTTCCACCAAGACTCGCAACCATTGCCAACCCAGGCACATTAACAGGTTTGGATGTTTCTGGGGGATAGAGTGGTTGGATGACAGGAGCAGGGGAAGGGTGATGTGACGGTTTGAGGGCCCAGATCAGTTTGGAGGGGGAATAGCGGCTGCACATGCTCCTGGGGTGTGGTGGATGTGTGTTGGTTGCAGCCCCCTCACTGCACAGCACCAGCTCGGTGAAGCTGGCTGCAATCAAGGCGTCCCTCGCTGCCCTTCCCTGCTAGACATCTTCCATCGCCACCCGCCGTCTCTCCTCCGACTCTTCATGAGGTGGGGCACCCACCTCATCCCCTCGCTGCTCCTCCTCCTCCTGCTCCAGCTGGTCTCCCCACTCCCCATTACGCCAAAGAGGTGGGAGACGCAGACATGGACGGAGATTGTCATGTGGAGTCCGCTAATGGCATGCAAAGGTATGCAAACTTATGTTAAACAGCGGCCCGCCGATTTTCAGCAGGTTCTTGGTGGCGCCATTTTTCTCTGGCTGGGAGATGCGCGCGGGCCGAAAAAACTGGCGGGGACCCCGCAAAACGGCCGACCTGCACATCTCCCGGCTGGACCCAGAAAAATGGCAGGTGCAGATGGGAGAATCGCGGCCTACATGTAAAATCCTAATCATGAACATCAATCACAATCCATACTGCCTCTTTCAATAAATGGATTAGGAAAAAGCTCATCCGATACAGTTCAACCAATATGTGTTATGCAAAGTGATTTAGTTTGCTTTCTGCATTCAGAAAAGAAAGGATACTTTCCCCATACTTGTTAGAATGAAATGCAAGATCAAGTCACACATATTAAATCAGACCAATTCCCCTGGATACTAATATTTGAAATCTTGCCATACATTTGGATAGTCATTCATTTAAGAACTTTGCACAAAGTGAATGAAATCAATTTTTGTTAAGTAGTCAAAACAATCACACATCTAATAGACATTGAAAGAATTGTCCAATTACATAGTTATAACTGATTAAACACAATCGATCACTATTAATTAGGCCCAACTGAACACAGTGTCTCATCACTGGACAAAGGTGAGGTCCCAGAGGATTGGAGGATAGCTAATGTGGTCCCATTATTTAAGAAGGGTAGGAAGGATAACCCGGGAAATTATAGGTCGGTGAGCTTGACGTCCATGGTAGGGAAGTTGTTGGCGAGGATTCTTAGAGATAGGATGTATGCGCATTTAGAAAGGAATAAACTCATTAACGATAGTCAGCATGGTTTTGTGAGAGGGAGGTCATGCCTCACTAACCTGGTGGAGTTTTTTGAAGAAGTGACTAGAATGGTTGATGAGGGAAGGGCCGTGGATGTTGTCTATATGGACTTCAATAAAGCGTTTGACAAAGTCCCTCATGGTAGTTTGGTGCAAAAGGTTGGATCTCATAGGATAAAGGGGGAGGTGGCTAGATGGGTGGAGAACTGTCTTGGTCACAGAAGACAGAGGGTGGTAGTGGAAGGGTCTTTGTCCGGCTGGATGCCTGTGACTAGTGGTGTTCCGCAGGGCTCTGTATTGGGACCTCTGCTGTTTGTGATTTATATAAACGATCTGGAAGAAGGTGTAACTGGGGTGATCAGTAAGTTTGCGGACGACACGAAAATGGCTGGACTTGCAGATAGTGAGGAACATTGTCAGAGGCTACAGAAGGATATAGGTAGGCTGGAAATTTGGGCAAAGAAATGGCAGATGGAGTTCAATCCTGATAAATGCGAAGTGATGCATTTTGGTAGAACTAACGTAGGGGGGAGCTATACGATAAATGGCAGAACCATAAAGGGTGTAGATACGCAGAGGGACCTGGGTGTGCAATTCCACTGATCCTTGAAGGTGACGTCACAGGTGGAGAAGGTAGTGAATAAGGCATATGGCATGCTTGCCTTTATAGGACGGGGCATAGAGTATAAAAGTTGGGGTCTGATGTTGCAGTTGTATAGAACGTTGGTTCGGCCGCATTTGGAATACTGCGCCCAGTTCTGGTCGCCACACTACAGAAGGACGTGGAGGCTTTAGAGAGAGTGCAGAGGAGGTTTACCAGGATGTTGCCTGGTATGGAAGGGCTTGGTTATGAGGAGAGATTGGGTAAACTGGGGTTGTTCTCACTGGAAAGACGGAGGATGAGGGGTGACCTAACAGAGGTGTATAAAATTATGAAAGGCATAGATAGGGTGAACGGTGGGAAGCTTTTTCCCAGGTCGGTGGTGACGTTCACGAGGGGTCATAGGTTCAAGGTGAGGGGGGGAGGTTTAACACGGATATCAGAAGGACGTATTTTACGCAGAGGGTGGTGGGGGCCTGGAATGCGCTGCCGGGCAAGGTGGTGGAGGCGGACACACTGGGAACGTTTAAGACTTATCTAGATAGCCACATGAACGGAGTGGGAATGGAGGGATACAAAAGAATGGTCTAGTTTGGACAAGGGAGCGGCGCGGGCTTGGAGGGCCGAAGGGCCTGTTCCTGTGCTGTATTGTTCTTTGTTCTTTGTGGACCCTTTCACCAATCTGATATTCTTTGATGGAATCGGTTTTGTCTTTAAAATTGTGCCAGCAGATGGTGTCGTTACAATAAAGTGGAGAAGGGCTGCTGATCCTCGTCACACGAGGCTGAGATTTTTCCATTGTGTGCATTCCATTTAATCCCTAGTTGGGAAAAATCCTGAATTTTACAGTCCTGAAACAAATACCAAACTTTCAAGAATTCCTGAAATGTTTCTCGAGCACATTAACGTAAAATTCCCACTCGTATAAGTTGTTGACAACTCCTTCGTTGATATGGTCCTCTGAGGTCAAATATCCGTGATATTTATCCAACCCATTCTGATCCTGCTTTCTCTCCGAAGTTTATGAGCCATGTCCTATCTCTCATTTAAAAAATGCTGGGCAGAATTTTCCCAAATTCTGACAGAATGTCAGGTTCAAACTGGATACCAGCGTGTATCTCTCCAGATGCACTGCCGAATTTTCATAGTGCCGGAAAATCTGGGGCATGGTTTGCACCATCACTTTGGCAGGCGGTATCTGATAGAGCCAGCAAGGCTGGCTCCACAGAGATCAGGTTGCCATTTTTGAAGGACGCCCCAATCCCAAAGTTACATTTAAGGCCCCCACCCTCATGAAGATATGGACCCCCCACCCCCCCCCCCCCCTACCACAATGCCAACATCAGGGCACCGCCCCAACTCCACAGTCACTGGGGTTCTCTCCTCATCCCCCACTCCCTTGCAGGCATCGGAGTTCTCTCCAATCCTCCCCCCCCATGAAAGAGGGATACCCCCAATGCCAGAACCTTCTTGGCACTTTCCCCCCATGTGCCCTTTGGCATTACCCCAAGCACAGGCAGGTACCGGGGGGCAATGCCCAGCCTAATCCCTCAACCCCCGTGGCCTCCAGGCACCTCTGTGCCCCCAGCATGGTCATCATGACTGGTGTTCATTTTTGAAAAACCAGTAGTGATTCGCACGGACGTGATGTCACGCTGTCAGTGGGGAGGATAAGTTGTGGGCGGAGGCTACAGCTTCAAGCCCATTAATTATATTCAAATTTATTACATCTATGGGAATAAAACCTTGGTGTGAGGTTTTTGAGAATCAATGCTACAAGCCATCATGCCAAGCTGTGGTCATGGCTAGAATTGTAAATATCTCCATTCTTAAAATCAGTCTTTAATAATCATTCTGAAGACACAAAAACAATTTTTAAAATACCATTAAAGATTATTTATATACTACCACCTTTCCCAGCAGAACCTGCTGGTGCACTGAACCATGGTTGAGGTAGCAGGCCTTGTCAACCACCCTTGTATTGCCCCATTTAAGTTGGCAAAAAACCTTTAGATCCAATGTCTAAAAAATCCAGCAGGCAATGTAAAATTGTGGATGATTAGGTAGTTAACATTTTTAATAGCTTGTTAATTAGCTTTTCTAAAAATGGCAGGCAGGTTCCCAATTTCAGCATTCACCCGACTTCCATTTGATTGAAGACTGGCATGATGCCATTGGCTTGGTGACATGGCATCATCACGTTGAATTTTACATAAGCACCAGGTGGCAGCACATCCAATTTCTGAACATAAAGTGCACCCCATGGTGAGAGTTGTAGACCCTGGTGCCTACATCCTGAAGACCCTGCCTTACTATCCATCCACTCTTGTCAACACTAGATATCTACACTGCAGCCTGGCTAGCCTGTCATAATTGTTTTCCTCCCTCAACTCGATTCAGAGCAATAGCTCATGGAGAAAGTTACAAGCGAACCAATTTTTTACCACTCTGTTGTGCAATATATCGATACACTAACACATTGGTTGGAATATATTCCAAATATTGTAACAGTGACTGCAAATGTGATTGAATGCTCCACAAATCTAATTTGTTCATCATCAAATTATGCAGAAATCGTCATTAAATTATAACTATGTTAAAACAAAAACATTTTACTCTTTAGAAAGGAAGATAGGGTCAAAAACTGATTTTTAAAAAATTTATCTTGCAAATTACGTTTTAGGGTCAATCTGTATGCTTATTTATCCTTTTGAATTCTCAAAGCTCATATTCCATAAATCTCCAGTGTTACAATCACTGTAGAGACTGATAACATTGACAAAAGAAATCTGCCCCTCCAGTTAATTTTCAAGAACATGGGAGGAGGTCAGGGACAGGGGGAGAAGCTCGAAAAGTGACCCTGCTCAGACCTCAGCTGGGAAAGTGTGGGGAGATGCCTCCATCAACAGCCTCCTTTTAACATCAGACTCACCTGATGAAGGAGCAGCGCTCCGAAAGCTCATGATTCCAAATAAACCTGCTTGACTTTAACCTGGTGTTGTGAGAATTCTTACTTTTAACATCAGGCACCCCTCCACCTACAAAAAAGGTCTGGCTACTGCAAGTGCGTCCTCCCCTGACCAGCCACTCTAATAACACATTTTCTCCACTCTGTCCATTCTCCCAGGTCTCACTTTCCCTTACTGTCCTGAGACCCCAAACCTTACCTCTGCTGGACTCCTGGGGCTCTGGGCACTGATTGCAGTTCCAGTCCTGTCCACTGCAGCTTCTGGAGCTTCTGGGATTAGAGAGCTGCTGGCCAATCAAGTTGGTCAGTGGCCCTCTGAGGTGGGATGTCCTCCTGAGTAAGGGGCTGGAGTCCCATCTCTGACCAATGAACACACCTTGGAATTTGAAATGGCCACAAGGGAACTAGTTTTGGTGGGGATGTGCTTGTCGCCAACCCCTTGGATGGCGGGAAGGGAAACTCTGCCATCTGAAAAATCCTGGTCCATGGCAACATGAACCCACACGAACCTTGCACCTAGATAAAAATGCTGATTAGCATGATACCCCAACTTTCATTTATATTGGAATTAAAAGGATAGTTCAAAGCCCAACTGATTACACCCCAACATTCTCAACACTTTTCTGGGACTTTGGAGACTCAGAGTCTATCCATTGTTAGCACATAGACTGTCATCATTCTTCCCAACTGTAAACTTCCATTTTCTTTCCAGTAAAACAATTTGAGTCCCTTCAATCTCAAGCAATCAAACCACCTAAACTTACTGTCAGGCAGGCTTCCGAACAGATCACGTGACCCCCTTCATTGTTTCTTAAGTTAAACACACAGTCCAGAAATATAGCAATCTTATAAGCCTCACATTGTAATACTGATTTTGGCTAATTCATGAGGTAATGATTGATCTAACATTTCAAACCATATTTCATCTATTGAAAATTTCTGTGGAATTTGTTAATCCAAAAGATTAATTTGCTATCATATATGTTAATTTGCTCTTTAAAAGTCTTTTTTTTTGTTGTAAATTGTGAATTTCTATGTCCACTTTCCCGTTCATCTTTGTCACGTGAACTTTCATAAAATAGTGCAGGGTATCCCGGATGCATCACCTTTTATCCATAATTAATATATGTCAACTGATAAAAAGGAAATATGCTAATAGATAATTATAGATGAAATATCTTATATTATTTTAAAATTATTCATAAAAACCCTACGGTGCAGAGGGAGGCCATTCGGCCCAACAAGTCTGCACCAACAACAAGCACACCCCAAGCCCTATCCCCACAATCCCACACATTTACCCGGTTAAATCCCTCTAACCTGCACATCCCGGGACAATTTAGCATGGCCAATCAACCTAACCCACACGCACATTCTTTGGACTGTGGGAGGAAACCGGAGCACCCAGAGGAAACCCACGCAGACACAATGAGAATGTGCAAACTCCACACAGACAGTGACCCAAGCTGGGAATCGAACCCAGGTCCCTAGAGCTGTGAGGCAGCAGTGCTAACCACTGTGCCACCATGCCGCCCCAACCACTTTGCCACCGTGCCACCATTGCTGAAACAATTGCTGAACAAACCCCAATTCAGTTAGAGTTAGTTCAAGGACTATTTCAACATTAGAACAGAAATGTTCTGTTTGGTGTGGTTGGAAGACAGAGACACTCACGAGCACTACATGGGAAAACCCCAAGGCATTCTACAAGTATGTGAAGAGCAAGAGGATAAGACATGAAAGAATAGGACGTATCAAGTGTGATGGTGGGAAAGTTTGTATGGAACTGGAAGAAATAGCAGAGGTACTTAATGAATACTTTACTTCAGTATTCACTATGGAAAAGGATCTTGGTGGTTGTAGTGCAGACTTGCAGCAGATTTAAAATGCTTGAGCATGTAGATATTAAGAAAGAGGATGTGTTGGAGCTTTTGAAAAGCATCAAGTTAGATAAGTCGCCGGGACCGGATGAGATGTACCCCAGGCTACTGTGGAAGGCAAGGGAGGAGATTGCTGAGCCTCTGGCGATGATCTTTGCATCATCAATGGAAATGGGTGAGGTTCCGGAGGATTGGAGGATTGCGGATGTTGTTCCTTTATTCAAGAAAGGGAGTATAGATAGCCCTGGAAATTATAGACCAGTGAGTCTAACCTCAGTGGTTGGTAAGTTGATGGAGAAGATCCTGAGAAGCAGGATTTAAGAACATTTGGAGAGGTATAATATGATTAAGAATAGTCAGCAAGGCTTTGTCAAAGGCAGATCATGCCTTACGAGCCTGATTGAATTTTTTGAGGATGTGACTAAACACATTGATGAAGGAAGAGCAGTAGATGTAGTATATATGGACTTCAGCAAGGCATTTGATAAGGTGCCCCATGCAAGGCTTATTGAGAAAGTGAGGGGGCATGGGATCCAAGGGGACATTGCTTTGTGGATCCAGAACTGGCTTGCCCACAGAAGGCAAAGAGTGGTTATAGATGGGTCATATTCTGCATGGAGGTCGGTCACCAGTGGAGTGCCCCAGGGATCTATTCTGGGACCCTTACTCTTTGTGATTTTTATAAATGACCTGGATGAGAAAGTGGAGGTATGGGTTGGTAAGTTTGCTGATGAGACAAAGGTTGGAGGTGTTGTGGATAGTGTGGAGGGATGTCAAAAGTTGCAGCGAGACATTAATAGGATGCAAGACTGGGCGGAGAAGTGGCAGATGGAGTTCAACCCAGATAAGTTTGAGGTGGTTCATTTTGGCAGGTCAAATAGGATGCCGGAATATAATATTAATGGTAGGACTCTTGGCAGTGTGGAAGATCAGAAGAATCTTGGGGTCCGAGTTCATAGGATGCTCAAAGCAGCTGTGCAGGTTGAGGCTGTGGTTAAGAAGACGTATGGTGTACTGGCCTTCATCAATCGAGGAATTGAGTTTCGGAGTCATGAGATAATGTTGCAGCTATGTAAGACCCTGGTCAGACCACACTTGGAGTACTGAGCTCAGCTCTGGTCGCCTCATTACAGGAAGGATGTGGAAGCCATAGAAAGGGTGCAGAGGAGATTTGCAAGGATGTTGCCTGGGTTGGGGAGCATGCCTTATGAGGATAGGTTGAGTGAGCTCGGCCTTTTCTCCTTGGAGAGACGAAGGATGAGGGGTGACCTGCTAGAGGTGTATAAGATGTTGAGAAGTATTGATCGAGTGGATAGTCAGAGGCTTTTTCCCAGGGCTGAAATGGTTGCCACAAGATGACACAGGTTTAAGGTGCTGGGGAGTAGGTACAGAGGAGATGTCAGGGGTAAGTTTTTCACTCAGAGGGTGGTGGGTGTGTGGAATGGGCTACCAGCAACGGTGGTGGAGGCGGATTTGATAGGGTCTTTTAAGAGACTTTTAGATAAGTACATGGAACTTAGTAAGATAGAGGGTTAAAGGTAAGCCTAGTAATCGCTAAGGTAGGGACATGTTCGGCACATGTTCGGCTGAAGGGCCTGTATTGTGCTGTAGTTTTTCTATGTTTCTATATTGGAAATTTGGACATGTCATATTTTAGGAACCATTTTTGAGAGTAATGTTTATTTACTCTTAATGGTAAATTGGGTTTTTAACAGGTCACAAATAATAGTCTATTATTTCTGCTAAATCATTGAAAAGTAAAGCTTTTAAAGGGCTTCAGCTGAATAGGAACAGATAAGAACTGAAAGCAAGAAAGGGTTTTGTCCATTATCAATTAACACAGAAACTCAGAGAACCACAATACATCTAAGTGCAAAGCAAATGGACATACATACAAACGGACGCAATAGGAGCAGGAGCTGGTCATTTGGATTTATGTTGGATCACTATATATCAAAAGCATTGCTTTCCTGAAGTTGAACTAACGTGTGTAGTAACTGGATTTACACCAGGAATAATTCTGTTGTTGCATTACTGAACTAATAATCTAAAGGTTGGATTAATAAATGTGAGTTTGAATCCCACTGTGGAAGATTGAGAATTTGATTCAGGCTTAAAAATATTTGGATCTGTTGGATTTACAGAATTTGATGATCTCCCCTTAATGTAAGACAAGTTCAGGGTGAGTTGGCATAGACATTATTACATATAAATAAATTATATATACATGTGTACTGGAAAAGTGACAGAGGACAAACAATAATTTCTTATGTACCATAATTATGATATTAAAAAAGGGAGGTAAAGCAAGTACATGAAATAATGGAATATATTATGGTGAACATATGTAGTGGTCAAGATAATGGAACTTTTGCTCAACAATGTAGCAGAAGAACAACTAGAAGCCAAAAATATAATGAAAAATAGTTAGCACAGACAATGCAGGTGCTGTAGTAAGTGCAATATATTGAATTTTCAAAAACCTTCTGACAACTTGTGATGCACCATCAATCAAGCAAAGACTAGTTTGTATGCAAGAACAAATAGGCTTTTATTAACAAGAACTTGGAGCCATCCCTGTCGGAGATCTGGTCCGTACTAAAGGCTAGGGAGAGGAGCCATCGCCTTTATACCTGGACCAGGGGGAGGAGTCTTGGGCGGAGCCGGCAGGGATGTGCCACATATACAGATAATAACAGATACTAACAGTGGTTAACCAGAACAGATAACAGATAACAGTGGTTTACCACATTCACCCCCTGTTTAAAAAAAGAGTCCGTCGGGGGTGAGGCAGAATGAACAATATTTACAGGTTCAGTCTATCCGGGGGCTTGCTCTGCCGCTGTGACTGCTATAGTGCCAGTTCCGATGTAGTTTCAGGTCGCGGTGTTGTTTCAAGCGCCAGGACGTTGTTGTCATCAGTAGTCTCTTCCGATCGTCGAGTGCGTGGTGGCAACTCCTGGGGCTCAGGCGAGCTGTATACAGGGGCGAGAGGAGTGAATAGTGGTTCTGATGTGGTAGGGACAAAGTTGGGGATTGGAGGTGAGGGGTTGGGGGCCATAGTGGTCCTTGAGTCACCTGTGGGTGCTAGGTCTCGGATAGATACCGTGTCCTCCCGCCCATCGGAGTGTGCCACATAGGCGTACTGGGGATTGGCGTGGAGGAGTTGAACCCTTTCGACCAGGGGGTCAGACTTACGGGTCCTGACATGCTTCCGAAGCAGGACAGGGCCCGGGTATGCCAGCCACAACGGTAGTGAAGTCCCCGAGGAAGACTTCCTGGGGAACACGAGCGTGCGTTCGTGGGGGGGTGGCATTGGTTGCCATGCACAGGAGGGACCTAATGGAGTGTAGTGCCTCTGGTAGGACCTCTTGCCAGCGGGTGACTGGAAGGCCTTTAGACCGTAGCGCTAGTAAAATGGCCTTCCAGACTGTTGCGTTCTCTCTCACCACCTGTCCGTTACCCCGGGGTTGTAGCTAGTAGTCCTACTCGAGGCTATACCTTTGGAGAGCAGGTACCGTCGCAGTTCATCACTCATGAAGGAGGATCCCCAGTCGCTATGGATATAGCTAGGGAAACCGAACAGAGTGAAGAGGCTGCGCAGGGCCCTGATGACCGTGGCCGAGGACATATCTGGGCAGGGAATAGCGAAGGGGAAACGTGAATACTTATCAATGACATTGAGAAAATATATGTTGCAATCAGATGAGGGGAGGGGGCCTTTGAAGTCAATGCTTAGGCTTTCAAAGGGGCGGGTGGCTTTTATGAGGTGTGCCCTGTCTGGTCGGTAGAAGTGCGGCTTGCATTCCGCGCAGACCTGGCAATTCCGAGTTATAGACCTGACATCCTCAATGGAGTAGGGCAGGTTACGGGCTCTAATGAAGTGAAAAAACCTGGTGACCCCCGGGTGGCAGAGGTCGTTGTGGAGAGCCTGTAACCGGTCCACCTGCGCACTGGCACATGTTCCACGGGACAGGGCGTCAGGTGGCTCATTGAGCTTCCCGGACCGATACAAGATATCGTAATTGTAGGTGGAGAGTTCGATTCCCCACCGCAATATCCTATCGTTCTTGATCTTGCCCCGCTGCGTATTGTTGAACATGAAGGCAACGGATCGTTGGTCCGTGAGTAGGGTGAACAGTTTACCAACTAAATAGTGGTGCCAGTGCTGTACAGCTTCCGCTATGGTTTGGGCCTCCTTTTCGACAGAAGAGTGTCGAATTTCGGGGCCTTGGAGGATTTGTGAAAAGAAGGCCACCGGTCTGCCCGCCTGGTTAAGGGTGGCGGCTAGGGCGAAGTCAGACGCATCGCTCTCCACTTGGAACGGGATGGATTCGTCTATAGCGTGCATCGTGGCCTTCGCGATGTCAGCTTTGAAGCGGTCGAAGGCCAGACGGGCCTCTGCCGTCAGGGGAAAAAGGGTGAATTTTATCAGCGGATGGGCTTTATCCGCATAGTTGGGGACCCACTGTGCATAGTACGAGAAGAAACCCAGGCATCTTCTCAGTGCTTTGAGGCTAGTGGGGAGGGGACGTTCCAGGAGGGGACGCATACGGTCGGGATCAGGGCCGATGACCCCATTCTCCACTACGTACCCGAGGATGGCGAGGCGGTGTGTACGGACTTCTCCTTATTGTAGGTCAGGTTAAGGAGGCTAGCCGTGTGCAGGAATCTGTGGAGGTTGGCTTCGTGGTCCTGCTGATCATGGCCGCAGATGGTGACATTATCCAGGTACGGGAAGGTAGCCGGCAGCCCGTTCTGGTCTACCATTTGGTCCATTTCCCGCTGGAAAACCAAGTTGGTGACGCCAAAAGGGACCCTAAGGAAGTGGTAAAGGCGACCATCCGCCTCGAAAGCCGTATATTGGCGGTCCTCCGGGCGGATAGGGAGCTGGTGGTATGCTGACTTCAAGTCAATGGTGGAGAACACCCGATATTGTGCAATCTGATTGACCATGTCAGATATGCGGGGAAGGGGGTACGCGTCCAGCTGCGTGTATCGATTAATGGTCTGACTGTAGTCAATGACCATTCTGTGTTTCTCCCCAGTCTTAACGACTACCACTTGTGCTCTCCAGGGGCTGGTACTGGCCTCGATGATCCCTTCCTTGAGGAGCCGCTGGACTTCGGACCTGAAAAAGGCCCTGTCTCTAGCACTATACCGCCTGATCTTGGTGGCGATGGGCTTGCAGTCAGGAGTGAGATTCGCAAACAAGGAGGGAGGGGCAATTTTAAGGGTCGAGAGACTGCAGGTGGTGCACGGTGGGCAATTTAGACGCCGCTGATTGCAGACGGAGAGCGGGGGAAAAGGCCCATTATACAGTATAGTGACACTCTTCAGATGGGTCATGAAATCTAGCCCCAAGAGTAGAGCAGCGCAGAGATGTGGCAGCACGAGGAGCCTGAAGTTCTTGTACACTGTGCCCCGCACCTTCAGGGTCACCACGCAGTACCCGAGGACATTTACAGAGCGGGATTGTGATGCCATGGAGATCGTTTGCTTGACGGGCCGCACGGAAAGGGCATATCAACTCACAGTATCAGGGTGAATGAAGCTCTCCGTACTCCCACTTTCAAACAAACAATGCTCCCTGTGCCCGTTTACTTCTATGTCCATCATGGACTTAGTGAGTCGGTGAGGCTTGGACTGGTCCAGGGTAACCGACGCCACCGTTGGATCTTGCAGATAGTCATAGGGGGCTGATGAGGTAGGAGGTGGCGGCCCCTGCTGGTCGTTCGCAGCTGAAGTGGTCCAAGATGGCGGCCCCCACGGGTCGCTGGCGGCCGATGATGTCATCCAAGATGGCGGCCCCCGCAGGTCGCACGTGGCCGGAGTCATCCAAGATGGCGGCCCCCACGGGTCACACGCGGCCGGGGTCGTCCAAGATGGTGGCCCCCGCGGGTCACACATGGCGCTCGTGGATTTGGAGATGGACTTATGGCAGACTTTGGCATAGTGTCCCTTCTTCCCACACGCGGAGCAGAACGACTCCCTCGCCGGGCAGCATTGTCGGGGGTGCTTACCCAGGCTGCAGAAGTAGCACTCCGGGCCTCCAGAGGCTGCTGCAGCGGTCAGATCACCGGTGAGACGTGGCGTGGCATAGGTCTGTGGCCCTCCCGAGTACAAGGGGTAGCGACGGCTGCGGTGTCCACGATGCGTCCACGTGGTCAGGTGAGTGGGCCTCGAGATATTGGGAGGTCACCTCTAAGGATTCGGCCAGTTCCACAGTTTTCTTTAAGTCCAGCGCATCCTGTTCCAGTAGCCGTTGTCGGATATAGGTCGACCCGATGCCCGTGACAAAGGCATCCCTGATTAAGTCCTCTGTGTATTGGATGGCAGTCACAGTCTTGCAGTTGTAGTTCTGGGCAAGCAGTCGCAACGCGCGCAGGAATTGGTCAACCGATTCTCCTGGCTGCCGTCTGCGCGTAGTTAGGAGATGTCTCGCGTAGACTTCATTAGGCCGTTTGTTATACTGGCCCTTTAAAAGTTCGATGGCGTCCTTGTAATTTTCTGCATCCCGAATCGTAGAATATACTACGTCGCTTACCCGGCCGTGGAGCACCCGTAGTCTGTCGGCATCCGGACGGATGACAGCGGAGAGCCGATGTAGTCTTCAAAACATTTCAGCCAATGAACAAACGTGTTTGACGCTCCTACAGTTTGAGGATCCAGATTCAATCTGTCGGGTTTTAACATCTGCTCCATTTTAAAATCTTGTTAATAAAATTGATGCACCATCAATCAAGCAAAGACTCGTTTGTATGCAAGAACAAATAGGCTTTTATTAACAAGAACTTGGAGCCATCCCTGTCGGAGATCTGGTCTGTACTAAAGGCTCGGGGGAGGAGCCATCGCCTTTATACCCGGACCAGGGGGAGGAGTCTTGGGCGGAGCCGACAGGGATATATACAGATAATAACAGATACTAACTAACAGTGGCTAACCACAACAGATAACAGCTAACAATGATTTACCACAACCTGTATAGTATACTCTTGACTTTTTTATTTGTTAATGGGAAGTAGGTGTCACTGGCTAGGCCAGCATTTATTGCCCATCCCTAATTGCCCTTGAGAAGGTGGTGGTGAGCTGCCACATTTACAGTCCATGAGTTGTAGGAACATCCATGCTGGTCGGGAGGGAGTTCCAAGATTTTGACCCATCAATAGTGCAGTAATTCCAATATAGCAATTTGTGTTAGATTAAAGAATAAAATTTAAAAGTTAAGGCTAATTTTCTTCAAATTCTCCTAATCTCCCACACTTACCTCAACTGCTAAGCACTCAGAGCAAAATGGCACTCCGTTTCCAGCATTTTCTGGTTTTATTTTATGTTACGTATAATGTAATTTCATTGCCTTTTTCTGCACAGTTCTGTACAGGGCATTAAATCACTGCCGCAATGTTTGCGATTGAGTCATAAGTATAATTTTGTACAATGTACCCAGAAGGGATATTTTTTTTAAAAACGTATTTATCATTGGACATCCTTCGGTTGGCTATAAATTAGATTAGCGCGGATGCAGAGCAGTGACTGATAATGTTTTTAATAATGGTGCATGTTTTCGATGAGTGTAAGTGGTTGCAATGACATTGTGCAGGTCAGTTCAGGACACTGATCGCACTGGAGTTAGGGGCGTGATTGGCAGCTTCTGTTTAAATAGATGACTCCAATTGATCAGAGAGCGGACAGCGATTCGGTTGAAGAACTGTGAAGATGATTCGCGCTGTGTCAGGTCAAAGAAAAATAAATTCGACTCTGTGTCGATTGTACGGAACCAAACCAACGGACAGGCGACCTCTGCTCACCAAAAGTACAGGGGATGTGGAAAGGACTTTTGCCAATGATTTCATTTCAGTGCGGGCAGCGCGTACAGGTAAATATCACTTCATTTCAAACTTCACACGATCTACAGCCGGATCTGTTTCACTCAAGGGGAAACATTTCCAATAAGCTCCCGGTGATTGTAAGGGTGGTTACTTAGTGTCAAAAGATGCTCCTTCCAAACTCTGTCCAAGGATTTTAACTTTCCAGTATTTTGCTTGTTCCTCGTCTGTTTCCTACATATTTGTGACCTTTCCGTTATGTCACCATTGTGTTGTTAACTATTACCTGACGAGCTATATTGCTTCCATTTCCCCTGAGTTGATACTTCGCCGAATTTCTGTGTAGCGAAACTTAGACTTGGCACTCAGTATTTGAGGTTCTCCCCACTCTGGGGACTTTTAATAAATCCACGCCCTGGGCATGGGGCAGAGTCAGGCTGGCAGGAAGTGTGTAAATGTCACGGTTAATTCTATCAGAATGAATGGCCAGGGCATTGTGTGGGTGCGGGTGAGCGGGGGTGGGGGGGGGGCGGGGGTGGTGCGGAGGATGCAGTCACTGACCTTCTTGATAAACCCTCCTGTCACACGAAGTACTATGTTGGCAGTGCCAACTTGTAACCTTAGTGAAAGTTAGAAAAATGCTTTATGTGCTGCACCTGGGTACTAAGGCTCTGATTGCAATATAAATCTATGCTCCACCTCGCTGGACTGAACCACAGTTGGTTAATTATCAGACTGCTTATCCCACATCCAGTACTGGATGAACAGAACTTTCCTCCAATCAAATATTGGGAAGATGAAAGTCGTTGGCCGGAACTTTCCAGCCATTCATGCCGGTGAGATCTTTTGGTCCCGCTGACGGTGCACCCTCTCTGCGGGTTTCACAGCAGCGAGGCGTGCATTCAATGGGAAACCCCTCTGACAATGGTGGGATCAGAAAATCCTGCTGCTGGCCAATGGCGAGCCACCTTACATGGTTGGGTGGTAAATCCCACCCATAGTTTTCATTTCCATTCTAAACTCTATTCCCCTCACTACTGTCTCCTTCCTCCATCCCAGGCACCAGTCTGAGACAAAACCAGACTGTTTGCAATCTTGGTGTCAAATTTGACCCCGAAAGGAGCTTCCGTCCTAGACAATATAAAATACAACTGCCAATGTTGTGGCAAACAGCAGCACTGGAATCCCCCTCCAAGGCACTCACCATCCTGACTTGGAAATATATTCCTAACTGTTGTTGGGTCAAAAACCTGGCCCTCCCTCCCTAACCGCACTATGGGTAGACCTACACTACAGGGACTGCAGCGATTCAAGAAGGCAGCTCGCCACCACCTTCTCATGGGCAATTAGGGATGGGCAATAAGTGCTAGCCTAGCCAGCGACACCCACAGCCCTTAAGCAAATAATAAAATGAGAACATTGTGGATGCATTAGCAGACAGAATTGGAGGGACTGCTTCAGTGGCAGTCAGAGAGGAGGGTGGTGATGAGGGAATGGATTTTGTGATGTTGGTAATGGCGTCAGTGTTCCCAATGTTTAATTAGAGTCAATTTCTTCTCATCCAGTGCTTGATGTCAGGCAACCTACAGCACCATACATAGGAAATGGAGGGCTTAAGGGAGCTGGGAAGATGTACAACTGGTTATATATTAGTTTAAAGAACCATGCTCATAATAAATAGTGCTTCCTAACTCTCATTTATTCCTTCCCCAGTAGTAGTGGATTCATTTTCATAATTGGTAGAGAAATCTGAATTTAATATTTTCATCCCCAAGAGTAATGACATCAATCTGATTTTCTTTCATATTTGGGTAAAATTAATTTGAATTTATATCCCTTTTGCAAGCTGTTAAAGCCTTGGAATCATATTCAAAGAGTGGCCAATACTTTGTACACAGTTATTACTTTTGGTGGGTAAAACTATGCAGTTTTAAGTAAGGACATTGACATTTTGAGGGTAATTTTTGAACTCACCCATTGGTAGGGAGTTGCAGCCATCAGGAGCGACTATATATTTGGGCACAGCTGGCCAAGCTGCCACTTAGACCCTTCCCATTAGATTACTGAAATATCTGCATTACGACATAGGATTGGATATGTATTGTGACAGGAACTGAATACTCCCTCCTAAACTGGTGGCCAAACTTTTGGTTCTTTGTAGGTCACCAAGGTGCATGCCATTGAATCTTAGGCACCACAAGATCAATTCCATGGTCCTTTGATTCCACTTATAGGGGAATATTAGAAGTGTTCCTGGAGTTTGTATCCTGGGGCAACTATCTTTTTTTGGCTTATGAACAAAATATCTGAATGCAATGAATGCAAATCAGTTTGACAGTGCCACACAAGTAAGGAGTAGCTATTATATATAATCTAGAAAATAACTATATTTCCTACGTTGGTTCAATACATCTTGAGTTGTGTTCCGTAATTTTCTTGAAGTTCGTGACACCCAGAAAGTTCCAGGATACAGGCCCACAAAGTTTGACAAAAGGATTCTTCTCTGGTCTGGTCGCTTCAAGAATGAGGAGGACATCCCTGCCATTGTGTCGTAAGTTTTTCGATTTTTGTAGCTTATTAGATATTATTGATTGAATTATTTCAATTCTTTCGTGCAAGTTAGCAATGAAGTACAAAGAAATAAATCATAAAAATTTGCTCTATCATTAGAAATAATAGCAATGACTCATTGGTGCACTTCATTAAAACAAATGTGGAGGAACTGCATACATTGAAACTGAAACTCACAATGGTATTTCAATCTCTATTGTGATATGTCAATGTTAGGACTTTCACTAGGCAATTTATTGAAATGAGTGCTCAGCACCAATCATGGAGAAATCATGGAGAAATTAGTCCCTGTTGCATACATTTTCCATTCCTTTTATACAGTTACTTTTTATGAATTTACAATCAATTAAGTAAGAAATTGTCTCACTCAGTGATAATTTCCTGGTCTGAATCTGAAAGTTATGTTGGGAATCGTGGTCTAACTTGCGTCACTTCCTCTGAAAACACTGGAGACATTTACACTTTGGCAATGTGCTGCAACAAAATCACTGTTTATTCCTCTCTAAGGAGGTCATGATCCCATCGGCATTGAAAATTAAAGGGTTCCCACCCACAGTATGTTATGCCACTGACTTTTGGGTATTGGAAAGGTTTGTGGTGCATCCATGAGATGGATCACTCTATCCAATTCTAGTTCAATCCTCAAAAGCTTCGAAAGGTTAGTCATGGCACAAATCAATTCCAGTCTCCCAGATTGCCTGGATCCTCTACAGTTCACCAACCACCGCAACATGTTCACAGCAGACACCATCTCCCTGGTTCTGCACTGAACCTCGGAACACCTAGATAACAAAGACATTTATGTCAGACTCCTATTTATCAACTATAGTCAGCCTTCAACACCATCATTCGTACGAAACTCATCTCCAAACTCTGTGGCCTGGGGCTAGGCCCCTCGCTCTGCGACTGGATCCTGAACTTCCTAACCCACAGACCGCAATCAGTAACAATAGGCAACAACACCTCCTCCACGATTATCCTCAACACTGGTGCCCCACAAGATTGTGTCCTCAGCCCCTTATTATACTCCTTATACATCCATGACTGTGTGGCCAAATTCCCCTCCAACACGATTTTCAAGTTTGCTGATGACACCACCGTAGTGGGTCAGATCTCAAACAATGACAAGATGGAGTACAGGAAAGAGATAGAGAATCTAATGAACTGGTGCAATGACAATAATCTCTCGCTCAATGTCAACAAAACAAAGGAAATAGTCATTAATTTCAGGAAGCGTAGTGGCGGACATGCTCCTCTCTACACCAATGGGGACAAAGTAGAGGTCGTCGAGAACTTCAAGTTTTTAGGTGTCCAGATCACCAACAACCTGTCCTGGTCCCCCCATGCTGACACTATAGTTAAGAAAGTCCTCCAATGCCTCTCAGAAGACTAAGGAAATTTGGCATGTTCGCTACAACTCTCACCAACTTTTACAGATGCATCATAGAAAGCATTCTTTCTGGTTGTATCACAATTTGGTATGGCTCCTGCTCTGTCGAAGACCGCAAGAAACTACAAAGGGTCGTGAATGAAGCCCAATCCATCATGTAAACCAACCTCCCATCCATTGACTCCATTTACATTTCCTGCTGCCTCGGAAAAGCAGCCAGCATAATTAAGGACCCCACACACCCCGGACATACTCTCTTCCACCTTCTTCCATCAGGAAAAAGATACAAAAGTCTGAGGTCATGTACCAACCGACTCAAGAACAGCTTTTTCCCTGCTGCCATCAGACTTTTGAATGGACCTACCTCGCATTAAGTTGATCTTTCTCTACACCATAGGTATGACTGTAACACTACATTCTGCATTCTCTCCTTTCCTTCTTTATGTACAGTATGTTTTGTCTGTATAGTGCGCAAGAAACAATACTTTTCACTGTATACTAATACGTGACCATAATAAATCAAATCAAATTGACTTCCTTTGAAATGTCTAAGCCCATGTCTTTTTGTACCTTAAAATTGATCCAAAAGCATTTTAATGTCTCATGAGCCATATGAGTATGCAGCCTTCTATTGTAATTCATCTTTATTTGTAAGTTCAATCATTTGTATTTCAATTACTTTTATGATTTGGTTATTGTCCTGAATTAGAGCAAATGGAAAGTTTCTTCACAGTCAAACCTCAGTGATGGCAAGGTTGAAGTACATTGCTTTCCTCCTGTACCACCCTCCAGCCCACACATACACAAACTGTCCCAAACCACGGTCCACAGAAAATTTCCTGCGGTGTCAATCCAATTTTTCAATCTGGCCTCAGAGATTCAATTTGTTAGATTGGCATAGAAATAGCTTTATTAGTTCTAATGGTTTAAAAGTTTGCTCCACGTTTTGATAGTGCATGACTTGTGCCCTTGGTTTGTAGGTTACAAGTTTTATTTATGCACCGGATGTTGCTCTAGTATCATGCTGAGTTTTCTTTCCTTTGTGGATACTTTCCAGTGTACATGAGCTGTGACTGCCAACATTAATTTTCCCAAGAACTCTTAATTTACAAATATCTCTTTCCACACTCTGATCTTAATTCTGACCCTGAGCTATGAGGGGAGACAGCAGGACAGTGGGATGAATTTTGGATTGCTTTGGCAAAGAACCAACACAGCCACAATGAACTGCATCCCATTTTTCTGTGGTTGCAGACCTCCATGATTCTAGGCCTCAAATTATTCATGTTGCATCTAATCATCCCTCTCAGAAAAGCTATAAATCACTGTACAAACTTTGAATTACCATTTGCATATAGCAAGTTACCACAAAAGGCTATGAGATGATTAATGAATCAGTCACTTACCCAAATCTTAAGGTGTCCTGATCGTCGGAGATAGGATGTACATTGGGAGATATTTAGCAGGAACATGTGGGTGCCCTAACACTGTACACAGGCAGCATTTTACCACCTCGCTTGAGTGAGACCGGAAATTCTGAGGTAAACGGACATTTTTGTTGTCTGTTCCTCACCTGCTCTGATTCTGTGGCGGGCGAGGTGATAGAATTCTGGTGACAGACCTTTCTGGGAATTGGCTGCGAAGTTTAAATTTCCAGTAGGCTGATACCCTGCTGCCTGGGGCTCTCCACAAATGTCTCAGACACTGAGCTCAGAGTTAAGACTTGGACTTGATACACAGGACTTACCTGGATATTTACCCAGAAAATATTAGACTGTTCTAACAGCTAGGTAACTCCACAATCTACCAACCCAATCACCCAATCAGCTCCCTGACCTGACCTGACCTGGATATCCCTCCCAGCCATCTAACTATCTCCGACGATTGTACCCCCTATCATCCGACTATCATCCTTACTACCTGACTACCCATTCACCCAATTCCCTACCTCAATCACTCACTCACCCAGTTACCCACCTCACCCACTAACCCATTCACTCATTCATCCACTCACCTCCACCCCTCATTTATTAAAAGACTTGAATCTTTGCAAACTTTTCTTAATACAGAAGCTAGTGGCGTAAAAAGGGATGTGTCCTCTTCTTCCTTCAGAGTCCAAATCCTGTTATAAATGTTCAAAATGCTGCTATTTATTTAAGTGTAGTTCTTAAGATACTGAATAGAGAGGTCATGGCTGTCAGCGACTGTCTCATTGTTGTCTGTGTCGATGTCCGCCATTTTTGTTTCTCGCTTGAAAGTGTCTGTGTAATGGAGGCATAGACACCCAGGAAGTCATAACTTGGTGCCCAACCCGTTCTACAGAATGTCCTTGAGTATAAGGCAATCATCCAGCCTCAGCAAGCCTTGCTTCTTGAAGGGAGGTTATGTCACTCTCCAACCCCTTATCAAGTTCCATGTTGATCACAGATGCAGACATTATTGACCAACTGAAAGCCATCTGTCACTTTCCTGCACATGGTCATGACATTCCAGCCTGCTAACTGAGGAGTTGATATATTATTTATCTTTGTTTTGCTTATCTGCCTGATGCGATGGATTTTGTTCACTTCTTGAGCAGACGCTCTAAGCTTCAAGCACCCATTGAAGCAGGTGGAGCATGGCGGATGAGCAACTTACTAGTTGGGGTGGGGCGGGGGTGTGGTGGGCAGACCAGAGATGTGCGGTAGGTGACCAGTGGAATGTGATGGTCTCTCCCACTGTTGGAAGCAGTTCATTGCACCCTTTTTCTACACTGATCGAGTTGGGCTTATCACTCGTAACTGTTATTTCCCATGTTGTATTAACACTCTGCAGCAAAATTGCAGTGTCCACTCTGTCTTAATGGAGATCAAATTCAAACTTGTAGAATGGGTGTGTAATAGGTAAATTAATTTCAGTGTAGATAAGTGTGAGGTGGTGCACTTTGGTACAGCAAGTAAGGAGGCCACATTCTAGTTGAATAATAAGAGTCTGAATGAGATGGAGGAGCAAAGGGATCTAGAGTGTTGATACAAAAATGACGAAAAACAGTGATGTAGGTAAATAAAGTCATTAACAGAATCAAACCATGCATTGGGGTTAATTTCTAAAATGTTTAAAATTGAGAAGCAGGGCAGTCATGTCAAACCTGTATAAAACCTTGGCTAGCTTACACTTGGGAGTACTGTGCACATTTCTGGTCTCCATATTATGCAAAGGGCTTAGAGACAGTGAAGAATGTACAAAATAGATTCACAAGGGTGATACCAAAATTGACAGATTAGGGTAGAGCATTTCATTCTAGAGAAGGAAAGGCTAAATGGACATCTGATGTAGATTTTTAAGATACTGAAAGCATTTTATAGGGAAGATATGGGCAAAGTGTTTTCACTGTGGAGGAGGCCAAAAGCTAAAGACTATAAGTATAATGTAGTTGCTAATAAATCCAGAAGAATTAAGAAGAATTCACTCTTTTCCCAGAGTGTTAAGAATGTAGAATGTGGTGCAACGGGTAGTTAAGAGGAATAGCATAGAAGCATTTAAGGGGTAGCCGAACATAGGAAACAAAAGTTGGAGTAGGCCATTTGGCCCTTTGAACCTGCATTGCCATTTACCGAGATCGTGGGTGATCTTCGATGGGGGCACAGACTCCTGATAAGAGATTGATCATTTAGGACCTTGATGAGGAGAAATTTCTTCATTTAAAGGGTTGTGAAAGTTTGGGTGAATTCTTAATCCCAGAGGGTGATGGATGCTCCATTGTAATATATTTAAGGTTGAGATAGTTTTTTGGCTTTTCAGGCAGGGAAGTGGGGCTAAGGCTGAAGATCAGCCATGTTTATATTGAATTGCAATGTAGGCTCGATGGTTGAATGGTTTTGCCCTGTTCTGATTTCTTATGTTCTCAGCTCCACTCCCTGCACAGACTTCATAATTGTTAATTCCCTTAGTGCCCAAAATTTATTGACCTGTCTTGAATATGCTCAACAACTAACCATTCATAGCTTGCTAGGGTGGAGAATTCCAAACATTCACAACACTTTGAGTGAAGAAAGTTCATTTCAATCATGGGGGTGGACATGATAAGAGGAATGCGGGTGGTAATGGCTAGGAGGGAAATTACCTTGATTATGATCAAGGCCATCGGAGCAAGAGGTGAATGTCATGTCATGAAACTGTGTATGAATGTGCATTATACATAGTCAATTTGCAGAATTGTTTTCCTGCAGGAGAGGTTTCCTTGGTGGGAGCACTATCAGAAATATGAGTGCAAGTGTCCCATGATTTCCCACCCTTAAAAATTACCAACAAGAAATTGTGAGGTAAGGAGGGGAAAAACACAAGCTTGAATTCTTGGGCTGGTGGGTTTCTGTACCAGGTGAGTCATTTCATAAAATGATCCTTTATGTTTTTAAAATAATAGTCAAAATTCATGTCCATCCCCAGAGCAGCATTACAGGAATGTAGAGCATTGTCATTCTTAGAAAATTGTGTTTCAAACACCTCAGCATCAAGAGGAACAAGCTTGCTTCAAGCAAGAGGTGACCTAGAATTGCAGGATCAAGGGCTTGGCGCTGAATGTCAGCAACAAACATTTACTGGAAGGAGTAGTCAAAGGTGGACAAGAAAACAACCAACATAGAGGAGAGCAGGAGAGGTCAGATGAGAAGAAAAATAAAATCACTGAGAATGAGGCATCACTGATGTCTGAGAGCGGAAAGGAGGCTGGGTATCTTCATTCCAAACTTATTGTATAAATCAAAGGTTTTGAAGAAGTAGTGAAAAATGATGAGACGAGCAGCAGAAGGAGAGATTAAGTTGTTATTTAGTGATAAGGGTTGTGTCATTATGGTAACATTTGGACGGTACAGCTGATGCAAAGTATATCCAGACCATTAGGCTTTGGTCAAGGGCAGGGTATTACCACTAGTGAGCCAAGTTTCAATCAAAGGAAAGATGTCTAAGTTTGTTTTGACAAGGGCCTTGTGAAATGGAGTGAGTAGAGATGGTTGATGATTCACTGGGGAACATGGAGGACCAGACAAGTAGAGTGGGGAGGTGCAATAGTTCTAATCCCGTTTCCCATGTCCTTTTCTATAATTGTCTATCAAACTTAAATTATTCTTGTACCATTCTTAAATGTTTACATATTACTACTTCACTAATTGATCATATTGCATCTTTAAAGACCTTTGTTAAATCGACTACATTTAATCTTATATCTATCCCCACATTTTACCTTCAATCACTGGGAGCAATGTGTTTTGAGGTATTCTGCCCCTTCTTTCTTACTTTTAAACACCTCTATCAAATTAATCCTTAATCTCCCTTGCCTTAATGAAGGCCAGTATTTTATCAGATCCATCAACCGCAACTGCTCTGCGTGGATCATTTGTCGAGAACGGGGCAGCAGGATGGCACAGTGGTGAGCACTGCTGCCTCACAGCGCTAGGGACCCGGGTTCAATTCCAGCCTCAGGTGACTGTGTGGAGTTTTCACATTCTCCTCATGCCCGTGTGGGTTTCCTCCGGGTGCTCTGGTTTCCTTCCACAGTCCAAAGCTGTGCAGGTTAGGTGGATTGCCAAGCTAAATTGCCCCGTAGTGTCAGTCAGGGTGATTAGCAGGGTGGATGCGTGGGGTTACAAGGTTAGAGCCTGGGTGGGATTGTTGTCGGTGCGGGCCCGATGGGCCGAATGGCCTCCTTCTACACTATCGGGATTCTATGATTTGATTTTTAAAAATCTTAACACCAGATTATTCCCTGGTTCACTGCTTTGGAACTTTTCTTTCTCAGGCTGACAACCTCTGTGGTCTGTGGTATTAAGTGGTCATAGGGCCAATGAGGAAAACTGCAAACTCAATGCCAAATTTTTTTTCCCTGCAGATTTATGTCCATGGGAACTGGATTATTACTTCCCAAGCTTCCTTAATTTAAGACGTTAAACAGATGTCATGAAAATTGTACCTTTCAGTTAAGGATGAATTCACACCTCTGATAGCAGAGATTGAGTAGGTGGAGCAATCCAACTGCCCACCCCATGTTAACAGTGAGAGACATCAGTCATTTTGAAGGCCAGGCCTCATTTGTGTTCTACTGGTGAGCTGCCCATGTATTTCCAGTGTTGATAGCCGGTATACTCAGATTTATTTAAAGCAAGTTTGTCCCTCTTAAATCATGGGGACGCTGCACCCGTACTCATAATAGGTGTTCCCAAGAGGGAAAGCTCTATTGTAGGACAACAGCCAGGGCTCCCCATTCCTGCAATGCTGCTCTGGGGATGGACATGAATTTCTGACTATTATTTTAAAAACATAAAGGATAATTTTATGAAATGATACACCTGGAACTGCCCAAGAATTCAAGCTTGTGTTTTCTCTCCTAACTTCACAATTTCCTGTTTGTAATGTATAATGAATGGGGAATCAAGGAAAAGGTGCACTCATATTCCTGATAGGTGCTCCCAGGAGGGAAACCTATATCGCAGGAAAACAATTCTGTAAAATGATCATGTATAATCCACATTCATGTTATTTTCATGACATGAATTTTTTCCTGTTCATAAGCTTAATTATTAATTAAAGAGGAATGATAAGGAATTATTAAATGGATAAGTATCAATAGTTTAGGGTCAATAAATTGATTCATATCCACCTATTGATTTTACTTTGCTATGATATGAGTTATCTCCTGACATTAGCATGTGTACATTGCGAAAAATAAAAACCGCTTTCAAAAACAAGCTGCCTCGTATGAACTAAAAGCTTCATCCTTAAGTATACTGTGAAGGGGCATGATTTACCAGGACTGTCATTTATCTCTTATCTAAAGTATAATTGCACTGTAGATCACACGGACTCATCATGTTTCCTTGCCGAATTTAAAAGGGGGTGGGTACTTTAAGGCCAAAATAGACTTATTTACAAGTAGGATGATTACTCAGAAGCAATGCATATAGAAAACTTATGATACAAATATGTTTTCAACATTTGAGTCAATCCCCAAGTTGCTAAGATTGTTTACTTTAAATTGCATTTTTTATATTCTCTGGTAATCTTCAAGATTTTTGAATGAAACAGTCTTTTGCAGACTTCTTGTAAGGTAACGAAAGTCAAGGCAATGCAGGTAATCTTTGCAGGTAGATTGTAAGTTTATATGGGGTTTCTGTTCTTGGAGGGCTACCTTAATATCCTACTAGTAAGTAATTATTTAGTCATTTTACTGTCAACAACTATGAATTATTATTGATGATTTTAATGAAAAAATGTTCAATACATTTGTTAAAATTTCTAAGTTAAGAGAGCATCAGCCAGTTGAATTGGTTATCAGAGTATTCAGATAGTGATCAAAGTAATATTGCATGAGTGTTTTAAGTGTTTGCACTATGAAATCACCAACAATATTTGTTAGGTTCATAGGATAGGATTTTACATCCCCCTGGCGGGCATGTGTCTGAGCTGGAAATCCGTTAAATAGCGCGCAATCCAACGTCATCGCACACTCCCGGGATATTTTGCTAGGTGGGTGCAGAAGTGGATCAGGTGCGTGCCCGGTGATAATTAGACGAGTGAGTAAGGGGTTTCAAACCACAATCAAAGAGTCATCCGGACTTGAAATGTTGGCTTTATTCTCTCCCCACAGATGCTGTCAGACCTGCTGAGATTTTCCATCATTTTCTGCTGTTGTTAACCGGAATTTAACGCTGCCCGTGCAATTTTAAGCTCGTCACACAGGCAACACGGGCAGGTTGTTCAACCAGAATTGATGTTTTTTTAATTCAATTATGAGATTAAAAAGCCCCTGCTGGCTACAATGGCTGAGGAGTTAGGTGTTTGTATGGGTGAGGTGGTGTTCTGTCGTGTGGAAAGAGTGTTCTGTGTGTCGGCTTCATCAGAGTGTGGAACTCCAACAAGTGTTCTGTTGGCTGGCTTGGTGCCGAGGTGAGTTCTGTTAACCGATCCGCCGATGGGTATTGTGTCCTCAGCAGGGAACACTTCCACTGGGGAGGAAGAGGAGAGGGAACAAATATTTAGGAGCCAAGGTGCTCGTAGCCCCTCCCCCCATCTCGGACAGAGATTCATACAGGGCCACCAGGGAGGCCAAGTAGACCTCCCCTAGAGTAGATGCCGCTACTTAACTGCTAGGGTGTACAGACAGAGGTCCAATTACATGGACATGACAGAGGTCCAGCCCCACAGGAGGCTCCGGTTCCCAAAGGAAGCAGTGACTAGCACCTGACAGATAGATGATGAGATAACTTCAAATAGTGTGGGAAGACACTCAATGCCTGTGGCTCTGAAGGTCACAGTGGCACTAAATGTTTCATTCCAGTATCATGCTGCCCCACTGTGCCACTGTTCTGTCTGGTTCCGTCCACAATTGGTTATGAGGAAATAAGCTGTATCACAATACCCTCAATAGATAAATAGTGGCACAGTGGGGTGGCATGGTGGCACAGTGGTTAGCACTGCTGCCCCAGCGCCAGGAACCTGGGTTTGATTTCCAGCTTGGGTCATTGTCTGTGCGGAGTCTGCATGTTCTCCTCGTGTCTGTGTGGGTTTCCTCCTGGTGCTCCAGTTTCCTTCCAAAAGACGTGCTGGTTAGGTGCATTGGCCATGCTAAATTCTCCCTCGGTATGCCTGAACAGGTGCCGGAGTGTGGCGACTACGGGATTTTCACAGTAACTTCATTGCAGTGTTAATGTAATCCTACCTGTGACACTAATAAATAAACTTGAAAATACCCTCAGTAGATAAATAACTTGATTATGCTTGCAGTCTAGATTCACACATGCAGAATGATCAAGTGGTAGGAAATGGTACCAGAGGGTTGGAATCACTTGTGGAGCAGTATTCCACTGAGTCAGCAGTTTGAAGAGAAGAGCAGAACAATTAGATAAATAAAAACAAACTGGAAAGGTCCTGAGAAAACCAAGAATAATTCAAAGAGATTTTAAGTTAAACTGGTTAATGTTGATTTGAAGTACATTGGATCAGTAAAAGAACAGTGTTTTTAATACTTCTTCACGTGGGTTTTGTTTGCAAGGCCAGCATTTATTGCCCAACCTGAATCGGTCTTGAGAAGGTACTGGTGAGCTCTCTTCTTGAACCACTGCAGTCCATGTGTTGGAGGAACACACACACTGCTGTTCGGAGGGGAGTTCCAGGATTTTGACCCAGCGGTAGTGAAGGAACGACGACTTGGTTTCAATTAAGTCAGGATATTGTGTGACTTAGAGGGGAACTTGCAGGTGGTGCTGCTCCCATGTGTTTGCTTCCCTTGTCCTTCAAGGTGGTAGAGGTCATGAGTTTGGAAGGTGCTGTCGAAGGAGTCCTGGTAAGTTGCAGTGCACACTGCTGCCACTGTGCCTCAGTGGTTAGTGTGTTCGAAGTTTATTATTTATAATATGCAGTATTTCATAATCTAAATGAATCAATTTTTGTCCAACATGTTCAAATGATTAATACAAGGATGTTTCTTTACCCACAACCTATTTGACCTAACTGTATCTAAGCAAATGTTACTTGTACTCTGTACTTGCTGTTCTCCAGCTGCCACAAGTTAAAACTACTGTCCCTTATAAATGAGTGTCTGTACATAGATAGAATTTTGTTTATTATGCTAAGCCTGCTTTTTAAAAAAATGTCCCTTCAGTTCATCAGTTACTCTCTAAAACAATAATTGCATGTTAAAGCTATTAACTATAAAATACAATTGCAAAGTGCATTGCTTTGATGTAATTTTTCTGAAGTGCATTTTAGAAACATAGAAAAACTACAGCACAAACAGTCCCTTTGGCCCCACAAGTTGTGCCGAACATATCCCTACCTTCTAGGCCGACCTATAACCCTCCATCCTATTAAGTCCCATGTACTCATCTTATTGAGTTTGCCTCCACCACCACTGACGGCAGCCGATTCCACTCACCCACCACCCTCTGTGTGAAAAACTTCCCCCTAACGTTTCCCTTGTATCTACCCCCCAGCACCTTAAACCTGTGTCCTCTTGTAGCAGCCATTTCCACCCTGGGAAAAAGCCTCTGAGAGTCCACCCGATCTATGCCTCTCAACATCTTATATACCTCTATTAGGTCTTCTCTCATCCTACTTCTCTCCAAGGAGAAAAGATCGAGCTCCCTCAGCCTATCCTCATACAGCATGCCATTCAATCCAGGCAACATCCTTGTAAATCTCCTCTGCACACTTTCAATCATTTCCACATCCTTCCTGTAATGAGGCGACCAGAACTGAGCACGGTACTCCAAGTGGGGTCTGACGAGGGTCTTATATAGCTGCATCATTATCCCCGGACTCCTAAACTCTCCCTCGATTGATAAAGGCCAGCACACCATATGCCTTCTTAATCACCTCCTCCACCTGCGGGGCCGATTTTAGAGTCCTATGGACCCGGACCCCAAGGTCCTTCTGATCCTCTACAGTATTAAGAGTCTTTCCCTTAATATTGTACTCCTTCATCCCATTTGACCTGCTAAAATGGACCACTACGCATTTATCTGGGTTGAAGTCCATCTGCCACTTCTCCACCCAGTCTTGCATCCTATCTATGTCCCTCTGTACCTTCTGACATCCCTCCAGACTATCCACGACCCCACCAACCTTCGTGTCGTCAGCAAACTTACCAACCCATCCCTCCACTTCCTCATCCAGGTCATTTATGAAAATGACAAGTAGCAAGGGTCCCAGAACAGATCCCTGGGGCACACCGCTGGTGACCGACCTCCATTTAGAAAAACACCCATCTATACACACTCTCTGCCTCCTTTGGGCAAGCCAGTTCTGGATCCACAGGGCAGCAGCACCTTGGATCCCATGCCCTCTCTCTTTTTCTAGAAGCCTTGCATGGGGACCTTATTGAACGCCTTGCTAAAATCCATATAAACCACATTTACCGCTTTCCCTTCATCAATGTGTTCAGTCACATTTTCAAAGAACTCCACCAGGCTCGTAAGGCATGATCTGCCTTTGACAAAGCCGTGCTGAGTATTCTTGAGCATACTAAACCTCTCTAAATGCTCATAAATCTTGTCCCTCAGGATCTTCTCCATCAGCTTACCAACCACTGAGGTTAGACTCACCGGTCGGTAATTTCCTGGGCTATCCCTATTCCCCTTCTTGAAAATAGGAACTACATCCGCAATCCTCCAATCCTCCGGCACCTCTCCCGTCTCCATCAACGACGCAAAGATCATCACCAGAGGCTCTGCAATCTCTTCCTTCGCCTCCCACAGTAACCTGGGGTTCATCCCATCCGGACCCGGCGACTTATCTATCTTGATGCCATTCAAAGATTCCAGCACAACCTCTTTCTTAAAGTCCACATACTCAATCTTTTCAGTCCACCGCAAGCCCGCAGTACATCCACCCAGGTCCTTCTCTGTGAAAACCGAGGCAAAATACTCATTAAGCACCTCTGCCATTTCTACTGGTTCCGTACAGACTTTCTCGCCTTTACCTTTTATAGGCCCTATTCCTCCACGTCTCATCCTTTTACTTTTCACATATTGAGAGAACGCCTTAGGGTTCTCCTTAATCCTACCTGCCAAGGCCTTCCCGTGACCCCTTCTGGCTCTCCTAATTTCCTTCTTTAGTCCCTTCCTACAAGCCGGTGATAATTTGTGGTGATAATTGTTGGATCCTGCACTAAAAAGGCGGTTAGTAGAAATTTGTTTTAAACCATTAAGGTGTCCTTTTAGTCATTTAAATTGAGTTAAAAGAGGTAAATCGAATTTGTCGTTCAATAATTAGAAATTACTGTTTGATGTTTTTGCAATAGTAAATAATAAAAACCAAACCAAATTTTATACAAATGCAATTATAAAATTGTGGCACTTATACTGAGATAACTGACCATTATTTAAATGTCCTGATCTTCGGAGAATTAATGGGGGAGCATGATTTCCAATGTTTTGTTGAACATGGGGATCCCACTTCAACACATGTGCTGAGCCCAGTGCCCCATACTTCATTGTTGTTTCAATTAGGTTACTCGAGTAAAGTTGAAGGAAAGTAAGGAAACTGATGGAAACCCTGGTCATGACGTTGGTTTCACATCTGTGTTTAGAATGTAGATTTCCTTTGAGAGCTTTTGGACAAATTCACATGCTGATTCTTTAACTTGTTTATGTGTGGTAACTGAGCGAGGCCAAAGCCTCGGACACAATCACAAATATTCAAACTTCTAGAGTCCAAGTCATTGAAAAAGAGCCTGCCAAGCCGATGTTTAAAGTTTATTTCTTAGTGTCACAAGTAGGCTTACATTAACACTGCATTGAAGTTACTGTGAAAATCCCCTAGTTGCCACTATCCAGCGCCTGTTCGAGTACACAGAGGAAAAATTTAGCATGGCCAATGCACCTAACCAGCATGTCTTTCGAATTGTGGGAGGAAAGCGGAGCATCCAGAGGAAACTTATGCAGACACGGGGAGAACGTGCAGACTCCGCACAAACGGCGACTCAAGCTGGGAATTGAACCCGGGTCCCGAGAGCTGTGAGGCAGCAGTGCTAACCACTGTGCCACCCCATGTCCACAGGCAGTAAGAAATCTGGGATATCAGGACTACCGAGGTACTGAACAAAGGGAAGTTTCTTTCAGAAGAAAAATGCAAACAGAAATGATAAAGTACAGACAGTACAGATAAAGAATAGTCCTGACAAGCAGAATTAAAGCAAATTTTTATGGAAAATTTAGCAGTGCTTTTTCCAGTTATGGAAAGTAAGTTTCACAGAATAATAATATCAGATTCTGTGAGAAGAATTGTTGTAATATTTTTTCAAATATTAAAATGTGCAAACTGCAAATTTTAAAGACGAAATGACTAGGATTGGAATTGTCCTGAACTTGCTCGTAATCTGAAAGGTTTGTGATAATCTATTGCCTGATATACATTATTAATGGGTCTGGTTAATTTGGAGTTTGTTGAGGGGTTGATGGAGTTTAGAAGGCAGGTTAGAACACTTGTTTTTTGAAAGGTTAAGCCTGAAAATGATGAAAATATAAGTAAGGATGGACTGAATGTGGGACTTGAAGCTCAGATCAGAGTCGAGCATGACTGTCATGTTTAGCCTGAATGAGCAGCCAGGGAATCATAGAAACCCTACAGTACAGAAAGAGGCCATTCGGCCCATCGAGTCTGCACCGACCACAATCCCACCCAGGCCCTACCCCCATATCCCTACATATTTACCCACTAATCCCTCTAACCTACACATCTCAGGACACTAAGGGCAATTTTTAGCATGGCCAATCAACCTAACCCGCACATCTTTGGACTGTGGGAGGAAACCGGAGCACCCGGAGGAAACCCACACATACACGAGGAGAATGTGCAAACTCCACACAGACAGTGACCCAAACCGGGAATTGAACCCAGGTCCCTGGAGCTGTGAAGCAGCAGTGCTAACCACTGTACTACCGTGTCGCCCATATCGGGGCTACGAAATATTCTTTCGAGTGTGAATTGAAAACAATGGCTCCAATCTTGTCAATTAAGCAGAGGAGATTCTCGCTCATAATTTGATACTCAATTTCAGCAGGCATGGACTCTTGAGTGATAACTGAGTGTCACCTGCATAACTACAGATGCAAGTTGATCCATTTTAAGCAGTGCGTAGGTGTGACAATGGTTAATCCCATGGTTAATAATTACCTAAACAAATGCAATGGCCTGGGTTTTTTTCTGTGGTGAAGGAATGGCGATTACATTCATTCCACTGACAATGGACAAGAATTTTCATAGGTTTGATAGTGGAGATTTCCATTAATCTATGGTCTGTTTCAGCACAGTGCTCTCTACAAGGATATGTGAGTGGAGCAAGAAATTGTTTGAAGAGTCATGCTATCAGATTGAATAATTCCTCACCGAGACAACAAGGGAGTGGAAAGCAGGAAATATGAATTAGTCTGAAATCATGCATAGCAAGCAAAACAAAGATTGGGCAGTACAGTAACGATTAATGGAGAGTACAGTACGCCAATGCTATAGTTAAGAAAGCCCATCAATGCCTCTACTTTCTCAGTAGGCTAAGGAAATTAGGCATGTCAGCTACAACTTGCACCAACTTTTACAGATGCACCATAGAAAGCATCCTTTCTGGTTGTATCACAGCTTGGTATTGCTCCTGCTCTGCCCAAGACCGCAAGAAACTGCAAAGGGTCATGAACGAAGCCCAGACCATCATGCAAACCAGCCTTGCACCCATTGACTCTGTCTACACTTCCCGCTGCTTCGGAAAAGCAGCCAGCATAATTAAGGACCCCACGCAGCCCGGGCATACTCTCGTCCACCTTCTTCCGTCAGGAAAATTATACAAAAGTCTGAGGTCATGGACCAACCAACTCAAGAACAGCTTCTCCCCTGCTGTCATCAGACTTTTGAATGGACTTATATTAAGTTGAGCTTTCTCTACACCCGAGCTATGACTGTAACACTACATTCTGCATCCTTCTCTATGTATGCTTTGTCTGTATAGCGCACAAGAAACAATACTTTTCACTGTGTACTAATACATGTGACAATAATAAATCAAAACAAATCAATAAATAAGGCAGATAGCAAAACAAAAAATAATTCTTAAACATTAACTTTATTTCTCATTTCCCAGCTACCTCTTGGCAGCATCATTCAAAAGCACAATGTCCATTTTCACATATACACCAACAACATCCAGAACTCACCACCTCCTCTCTCAACTCCTCCCACTGCTCATCTGATATCCAGTACTGATGGAGCAGAACTTTCCTCCAATTAAATACCAGGAAGTCTGAAGCTATTGTTCATGGCCCCACTCTAAACTCCATTTCCATCCCTCTGTTTGACAACTATTTGAGACTATGCCTAACAGTTTGCAGCCTTAGCATTATGTTTCACCCTGAGATAAGCTTCCTCCCATAACATTCATGCTATCACTAAGACTGCATTTTCTACCTCAGTAAAATGGCCCCACTGACCCTGCCTCAGCTCTTCTGCTGCTGAAACCTTTGCTCTTTTCTTTGTTCCTTCTAGATTCAAATATTCCCATGCACTCCTGGCTGGTCTACTCTTGAGGTCAACCAAAACTCTGCTGTCCATGTCTTAACTCGCACCAAGTACCATTTACCTGTCACATCTGTGCTTGTTGACATTTGTATATTTGGCTTCCAGCCATGCAACATTTTCATTTTTAAATTCTCCTCCTTGTTTTTAGATTCTCTCTTGGCTTGGTACCTCCCAATTACTGGCAAATTCCTCCAGCCCCACCACCTCCAAGATATCTGTGTTCATCTAATTGTGGTCTCTTGAATATCCCTCCTGATTTTAAATGCTCTACCACTGGTGGCTATGCCTGAAGTTGTCTAGGGCCTAATCTCTGGATTTCCCTTCTTACACCATTCTGCCTCCATACCTTGCTTTTCTCTTTTAAGGCACTCCTTAAAGCCTTCCTCTGACCAAACATTTGGTCAGAACTGTGAACTTTGGTCAGACCAGAACTGTGCTCAGTTCTGGTCGCCTCATTACAGGAAGGATGTGGAAAAGATTGAAAGGGTGCAGAGGAGATTTACAAGGATGTTGCCTGGATTGAGTGGCATGCCTTATGAGGATAGGCTGAGGGAGCACGGTCTTTTCTCCTTGGAGAGACGTAGGATGAGAGGAGACCTAATAGAGGTATATAAGATGTTGAGAGGCATAGATCGGGTGGACTCTCAGAGGCTTTTTCCCAGGGTGGAAATGGCTGCTACAAGAGGACACCGGTTTAAGGTGCTGCGGGGTAGGTACAGGGGAAATGTTAGGGGGAAGTTTTTCACACAGAGGGTGGTGGGTGAGTGGAATCGGCTGCCGTCAGTGGTGGTGGAGGCAAACTCAATAGGGTCTTTTAAGAGACTCCTGGATGAGTACATGGGACTTAATAAGATGGAGGGTTATAGGTAGGCCTAAAAGGTAGGGATATGTTCGGCACAACTTGTGGGGCCGAAGGGCCTGTTTTGCTGACATAATATATCCTTATGGGGCTTGGTGTCATGTTTTGTTTTATAACATTGTTTTGATGTGCCTTCGGACATGGCAAATCATTAAAGGCCCTTTATAATAAGCTCTTGCTGCTGTTAGCCTGAGAGAGTGAGACTCTAGAACTGGTTTTTTAAAAAAAGGATTTTTCTGAGCCAGAGAGTTTGTTCAGCAGTAATCGTCAGTTACTCTACTGTTTAAAACTTGCTTACTCTTGACTGCGTAGCCCTAATGTATTTTCCAGCCATTTTTATTAAGGAACTAGTGGGCATGTACAACAAGTTCACACCATTGCAGTCATTCCAATGTTACAACTAAAGGTGAAGACTGTAACAGCACTCTCTGTGGAGTGCCCTGGCATCCCAAGCTGCAACTTCTGGATTTCCAGGTTCCATTATGGATATACCTATTCCAGAATTTGCAGTCAGATATCCTCCATTATAACACTGATAACATCACCACTAAACTGCAACTTAGTGCATTTTATAATATTGAGTAATCACATGAAAATATATTTGTCACTGAATTTTAATATGCAACAACATATTTTGATTTGTATTATGTACAAGGATGTGTGAAAATCTATTTACAGTTCACTCTAGAATTTTTTTGCTTGCTTCCACTTCTTCCTCATCTATATGTTGTCCCATAACAACATCATCCTCAGACCTGTGGTCAACGACCACATGAATGTTGATAATGATCACCCTTGCCCTCTCTATCATGTCACTTAAACCCTTGTAGGACAAAGGTAGCAGGTGCATGGGATCACCAATACTTTCAAGTTCTCCTCCAAAATACACGCCATATTGAATATACATTGCCATTCCTTCATTGTCACTAAGTCAGAGAGAATCCTGGAACTCCCAACTTAGTACCGCAAGGCTATTGCAGCAATTCAAAAAGGCAACTCGCCAACATTTTCTCAAGGGTAACTAGGGATGGGCAGTAAATGTTGGCCTTGCCAGGCCTCTCCTGAAAGTAAATAATAAAAGAAAAATGGCAGCAGCTTTCACTTGGTGCCTTTTTTCTCCATACAGTTCAAGTCAGAGTAACAAAATATTTTGTATCCCTATCAAAAGTGCTTGGTTTCAAAATGCTGTAAAATGCCAACATTTCATGCAGACTGTATCCTACCAATCCTTCTTGAAATAAATTTTGCTTCTTTGGAGCTCAGTTTGCGAATCAAACATTTCTATATCCACTGCTCTAAAATTGAAATGTCTGTTTACTGTTCTTTTCCTGTAATACAACTGATGGAATATTCGGCTTCAGTTTAAATCCAGATCATTCCATGTCCTAATTCTTTTAAAATGTCAAACAGATGACAGGAGGCATGGTTAATACGTTTTGCAGATGACACCAAGATTGGTGGCACAGTGGACAGTGAAGAAAGTTATCTCCGATTGCAACGGGATCTTGATCAATTGGGCTGGTGGGCTGACAAATGGCAGTTGGAGTTTAATTTAGATAAATGCGAGGTGATGCATTTTGGTAGATTGAACCAGGGCAGGGCTTACTCAGTTAATGGTAGGGCATTGGGGAGAGTTACAGAACAAAGAGATCGAGGGGTACATGTTCATAGCTCCTTGAAAGTGGAGTCACAGGTGGACAGAGTGGTGAAGAAGGCATTCAGCATTCTTGGTTTTATTGGTCAGAACATTGAATACAGGAGTTGGGACGTCTTGTTGAAGTTGTACAAGACATTGGTAAGGCCACACTTGGAATACTGTGTACAGTTCTGGTCACCTTATTATAGAATGGATATTATTAAACTAGAAAGAGTGCAGAAGAGATTTACTAGGATGCTACTGGGACTTGATGGTTTGAGTTATAAGGAGAGGCTGGATAGATTGGGAGTTTTTTCTCTGGAGCGTAGAAGGCTGAGAGGTGATTTTATAGAGGCCTATAAAATAATGAGGGGCACAGATCACAGTCTAAAACTAGAGGGCATAGGTTTAAGGTGAGAGGGGAGAGATACAAAAGTGTCCAGAGGAGCAATTTTTTCAGAGGGTGGTGAGTGTCTGGAACAAGCTGCCAGAGGTGGTAGTAGAGGCGGGTACAATTTTGTCTTTTAAAAAGCATTTAGACAGTTGGGCAAGATGGGTATAGAGGGATATGGGCCAAATGGGGGCAATTGGGATTAGCTTAAGCGTTTAAAAAAAAAAGGGCGGCATGGACAAGTTGGGTCGAAGGGCCTGTTTCCATGCTGTAAACCTGTATGACTCTAGATAATTGAGTTTCAATTTTTAGACGGAAACCAAATTTGTTTGGTTTGCTGATAAAAATCCTGAAATCCAATGAGATAAAAAAAAATTGATTCAGGAACTTTGGTCTTGGACTTTATTTAGGATTGTTATCCAGTTGCAAGTTGTTTCTTTTTGTTTGATATCTTTCAGTACTTTATTTCTAATCAAAAAAGCCAATTCATATTAAGTCCAATCATGGTCCCCACATGAGGGACAAACAAGATCCAAGCTGACAAGAGAAGGCTTTGTCATTTTGGGTTTGATCAAACAAGATCCAAGCTGACAGGATGAGGCATTGCACCCCCTCCCGGGCTTGGATCTCAGGCTTCATCTTAGCCAAAAGGCCGAGATGGCTTTGAAAGGTTGCATCAGGTAAAGCCTTGGTTTAACCTCATTGGCTACCCTGATCCTTTAGTCTACCCTAGCCAAGGCAAACCATGATCGCAGGTTCCAGCACACTCTCAGTGCATTGGGCTAGCCTCATCCCCTGCCTGATCATGGTTTCACCCCTGCCAGGTTGCTTCGTGAGTCATCATTTCTTCAGGGGCTGTATCACATTCTAATCCTTATGGAAAGTTAAATGTTTTATCCGTTTCAGTTCACAACACAACAGAGTAATAACTTTGTGATTATATCTAACTGTGATGATCCATTGTCAACTGATGACCTGAAGAGATGCAAATAATCCAGGCGCCTACAATTGGAACAGCTGGTCTTGCTGCAGAAAGTACAAAGAGATAATTTTTATTGTCAAAGACATAAAGAAACAATTTTCCTGAACACTGGCATTTGTCAGCAGTGACTTTTACTGAAAGTGACCTGATTGGAAATTAAAACTTGCATAATATCATTATGCATTATATAACTTTAATGTTTTGTTGGACACACATTAGTGAGCAGATATGCCTGATGGTTTATTTAATCATGCATGTTTGTCATTATTTGTGTTACAGCACTTTAATAGTTTATTTGCTTTCTGTTGTGAAATAATTGTATTCTGTTCAGCTTGATCACAATGATATATAATTCCAGGCCCTCCATGTGCTTCCACTTTCTGCTAGATTATCCTTCACTTGCTATTGTATCATTGTGTGCAGAAAAAGCTTCTATGTTTTATGCTTGAAGTGACTTTCCCCTTCAGCCTCTAATATGAATGTGCTCTCAGCATATTGCCATACAATGAATGGTAAATCGTACTGCCTTGAACTACAGTCTATTACCAAATATTTGATATTAATTTTAAGACTACCATTGAATTTCAATGTTCAATGGCTCAGAAAACCCACTGGAACTTCACATTGTGTTTTAGAATATCGCGTGAATCAATGGATTGAATTGTAGACGAGAAAGTAAATAGGCAGATAGTTCACTGACCAAAACAAGGATGGCAAATGTAGATTTATCTTTAGACTGAGTTCCAGTGATGAATTATCTTATTTTTAACAAGGGAGATTGCTGGTCTTGTTTTGAAATCAATGATTGGACCTCAAGTTAGAATATCCGAGCTTATTCCACAATTGGCTGTTCCTGATATTGGTAGGGAGTCCTGGCTCAGAAATCATAGACAATTCATTGCCTACTTGTTCACTTATTAATCTCACAAACAAAATCAAGTATTCGGTCCTTGTAATTTATTGGCTAGCACTCCCTGTGAAAATTGGGAAAACCCAAATATAGAACCACTTTAGATGCCTTACTTTAGTCAGGATGTAAGACTATGAAGAGAGTGCAGAAAAGATCTGCTAAGATTATAGTGGGGTGAAAGGCATTGGGTCTGAGGGATCCAGGGGCTCCTTTCATTCAAATAAATTTGGTTCAGAGGAGATCTGATCAAAATATTCAGAATTACAAAAGGGTTTCAATTAAATAGTTGGAAGCTCCGTCAAGACAGCTTCTCGTCACTGTTCCACTGCTGGAGGAATTTTTCAGTGGTGGGAAGGAAGTAGACTGTGAGGTGAACTGATGACCCATACCACAGGTTTGCTTAATTAAGACCCCAATTAAGGGCCGTTTCTAAACTCTGCTGCCTGGATCTCAACTCACAGCAGGTCTCATTCCTCTTCCATCTGTGTTTACTGATTTACAGACTTGCATCAGCTCTGGGTTAAGCAATGTCTTGATTTTAAAATTCTTATCATGGTTTTCCTCCATGGGCCTGCCCCCTCCCTATTTCTGTAACCTCCTTCAACCCACCCCCACCCGAGATATTTGCAAACCT
The DNA here is from genome assembly GCF_964213995.1 of Mustelus asterias. Classification (NCBI taxonomy): domain Eukaryota; kingdom Metazoa; phylum Chordata; class Chondrichthyes; order Carcharhiniformes; family Triakidae; genus Mustelus; species Mustelus asterias. Next base: position 63,843,876 of record NC_135805.1, read on the forward strand.
CAAATTCTAGAATCAGCTGCATTTCCAATTATAACTGTTTCACTGTTGGTAGCTATGCTTCAGTTACCAGCTATGCTTCAGTTGCCTAGGCCCCAGGCTTTGGAATTCCCTCCCTACACACCTCCACCTTACTTTCCTCCTTTAAGACATTCCTTAAAACCCACCTCTTTGACCAAGCTTTTGGTTGTCTGACTTAGTGGGTGGGATTTTATGGGCTCGCTCATCCCAAAACCGTAAAATCCCGACCAAGGAAAACGGACCTTCCCATACTCCGCCCCTAGTCTGCTCTGATTCCCGTGGTGGACAAGCCGGTAAAATTCTGGCCAATATTTCCATGTGCCTTGGTGTCATGTTTCATTTTCAAATCCTCACGGGGCTTTCATTACATTAAAGGCACAATATAAATATAAATTGTTTCTGAAAAACAGTTCAACCAATCACATATAAAAAGATCCAACCAATAGAAACAAATTAAATGACTAATTTATTCTTGCTGATGCTGCTTGAGGAATTTTGTCTAAAATAGGACACCCTTTTTAAAAATTTGTTTTTGGGATGTGGATGTCACTGGCTAGACCAGCATTTATTATCCATCCCTGGATACCCGAAAGATAGTAATGAGCTGCCTTCTTGAACAGCTGTAGTCCCTGAGATGTAGGTACACCCACAATGCTGTGAGGGATTGAGTTCCAGGATTTTGATGCAGCAACAGTAAAGGAATGGCAATATATTCCCAAGTCAAGATGGTCAGTGACTTGGAGGGAAACCTCCAGGTAATGGTCTTCCCATATATTTGCTGCTCTTGTCCTTCTAGATGGTAATGATTGTGGAAGGTGCTGCTTAAGGTGAGTTCCAGCAGTGCATCTTAGAGTCATAGAGGTTTACAGCATGGAAACAGGCCCTTTGGCCCAACTTGTCCATGCCGCTCTTATTTTTTTTAAACCCCTAAGCTAATTCCAATTGCTCGCATTTGGCCCATATCCCTCTATACCCATCGTACCCATGTAACTAAATGCTTTTTAAAAGATAAAATTGTACCTGCCTCTACTACTACTACCTCTGGCAGCTTGTTCCAGACACTCACCACCCTCTGTATGAAAAAATTGCCCCTCTGGACCCTTTTGTATCTCTCCCTTCTCACCTTAAATCTATACCCTCTAGTTTTAGACTCCCCTACCTTTGGGAAAAGGTATTGACTATCTACCTTGTCTATGCCCCTCATTATTTTATAGACCTCTATAAGGGCACCCCCCTCAGCCTCCTACGCTCCAGAGAAAAAAGTCCCAGTCTATTCAGCCTCTCCTTATAACTCAATCCATCAAGTCCCAGTAGCATCCTAGTAAATCTTTTCTGCACTTCTTTCTAGTTTAATTTTCTTGTAGATGGTACACATCACTGCCACTGCTCATCGGTGGTGAAGGGAGTGAATGTTTGTCGAAGGGGTAGCAATCAAGTAGGCTGCTTTGTTCTGGATGGTGTCAAGCTTCTTGAGTGTTGTTGCAATTCACCCATCTAGGCAAGTGGAGAGGATTCCATCACAATCCTGATTTGTGCTTTGTAGATTGTTGAAAGGCTTTGGGGAGTCAGGAAGTGAGTTACTCACCACTAGTTTCCTAGTCTTTGACCAGCTCTGGTGGACACAGTAATGATATGGCAAGTCCAGTTTAGTTTCTGGTCAATGGAAATCCTCAGGATGTTGATAGTGGGGATTCAGCGATGGTAATGTCATTGAATGTCAAGAGGCAATGGTTAGATCCTTTCTTGTTGGAGATGGTCATTGCCTTGCACTTGTGTGGCGCAAATGTTACTTAGCACTTGTCAGCCCAAGCCTGAATATTGTCCAGGTCTTGCTGCATTAAGACATGGACTGCTTCAATATCTGAGGAGTCACGAATGATACTGAACATTAGTCATCAGCAAACATCCCCACTTCTGACATTATGATGGAAGGAAGGTCATTGAAACAGCTGAAGATAGTTGGGCCCAGGACACTACTTGGAGGAACTCCTGAATGACGTCCTGGAATTGAGATGACTGACCTCCAATCACCACAACCATCTTCCTTTATGCCAGGTATGACTACAACCAGCAGAGAATTCTCCCCACCGATTCCAAGTTTTCCTAGGGATTCTTGATGTCTTATTTGATCAAATGCTGCCTTGATGTCAAGGGCAGTCACTCTCATCTCACCTCTGGCATTCAGCTCTTTTGTCTGTGATGGCATCAAGGCTGTAATGAGGTCAAGAGCTAAGTGACCCTGATGGAACCCAAACTGAGCATTCATAAATCTCCTCTTCAAATAGTACAATGGAACTTTTTGCATCCACAGGTACAGTCACCTTGATTTAACATTTCATTCAAACTATAGCAAATCCAATGATGAAATGCATTGCTGAGAGAACATTAAAGTGTTAATCAAGAAGATATGCTCAACTCGAACTGGGGCTAGAAGTTATGATCTTCTGACCTAGGATGAGAGTCCCAGCAACTGAATCAAGTTGATCAGTGTTAAGCCATGCGTTTCTGGTGCACTGATACAATGTGACAGTATGTCAGTATGGTTATAGTCTAAAGGACCTGCCAATGAAGTGGCTGTCTGGTCAGCCACTACAAACAACTGCACATCTACAAAATGGGGAAAAGAAAATGACCAATTTTCCATCTGCTGTTTTCTACCCATAAAACTTTGCTTCTCATTTGCCTATGCTTGGGCGTGCGACACTGCAAGGGATTATGGAGTGTCTCCCTCCATTTCAACTGCCTCCAAATGTTTGTAACCATCCGCTGCCTGCTCCACCATGACATGCAATCCATAATCCTGACCAATGGATCCTACATTGAGTCAGTTCACATTCGGACTGGGATCAAGCAAGGCTGAGTCATTGCAACAATGCTCAACTTGATCTTCCTTGCTGCAATGCTCCGTCTCACCATCACCAACCTCTCTGCTGGAGTGGAGCTAAACTACAGAACAAACGGGAATCTGCTCATCCTCTACCACCTGCAGGCCAGGCCCAAGGTCAGCCATCCTCTGTCATTGAATTACAGCAGGCAGATGATACTTGTGTCTGCACACATGTGGAGGCCGAGCTTCACGTTGTCAACATCTTCACTGAGTTGCATTGAGAGCATGGCCCTTAAGCAACCTGCCTCAGCCATACAGCACTCTCACACCAACCATCACCCCCACCAAAACAAAAATCTGTGGCGAAGCCTTGGGCAACATGGATCACTTCCCCGACTTTGGGAGCCTACTGTTAACAACGGCAGACATCAAGGTTCATCATCACATTCAGTGTGCCAGTGCAGCCTTTAATCACCTGAGGAAGTGAATGTTTGAAGACCAGGGCCTCAGATCCGGCACCAAGCTCATGGTCTAAAGAGCAGTAGTAATACTCATCTTATGTGGCTCAGAGAAATGAACTATGTACTGCAAGAACCTCAAAACCCTGGAGAAGTACCACCAGCACTGCCTCTGCAAGATCACGCACACCAATGTCAGTGTTCTCACTCAGGCCAATATCCCCACCAATGTCCACACTTGATCAGCTCTGTTTGGCAAAGGACTCCTAAAATAAATGCTCAGCTAGGAACTTTGACATAGCAAGTAAGTCCCAGGAGGTCAGGGGAAGACTTCAAGGACACCCTTGTAAGAAAGTGCAGCAATGTCACCAACAACTAAGAATCCTTGGCCCAAGACCACCTGAAATGGAGGAAAAGTATGCAGGTAGGAGTTGAACAGCTCGAATTTCATCAGAGAGCAAGCTGAAGTGTTGTCAGCGAAAGGAACATTGGCAATTGGGGACCCCCACCCATCCACCCATCCACCCACTCCTCCAACCACCATCCACCCCAGCTGTAACAGATACTATAGATCACGCATTGGACTCCTCAGTCAGCTGAAAACTCATGTTTAGTGTGAAAGGAAGTCATCCTTAACTCTCAAGGGACTGCCCAAGATAAAGTTAGGGAATTTAAAGAGGATGAGAAAGCAAAAATATGGGCTTATTTGAACGTCACAAAATTCTTGTTGGTAAACATTTATATCGTACTTAAGTTTGGTCTCCAGTTGCTTGTCAGAAGTTTCCTCTTGTAAATAATTAAGTTTAGTTTTATGAAGTGCAAAATTCTATTTCCCAGCAATAAACAGTGGTTAGAATCATAGCCTCCTTCTGCAGTGTAGGGATTTTATTTGGCCCATTGAGCCTGCACTGACAACAATTCTACCCAGGCCCTATCCTCGTAACCCCATGTATTTACCTTGTATCCTACTCTAGCTTAATGTCCAATTGAACAGAAAATTACAATTTTGTGGCGAAGGAAAATCTATTTCTATCAACACTTCCTGAATATCATGAACTTAATTAAGCAAAATATATGACACTAAGGGACAATTTAGCATGGCAATCAACCTAACCTGCACATCTTTGGAAAAATAAAAAAATGTACAATACTTGGCTTTATGATAAGTTATGGGTTGCAAGTACACTTGGTTCCGAGAATCTTAATCTCAACTATAGCAACAAAAAGACCAGTTTATGCTTGAACTCATTAAGCTTTGAGCAGGCATCAGTAGGTAACAATCAAGAATGGGAACACCGTCCCACTTTCCCCTTCCTAACCAGGCACAGTTGGGCCTGTTATACCATTTCTATTGCTCTGACTGAGATCAACTAACTCGGATCAGACTACAGATCAAATCTAGTATCTGTATGGCTCATCCATTTACAGCCTTGCACATTAAGGAAGCCAATATTTGTAATAACTATAACAGATGTATATCATGTAATTGTTGACAGTCTACTTTGCCAAACACTAAAAACTAATGCTCCAGAAAAACAGAAGTATGCTATAGTTATAAACTCTTAGTACGAAAGCAATTGATTTCCTGCAGTGCAAGCAAGGTTGCATTTTATTGCCCTTCTCTAATGCCCATGGGTCTTCTCCTAGATGGCCTTGCTGCTGCAATGATGCTCTTGCAATGGTGATGGGTTCAAATTCCAGGATTCTGATTCAGTGATAAAGAAGTGGCAATGAGTGGCCAAGTAAAGACCAAAAATGATTGGGAGGAACATTTGGAAATGGTGATGTTAGCACAATGCTGCTCTTGTTCTTTTTAGTAGATGACGACTTGGAGGGAAGGGCTGTTTGAGTAAATTTTGGCAAGATGCTGTTGTACATTTTGCAGCATCAAAATGAAACTTAATGTCTTTAATTTTGATTTTTTACTTTTGCTGTTGCCAGGTTTGAAATGCTGAATGCAGCAAGGAACAGGGCACGAGTCAAAACTTGCTACATCATGATTGGTTTGACTATTGTGGCCTGTTTTGCTATGATTGCATCTGGAAAACAGGTATGAAAAAATAAGCATTTCACAGCAAACTGAGGTAATGATGTGTATCTGGATATTTGTAAACTTTGCTATTCATTGAAGCTCAGAATTGTTACAACACAGGAGGTTCTTCCGCACATCAAGTCTGTGTCAGCTGTCCATACCATTTCCCCTCTTCCCTGTACCTCAGCACATTCTTCCTTTTCAGATAAGTCCAACAGAATTCTGGCGAGATTGTTTCTTCAAATTCTCCAATTTGAAGATAGAGCGGTGTGTGACATTTATTACACTAAATTAGTAACCAAGGTCATGAGCTTAAATCTCACCATTGCAAATATCAAATTTCATAAATATGGTATTTCTAGTACTGGCACCAGAAAGACTGAAAACTGCTGGATTGTTGTAAAAAGCCAATGGATTCCCAAACATCCACCACTTTACTGCATGGCTGAATCTTCATGAACACCGATTTAGCAAAGTAAACCATTCAGTTGCAAAAACAAGTGTTAAAACATTGAGATGGTAATTAATGTGGTTGGGTCAGTCAAAATTCGATAAAACATTTGCAAAAGTATTTTCTATTTAGAAGTGATGCTTAGTGGTTATTTTCCACTTCATGGGTGAAGAGCTGGTGAATTAGTTTGGTTACCAGATATGCACCTGCCTTTCACAAAAACAGGGCAAAATGCATAAAGACAGTTCAGCACAATATCAGCAATTTACCACCGTATTAAGTTATGGATTCTATGATCCTATGGTTCAGGAGGCGGCCATTGGCCCATTGAATCGGTAACGACTCTTTGACAGAGCATTTTACACAGGCATGCCCCCCACCCTATACCCTAACCCCATGCATTTACTCTACTAATCCCCTTAACCTACACATCTTGGGACACTAAGGAGCAATTTAGCATGGCTAGTCCGCCAAACCTGCACATCTTTGGACTGTGGAACACCCAGAGGAAACCCACACAGACACGAGGAGAACATGCAAACTCCAGTCACCCTTGGCTAGAATTGAGCCTGGGTCCCTGGTGCTGCGAGGCAGCAGTGCTAACCACTGTCACCATTCAACTTTAGCAATAGATTACTTGTACAAGGGTAGGTACCATAGTAGCCACAATGGGTGGGAAACCTGAACTCAACAGGGCCATTTGAAATTAGTGTCGAGTTCAAATAGATCCCATTTTCACCATTCCAAGGACCTTAACCTGCATTATGGGAGTCATGAATTTATGGAGTTAAACATTCTTGAAGGTCAGGCAAGGTTGATTAAATGTCAAGATCTGAAATTATTTAAATCCCTAACCCTTTAAATATGAAACAGAACACTACAACTGTCAGTAAAGAACGTTACTGGCGTGGATTGATTTACTGGTGTAGTTTGAGTTTTGTTAAACATTCCCAAGTGCTATTATAGCGGAACCCATTATGAATGCTTGGTTGAGTATTAAAAGCTAGCAAATACCTCACCTCAGCCAGGATTGGTGAGGGTCTGAATTCACATTTTGACCAGTTTAAGAGGCTATTAAAGGATTAATTCTTAAGGTGGTTATTGAATAAGTTGGTTTTTATAATACTTAACCACTTGAGGGAATTAAAAACCTTTAAATGGGTTTTCCTGTATCAAGTGCATATGAGAGAGAGCTCTCTTACATTTTAGAAATTAAATTTTTTTCATCTCCGCATGACTCAAGAGTTGGCCCACATTGGATACTGGATGAGTGACTATGGAGAAGGTATGTAGGACGCAATAGGGTATGAGTAGCTATGGAAGTAACATGGAGGAGTACGAGATTGCTTGGGAATGAATGGGGTACATGAGGTTACATGGGTGTGAGAGCTAGAGGGCCTAATAGTTCTTTTATGAAATTAGGCCCAGGCTCGGAGAACTGAGACAGAGCTTCAAACTAGCCCACCTCAGCACTTCCTTAACTCATGGCTGTCTCCAAACTACCTCGGAAAGCAGCAGGCCCAGCTCAATCATGCCCCCTCAGAGATGGTGGTGAAGTGGTAATGTCACTGGACAGGCAATCCTGAGACCAAGGCTAATGTTCTAGGGTCAATCCCACCATGGCAGCCAGTGGAATTAAATTCAATGACCTGGAATTGCAAAGCTGATTTCAGTAATGGTGACCATGAAATCATCATCATTTGTTTTTAAAATCCTACTGGTTTACTAATGCCTTTTAGGGAAGGAAATCTGCCATCCTTACCTGGTCTGGCCCATGTGTGACTCCAGACTCTCAGCAATGTGGTTGGCTCTTAACTATCCTCAAATGCTGTGGAGTGGTAAGCCACTCAGTTCATGGGCAATTAGAGATGGCAACAAATGTCTACATCTCATTAAAAGGAGGAAAAATACTTAAGACCATTTCTACAGGGATGGCCCGACCAAACTGGGTAATTTCCCATATCAAGCTTCCCACCTACATGATGAAAATCCAACGTCCACACTTGCACACAATCACAGAACAGGGGATTTTCGGTTACTTCATTGCGTTACTAATGTAAGCCTACTTGTGACACCAAAATAAAATTTAACTTTAAACAGGGCTGACAGGGGATCAGAACAACTATCTACTGAGTAGATAGTTTTAGCAGTTGGAGACAAATAATTTTGAGTTCTTCCTGAGAGGAATCAGTAAACAGGGAATGAGAACCATTTCTTCAATAATCCTGGAAAAATTGAATGTGTTTATAAATGGAACTAACATTTAAAAATTAGACTGAAATATATTGGAAAAGATGCAATCATTTATGCCTTCAAACAAAAATATTGATCTATTTTAGCAGAGGATTTAATCCATATAAATAAATGAGACACTGCATCGATTAAAATAGCAGAACAAGAAATTTCCTAGAAATAAGAACATAATAGGAGTAGGCCATCTAGCCCCTCGAGCCTGCCCCGCCATTCAATAAGATCATGGCTGATCTGAAGTGGATCAGTTCCACTTACCCGCCTGATCCCTATAACCCCTAACCGATCTGGAATCCATCTATCCGTGATTTAAACATATTCAACGAGGTAGCCTCCACCACTTCAGTGGGCAGAGAATTCCAGAGATTCACCACCCTCAGAGAAGAAGTTCCTCCTCAACTCTGTCCTAAACTGACCCCCCCCCCCTTTATTTTGAGGCTGTGCCCTCTAGTTCTAGCTTCCTTTCTAACTGGAAAGAATCTCTCCACCTCTACCCTATCCAGCCCCTTATCTTATAGGTCTCTATAAGATCCCCCCCCTCAGCCTTCTAAATTCCAACGAATACAAACCCAATCTGCTCAGTCTCTCCTCAATCAACACCCCTCATCTCTGGTATCAACCTGGTGAACCTTCTCTGCACTCCCTCCAAGGCCAATATATCCTTCCGCAAATAAGGGGACCAATACTGCACAGTATTCCAGCTGCGGCCTCACCAATGCCCTGTACAGATGCAGCAAGACATCTCTGCTTTTATATTCTATTCCCCTTGCGATATAGGCCAACATCCCATTTGCCGTCTTGATCACCTGTTGCACCTGCAGACTGGGTTTTTGCGTCTCATGCACAAGGACCCCCAGGTCCCTCTGCACAGCAGCATGTTGTAATTTCTTTCCATTTAGATAATAATCCAATTTGCTATTATTTCTTCCAAAGTGAATAACCTTGCATTTGTCAACGTTATACTCCATCTGCAGATCCTCGCCCACTCACTCAGCCTGTCCAAATCTCTCTGCAGACCTTCTATGCCCTCCACTAAGCATGCATCCATTATTTTTTTGTGTCATCTTAAAGCAGTGACAGAAATATATCAACTTCAAGCAATGTATAAACATGACAATCTAAGAAGTAGTAGCTATGCTACCCATCTAACATGATTATGCCTGATCCTCAACTTCTGAAATTCCTGGAATCCCCCCAGAAATCAAAGATCCATCTCAGCCTTAAATACACTCTGATTAGCATCCACAGCCTTCCAAGGCAGAGAATTCCAAAGATTAACAAGACTGTGATGTCCAAGCCTCAGACTATGGCTCTTAGTCCTAGACTCTCTTGTCAAGGGAAAACAGCCTTGCAGCATCCACTCTGTCAAGCCCTCTTTGAATCTTATGTTTCAATGAGATCATCTCTCATTCAAGAGTAAAAAATCATTCTACTTGCTCCTCAGAAGAGAACCCTCATGAGCAATCAATCTAGTGAGCCTTCACTGCATCCTCTCTCCAAGTTAAGCATATCCTTCCTTCGAGGCCAAAACTGAACAATACTTCAGATAAGATTTCACCAAAGTCCTGTATAATTGAGGCAAGACCTCCTTAACACTTGTATTAAACTCCCTTGCAATAAAGACCAAAGTACCATTGGCTTTCCCAATTGTCTGCCGGACTCGCATGTTAACTTTGAGATTCTTGCACAAGGCACCCAAATTCTTCTGAACTCAATAGTTTCTCACGACTTAAAATATTTTATCTTTCCATTCCTTCTCCCAAAGTAAACCTCATATTTTTCCACATTTGGCTACTAAATTGCTGCAGTTAACTTTGGATTTAAAGATTCTTGTATGGACAATCCTTGAAGTAAGTAAAAAGTATTTGAATAGCATTATAGGACTTTCAGTTCATTTTGCATTCTTTGCATTCCCCAGGCTGCTAAAAGGCATGAATCGCTTGCCAGCTGGAATAGAGCTAAGAAGGCGAAATGGAAAGAAGAAGCTCTGCGTGAGCAGGCAGCTGCAATGGCTATTACTGATCCTAAATTAAATCACGATAACCTCATTAAAAAGAAGCCATACAATTAAATCATTCAGCTCTCTGTTTTCTCAAAATCAGACTGATCCAGACAAGATTAAGTTCTCCATCTCAGTAAGAGAATACGCTACTAGTTCTAGATGTCATAAAAAGCTGTAAAGATTGCGCACAAAGAAGCTAAGCAAACGAATGGAACAATATACAGATGTGATGTTTTTACCTTACTAATCCACTTTTGGATTATTTTACATTGAGATTGTTTGACAATAGTAATATTCAAAGTTCATCTTCAAAAAGACCAAAGGGTGAAGACAATATATTTCCATTTATTAGGAACAAACCAGTGATATTGTTTCTGGCTTTACATCAGTTTTAATAAAGGGATATGCATCCAAGTCAACCTAACTTGTCCCTTATCTTCACAGATATTGACTGACCTGCTGTACATTTCCAACAGTTTTTATTTTGGTATCAGCACTATAGCTATATCTAACAGTATTTGTTAATTAATACAAGTAGCTTACTTATTTATAATTACAATAAGCTGATAAACAGACTTCTAGAGAAAATGTTCAGCAGCATGAAGAACTTAAATCAGCAACTTGTGGATAAGGCACACCCTACGCTATGTAACTTTTGAAAACAATGGTAATTTTTACTCACGTCAGGCGTAGGAACTTAAAAAAAAAAATCGCTGATTCCACTAAAGACAAGTTCAAACAGCATTTTGATAAAAGCACAAACCATTTTTTTAAAAAGAATGCCATGTGAAATTTAATGCGTGATGTTAAATGGGGGAAATTACAGTAAAAAAATTAATCTCAACAGCATTAGCAATTGGCATTGTCCAGGGGCCTAATCGATTTCCATAACTGGATAATGCAACAAAGCTAATGAAGTATATGGAACTAGATTATAAATATTTAAAAAAGGTTTTATCTTTTCATCAGATCACACTAAGCATACTGTCTTGAATTCTGATTGCCACGCTTTATAAAAGGTTTTCCTGCATTGGGGAGGCTGTAGAGAAAACCACTAGCAACTGTAACAGGGATGAAACATAAGTAAAGCTTTTTAAAAATGTACTTTGCATGCTTTAATCATTTTGATCATATGTTAAATCCAATGAAATTATCAGGCATGACAGCACAAATTTCAAACACTTTCTCAGATATCCACCACAAGTGACCAAAGATGCAATGGATGATGGTACGTTTCAAGTCATTTGTCAAATCAGACACAATTAAAACATGCAAAGTACATTATTTTTCAGTTTAATATTTTATCTTGTCCTTAGATTTTGTCAGCATTAAATTTCATTTGCCATTTATCTGTTTAATTGCTCAACACTTGCAAATATTTTCAGTTTTCATTAATTTAGTGCCTGCAAACTTGACTAGTTTAAAAAATATTGGAAATTGAGTGCAAACAGAGCAGCTCCTTACAGCAAAGAAAGAAAATGTATGCTTGGTAAAGAGATAGTAGAAAGATCAGTTGCACTTAAAAGTTAATAAGTCACCAGAATTGGATGAGATAAATCTGAGAATACTGAGGGAATGATTGTAAATTGTTGCAGAGGCACTGGCCATAATTTACAATTGCTTCTCGGCCTTTTGGCTAAGTTCAAGAGTAGGATCAGGTGTAATGCATGTTCTTGTCAGCTTGGAACTAGTATGTCTCTTGTGGAGACCATAAATTAGATCCAATTTGAATTCATTTTTGGAGCAAGGTGGACTAAGGGACTTGACCTGCCCACTGGCTTTGTAACTCTCGAAGGGAATAAAATTTAAAAATCTTGCAATCCTCCTTAAGATACAAGAGTGGTGCCAGAGAATTGCAAAATTGCAAACACTCTTCTTCAGAAAAGAGTGGAAGGATAAACCTGACCATTAGACCAATTTAACCTTGGTGGTAGGAAAGCTTTTAGAAAAACAATAAAATGGAACATCAATTAATCTACATGCTGAAGAAAGCTAGCACAATTTCGCTGAAGGAAAATTGATTTGAGTTTTTAGATCAGGAAAGGAAGAGAGTTGATGAGGGTAATGGGATTTATGTAGTCGATGTGAACTTCCAAAATGTCACAACAGGTTTGTCAGCAAAGTTTCAAACATTGAAGTAAAAGGGACAGTGGCAGCATGGATAGGATGTTGACCGAGTGACAGGAAACAGAAGGGTTAACTTCTTTTTTGAACTGGAAAAAGATATGCAAACCCAGAGGGGTTCCCCAGCAGTCAGTACTAGGGTCACCACTTTTTTAGATCTACATTAACCCAAGGGTACAATTTCAAAAATTGCAGATGACAAACCTTGGAAGTATTGTGAACCATGAGGATACGGATGACATAGAAAGGTTGACAAAATGGTCAGACATGTAACAAATGAAATGCAGATGTGTGAAGTGATATAATTTGGTAGGATGAATGAGGAGCATTAATTATAAACTAAAGGATACAATTCTAAAAGCGAGAGCAGAGGGACCTGGAGGTGCATGTGCACAAAATATTCAAGGTAGTGGGCAGGTTGAGTAGTTAGAAAGACATACAGGATTTTAGACTTTAGAAATAGAAGCATAGAGTACAAAAGCAGGGAACCTATGGTGAACTTCAACTGGAGTTATGTCCAATTCGAAGCACAACACTATAGCAAGAATGTGCTAAACATTCGTGAAGGTGTAGAATATCTACAAGGATGGCTTCAGGGAAGAACTTCAGTAATGTGCAGATCGAAGAGACTAAGGCTGTTTTCCTTAGAGCTCAAAATCATGAAGAGTCTGGATATAGATAAGGAAAAGTGTTCCCTTTTGTAGAAGAGTCAGGAACCAGGAGGGCACAATTTAAGGTTAATGGCAGAAGAACCAAAGACATGAGGATTTTTAAAAACATTATGCGAGGGGTTAGGATCTGGAACGCAGTGTCCAGGAGGCAGATTCAAACTAGCTGAGTTGCTCTTAGAGAGCCAGCATGGACATGGCAGGTTGATCAGCGTCGGTATTGTAACCAATTTACATTAATAGGGAAACTGGTCCAACAATACTTTATTTCACCGTAACAAGCTAGGTTTGAAGCAGTCCAAAGATTTAGGCTGCACAGTCATTTTTCAGCTTCAGAAAATTTCTTGTGGGCACTTAACAAACCCATCCACAATTAAGGATCAGAAAAGCCACAATATCAGAAGCTGAAAATCAAAAACTGAACACAACGCTTTAGATGTTGATATTAAAGCACATTGCTTGGGTCATGTAAAGGGAGAAGAAATATAACTATAACATAGGTAGCAATACTGAATGCAATAACTGCATAAGTGAAGATGTGTTCAATTGCAAAGAAATCATTACCAAAAATTTGGTAAGTCTCACCAGACTGCAGATTCAAATCCCACTTCAGGACTTGAGCACATAAACCACATTGATGTGTCCACAAAGAGAATGCTGCACGGCTGATGTTTTTCAAGATGTGACAAGACATTAATCTCTGGGGCCATTACTGGATATTAAGATCCCAAAACACTATGCAAAAAGCAAGGGCGTGTGTTCTGGTTAACATTCTCACCAACTTCAGAAAGATAACTCTATTTCATTTGCTATTTATGGGATTTCCCTGTTTGCAAAGTGGCTGTCATATTTGAACAAAAAAAGCTTGCTTACCAGCTTACACAAAATGAACTAATTGCAAAGTGCTTGACAGCCCGAGAACATGACAAGACGTTATAAAGTAGTAAGTTCTTCAAAGACTACAAAATTAACAATTCAGAGTGGGAAAAGTGCTTGAGGAAAGTGGAAAGCATTAATACAGTATGTGACAGAAAATACAACTTTGCTCTTTGACTATAAGTGTCATCTATTACAGACACAAATTCAGAAGAGGAACTTCAAACTCCATTCTATTTCTTTTAAATGTACATTGGATAAATATTAATGCTTTAATCACAAGGCAGAACACACTTTTTCTATTGGATAAAGATATTGTTTTTTTCCATTTGAATTAATTAAATTTGGGTCATTAGTGTTTCAGCACATGCTTTCAACCATAAAGAAATTGAAATATTTAGAAGACTAAACAAAATTAGTGAGACATTGCACATAAAAGCAAGCACATTGAATAATTAAAACCCAAAACATGGAGTTAAACAAATAGGAAATCAAAATCATGTGAATGGATTTTATTTTTTTCTTCGCTTTCCAGACATCACCAAATCTAACAATCCATTGCAACTCAATCCATTAGCATGTGAATGCTTGCAAGATATTCGCTAGGAAACTATTTCCTGGCCCAAAAGTGGAAGAAAAAAAATTAACATCCTCAGCACATATACAAACAATGCACGATCAAGATTTGAGCTCTTTTGCATGATATTTACCATTTCCTATCTTGGTTTGGTGTATCCACTTAATTTTGTTCCAACATAATTTCAAAGATTCAAATTAAGGGAGAACAAGAATGAGTTGGGTGGAGGGAGTGCTGAAGAGCGGGGAGAACAATTTTAGGGCTGTTGATTCCAGGGCTGTTGCCAGCAACAGTAGAAAAAAGTAATCCTAAATGAAAGAAAATATATCCAAAAGCATGAATACTCATGTCAAACTGTACAGCTCTGGTCATAGTAAAAAAATATATACAAACAAACATTAGCTTTAATGATGTAGATATGTTAATTTAGAGCACAGATTTTTCAAACTTAGAAACTTTTCACCATGACGTAACTATTGCTGGTATAGATGTACTGTAATTAGTGTTTGTCTAATATATGAATCTGTATTAAACACTTCTGCCTTCAAATACATTAGTTCAGTAATATTTGTTTCAGGCTTACTTATATTTTGTGGAATACAAACATACACACTGCAAAGTACAGCTGGTAGCCAAAACTAAATTGAGCTCGGTAAGTGAGGCAAAGAGTTTGACATATAGCTAATGCAGCAAAAACAAACTACAACACAAAATGCTCCAACACTTATCTTTTCTGATCATTGCCATATCAACATTTGTATTCTAATTTCTCAATTCTACAGTAGGGATACAAACATGGCAGCTGAGCAAAACCACTGTATAAATTTGCAATTAGAAGATTGGGGCAAGGGAAAAGAACGTTTCAGTTAAGAAAGAAAATGCAAAATAGATATCCCTTCATAGAATTTTTACATACATATTAAAGTTTAATCCCAGTTAAAGTGTTTCATGAAATTGAAGTAGTTTCATGCTAAATATTTACTCTCCTTTTAATGGAAAAATACTTTCCAGCATTTCATTTTAAAATAATACTGTTGGAGATTTTAAATTAAGATTTGGTCATGTATGTCAAATACTGTGCAAATTTGAGTAATCTTTTAGTAGTAATGACATGGGAGCAATCAAGTAATATACATTATGCATGTAGTCTTGGTGATAGAACTGTACATCAAAACAGCCATGCATAAATAGTACGTGCAAAGATTACTTATATTTTAACTTTGTATTACTGCCTATAAATTTCTAGAGTTTAGCGCTATCCAAGACTCAAACAGCTACAACTGCAATTTCAAAATAAAATTTTCTCTCCCCACCCCGCCAAAATCTACAAATAGTACACAGTGCAGAAGACACTTTGCATTGAAAGGCTGCATTGAAAAACATCTTCTACAACTCAAATAATGCAAGAAATTCACAGGAAGAGGTGCTTTTGTTGTATGAACATATTACAAATGCATATGTTCTAGTAATGTTGCAAGAAGTAGCTTTCCAAATACTGATTTTTCTATATATAGCATACAATGCGTACACACTTCCCAGCGTTCAGCAGTTCTATTTCTGCATAACAACAAATTTGGCATGTCCTATTTTACGCGGACCTTACAGGTTAACAGTCTGTTTCCTTTACGATACTCAATTACTGTTAACATCTGTGGATGACCAATAACACATTTGTCACACATGCCTCCCTTAAAGTAGCAAGCGGAATCCTCCACAAACATGTTAAGCACTCATTTGCTAACATTACTAGCTATTTTTTCCCATAGACTAGCATAGTACAAAATTTGCTTTGAATTTTGATAAGCAATAAAATTCAATATGCATGTCAATAGTGAAAAATTCAAAACCAAAAATCAATATGCTGAATACAGAAAATAAACTTAAATTATTTTAGAAAAGTTTGTGTGTTTATAGATTTAACCAAATGTATTTTATTTCAAATTATTTAATTTGGCAGTGCACCCCACCTTTAACTCAGCAAACTTTAAAAAAAGGGCTCCTGCTGGCATGGTGGATAAAAACATTGGATTTTAGTAGGGAATAAACATCAAACCAATAAGTATTTTTAAAATTTTCAAAAATCATAATCACAGTGCAGCATTCTTCATACTAATGTTTGTCCATTGCAAAACAGAAAATAAAAGAGAATCTTAGTATGTTGCAACATAAATGAGGAAAGATATCCAAAACTGTGGCTGTGATTTTAAACTGTAGATTATAAATAAGGGTTAAGAGGATTCTCGGGTCTTGAAGATTAATTCGTGACAGGATCATTGTATCATTTGGAAATTCTAATTCTACCAATGGATTTAGTGAAGTAAACATAAGGAATTTTTCTGCAGTAGTTCTTACACATATCGGGTACGTAGGGAAATTACCTCAAGTGAATAAGACAAAGGAAATTTCAGTACTAGTGCTCAAGAGAAAATATGGTGAATGCAAAATCCCATTTTAGTCATTACAATCAGCACTCATTTAGTTATTCAAAATTTGTAAGTCAATATCTACTAAATTTACTTCTGCCAATTTCCCCTAAACTAAAAAATTATATCTGCACTTACATTAATTGAATTAATCCTGGGGAGGGAGACAGAGCGCGAGAGAGAAAAAGGAGCAAATTTTACGTATTACTGCCAATCACATATTCCTGATTAGTTGACCATACAAGAGTTTCAATGATTGCCAGTTATTTCACTCTCTACAAACATTTGTGTGTGTATTCTACACATCACTAATGCAATTATCAATATGATGTGTAGTTGATAATGCTACAATTTCAAGTTTTCTGTTCAGAGTGCACTTATGAAATTATCTTCCAGTAAGTTATAAACAATGTAAATTTACAAATTTCCATATTGAAATATAGCCTAGCAAATGCTGATAATCATTGTTTTCATTTACATATAATTGACCTGGATTATAACAAATAGTTTAACAAGTCAGGAACTTTTAAACAATTGTGTCTTAATTTAAAAGAGAGGTAGATCTATCATTGGGGCAGGGGGTATACCTGTAAATTTTGTTTACAGATACTAGTGTTGAAAGTTGCAGTGCTAAGTAATTTGCTCAAACCATATATTTTACAAATCCAAAAATTAAGAGTGAGACAACTTCAGGACCTTTAGAAAGGATTTTGGTCAAATAGTTTTAGACTTCAATTCCATTATTCAACACAAAGTATACCACACCTTGTAACATTTTTTGAGGCTCTAGAAACAAAGAATAAATAAGTATTCGGTTTAAATTAGGGCTGTAAACAGTTAAATGAAACAGTACGTTTGGATGGCTGCAATTTCAGCTTAAATATAGGTGAGTCTATTCTTACAACACCTCTTTCTTTGGAGCAATTCTGATACAGTTTAGATCTTTATGACCCCAGATAGTTAAATGAATATTAAATATGAAACATGAAAGTCAACAGCCCCAGTTTAAATTTAATCTTAAACTGCAAATAGAAAGTGCATAAGCTGCCTCAAATTTTTGCCCTTTCAAAAATGTTCCTAATTTTAAACTGGACTACAGCAGCTTCATGAGTTTGGCTCTGAGGATTTATGAAGTTCTTTTTGAATGTGGTGCAACAGCGGTATTAGAGACAATTTCACCAATCATGCATTTAGAGTTGGAATCCTTCCATTGGGGCCTCTTGTTGCTGGAAGATGAACTGTTGCTGATTTTCATCCACTTGTGGTGCAATGCTCGAGTCCTCCTCCTCTATGCCAAAATAATGCTCGATCAGATCAAAGGCCTTTTGATAGATTTCCTGGTTTTCATGACTTTGGAGAAATTCAATTTTGTCTAGACCTGAAATTAAGAGTTTACAATTCAATGTTATGTACAAGTAGTACTGTCTGTGTAGGTTACTTTGTGAAGTAACAATAATGTGAATAAAGTGTTGTGCACTATCCATTTGTGGGGGGAGGTCACATGATTACTTGCCAGAGGAAAATTTGTCATCAACTATTTCAAAAGAAACAAATCAGCGTTCCTTTTTGGGGAATAGTAGAGCCAAGTGCAGAGCCAATTTGAGCCAGTACATGAAAATGCAGTAAAAGATTTTAACATGAACTTTCGTTTCACCTTAGCAGACTCCAGGGTTTGATTTTCTCGTCAGAGCCAGGAACCCCATCCCCAGGTAATTTCTGAATCTTGACCCTCATGCTGCAATCACGTTGCTCACATGATGTCTTGAAATATAATGCCCTAACTGGGCCAGAGGCGAGATCAGCGCCCAATTCTGGCCACTGAGCGCAACCAGAAGGCAGCAATTGCCTGCAAAGCCTGAGCAGCAAAGGCAGACGGTAGCCACGACAAAGCTTGCCACTGCCTTGAGGAAGAGTAGTCAACACCTTAGACAGCCAGCAACCTCTCCAAGCATAAAAGCTTGTAATGTAATGTAAAAGACAATTTGGTCAAGGATCCCCCAGCAACTGAAGCTTTTATTATCAAAAAACTTTTAACATCTACCCACTTTGAACTCTCAGCTATGCACTAACATGTATCAGACCATTCAGATTCAGAAATTACAAGGAGCTTGACGCTAGGGCCTGAGGCCTGAAAATTAGTGGCCGAAGACAAAAAGTCTGAAATATCTTTTGAGACAAGAAATTATTTAATTATGATCTGTAGTGAAATATAAATGCTTCTAGGCCAGTGCCATCCAACATATGGCCCTAGCACCAGAGACTGACCTGCGAAAGGCTTATGTCCAGCCTACCAACTTTTTTCACTGCTTGTGCCTGAACTGACCTCTCAGCTTAAGGACCACTTCTGAATGATGCTCTCCACAACTGAATACAGCCTATCTCTATCAAAAGTGCCAGAAGGCACAGACATGGGGAGACCCCACTCCACAGAGTACACCAAGTTTACACAGTATGGCTCCAGGAAGAGTGGGAATGCAGCCTCAGTAACACTGAATGTGGCTCAGAGACCCTAAATCAGAGTGCCAAATGTGCAACAAAGGCCCCAGGGGTAGGGGATTGCCCTTAAAGTGATATTGCAGCATCTTGCCTCCATTCGCAGCATTTTAATTTGTTTTATTGCAGGTGTTGCTCACAAAACTGAGTCTAGAAACATGGATGGACAACTTAAAAGCCCCATTTGCTCATCAACCCTCTTCCCAAGGTTGGCCAGGAATGCATTAAAATTGCTATGTTTAGAAATAACAAAGGTATGGACAAAGTTTTCAGCAGTAATGAACTGACAGTGGCACTGTTGGGAAATATTAAGAGTGGAAATACACAGTCTTAGTGATGGTAAATATGGGATTACAAGTGTATCCCAGGGTCAAATGTGACAGAAGGTTGAGAACGGTCCAGCTCAACACCAGACAGTTGTCAGGGAGAGGGATGGAGTCAGTAGAGGGCTTGGATGTAGAGTTTGAGCAGGTACCAAAGACAATGGATTTGTAATAGAGGAAATTTCTGCTTACCCAGTACTGGGTATTGGACAAACAGTTTCAAAAATTAGAGACATTGGAGAGTTTAAGAAAAGGTAGTGGTTTCCAGAGACACAGAAACTGACATGTTTTTGAATGATATTGCCGAGGGGTGCTATGTAAATGAGAAATAATAGGGGGTCAAGGATAGATCCTTTCGGGATACCAGAAGAAATGGTGCAGAACAGAGAGAGAAGCCACTGCAGGTGATTTTCTGACTAAAGCAAAACAGGTAAAATTGGAACCATGCAAATGCTGTTCCACTCAAATGAATGGCTTAAAACAATTATAATCACCAGGGAAACGGTACTGAGAAAATAATTAGAACCAAAAGCTGACAAGTTCCCAGGTCCTGATGGACATCATCCTAGGGTCTTGCTGAGATAATAGATACATTGGCTTTAATTTTCCAAAAGTCCCTAGATTCTGGAACATTCCTATACAATTGGAAAATAACGAAAGTAACTCTATATTGAAGGAAGCTGACAGAAAGCAGGGAACTGCAAGCCAGTTAGCTTAACATCTGTCATAGGGACATTTCTGGAATCTATTAAGGAGGTTATAACAGGGCATAAAAAAAGACACAAATTGAGAGTTATACCCTCTCTTCTAGAGATATTATTTGCTCTGTATTATCATAAGTTTTCTCACCATAAGCTTCTTCAATTAGTGCACAGTATGGATTGATACCATTTCCATTCTGTTTGGCCTCTTGCTCTCCTAATCGTAGAATGTTTTCTAGTCCATTCAAAGCAACTTGCACTATTTTGGAGTCCATGACTGTAAGTAAGTCACAGAGAGGCTTGATGCAGCCTAATTCCACTAAATACCTTCAGAGAAAAACAAAAGGTGTTGGTTAACAATGGCTGTTTTTAGTGAACTGATTATACAACATAACCTGAACATCCTCAATCATTTACAGAAAGACATTGATGATTTGAGCACAAACAGATTTTCTTTGGCAGGTATTCTAAGATTTTGATTACTGCAATAAAGAATTTTTACTTTGCTATACAACTGTCCTCTATTGATACTGATTATACAAAATCCTTGTAGAATAGATCTGACTCATGATGCACAAGTTTTAAAAAAACATAAGCATATCAATAAGAACCAGTGATCCATAATTGATTTCCAAGCTTTGCAAAATAAGCGTTATAAACAGAAAAAATAAAAAGTCAAGTTACATTACTCTGAATCAAATGTTTAAGATTCTGTCTTCAATAGTTATATGGTTAACCTAAAAGATTAGCGGATGGGGTGGAATAGAACATGCACATAGAGTATCTCATTCACTGGTTAGAATACCTGATCTGTTCTGGTGTACCTCCGGAAGTTGCATTTGTGATAGCCCAAGCAGCCTCCTTCCTAGTACGGAATTCAGCCTTTTGGAGAACATCTATCAGCACTGGGAAAATATTTGCATCTATTACAGCCTATTAAGTATAAAAAAAAGAATATGAATATCAAAGTAATCTAAGCATATTAGGAACAAAAATTGTATAAAAAGGAAATGGCTGTTCAAAACTAAATTTGAACCAAGTGTCTCATCTTCCTGTTACTATTGTATTCCATTTTCACAGCTAGGAATTTCTAGAAGGGTGAATACACTGACCATTTCCAGTAGAAGTGGAATATAAACGCCCCACACCACCAGTCTGACAGGGGTATGCTAATGTTTCTCTAAACCAGAACTAGCATATCATATACCATTCTCTAACTGGCGGGTCTGGGCAATCAGTTTTTGGGTTTTTTAAAAAGATGGTCATCAGGAGGTGTCACAGATTGTTTTCCTTATTTTTTCTTTCCTTTTGGCATACTTCCAATTTAATTGCTCCACCATTGTTAGCTCTGTCTTCAGCTGTCAGGGTCCTAAGCTCCAGAGTTCCCTCCTAATACAACTTCACCTCTTTCCTCTTGTAAGACGTTAAAATAAAACCCACCTCTGACCGGGCTTTTGGCCATCTGACTAAATATATAACGTGGCTCGGTGTCAAATTTGTCTGATAATAGTCCTTGGGGTGTCTCACTACGTTAAAAGTCATATATAAATGCAGGTTGTTGGATGATGCAACATTTTGCATCAATTGTGAGCTTATGATCAATCTCAAAAGAAAAAAATCTGACTCAATTACAGAAAACACAAATTTAGCAGTTTCCGGACAACCTCCCTAATGGAATTCATCATGAAAATCTGTGAAACTGCTTGATTATGAAGTCTAGAAACAATGCATAATCTTGATTGTCTTTGTCCAATGACTTGCAGCCCACTGGAATAAGAATAGGCTCTTGAACCCCTTGAGCTTGTTCTGCCATTCAATCAGATCATTGTTGATAATCTGTTCGACGTCTCATTACCTTTACCTAACATAAATCTATTGATTGATCTTTAAAATTTCAGCTAATCCAGTATGGCCTCAATTATTTATTTACTTGTGTCACAAGTAGGCTTACATTAACACTGCAATGAAGTTACTGTGAAAATCCCCGAGTCGCCACATTCCGGCACCTTTTGGGTACATTGAGGGAGAATTTAGCATGGCCAATGCATGTCTTTCGGACTGTGGGAGGAAACCAGAGCACATGGAGGAAACCCACACAGACATGGGGAGAACATGCAAACTCAGCAGAGACAGTGACCCAAGCAGGAATCGAACCTAGGTCCCTGGCGCTGTGAGGCAGCAGTGCGAACTACTGTGCCACCGACTTTTGGAGAATGAGTTCATGGTTTCCATTACAACTTGCTTTGGATCTCATGCGCTCTAACCATTTGGACCAGCCTTCCATGTGGGACCTTGTCAAAAGCCTTACTGAAGTCTACGTAAACCACATCAACTGTACTACCCTCAATATATTTAGTTACTTTTTCAAAAAACTCAACTGAATTAGTTAGACAGAATCTCCCATCAACAAATCCATGCTATCCCTGCCTTTCCAGGAGTTGATTAATGCTGTACCTCAGATTTTTTCCCAATAATTTCCCCACCGACAGACTAACTGGCCTGTAATTACCCGAGTTATCCCTGCTGCCCTTGAATAAAGGTACCACATTAGCTATCCTTAAGTCATCTGGCACTTCACCTGCAGCCAGCAAAGATTTAAATATCTTCAGCAGGGCCTCTGCAATCTCCTCCCTTGCTTCCCATAGCAACCTGTGATACATCTCATCAGGCCCTGGGAATTTATGCACCTTTATGCCCACTAAAACATCGAATACCTCCTCCTCAATAATCTTAACGTGCTATAGAAATTAACCATCCCAACAGGAATCTCTAGCTGCAATATCTTTCTTCTTAGGGAATAAGAATAAAAAATATTTAAGACCTCGCCCATGTCCTCTGGCTCTATGCACAGATTGCCCATTTGGTCTCTGATGGGCTGCACTCTTTCCCTGGTCATCCTCTTGCTCTTAAATATACTTATAAAATACCTTGAGGTTTTCCTTAATCATATCTGCCAATGATTTGTGGCTCCTCTTTGCCCTCCTAATTTATTATTTAAGCAACCTCCTCATTCTCTATACTCCTGAAGGGCCTTGCTCATTTTTAATGTTCTATGCCTTTTAAAAGAAAAATCAAACCCTCCATATCCCTTGACATTCAGGGTTCCCTGGATTTGCCACCCTTGCCCCTCAGTCTTAGAGGAACACATTGGTCCTGAACTCTCACTATTTCACTTTTTTAATAAAGGCTCCCACTTTTAGCCTTTTAGATTTTGTGAACCTATGGCCAACTTTTAGTGATTTATGCACTCGACACCTACTTTTGTTTTGCTGCTCTACAGCTCCTAGACTACAAATAATAAAATTTTCCAAAGTCCTGGCTTCCACGTGTGCGCGCTCACACTTCTATAGAAGGAATTTATAGTTTTTCCCTTATGTGCTGTTTCAACTTTCCTCTCCAATCCACTTCCGTGTTTCCAGAGTGTCATCCACAAACTTTGATATGCAATTACCATTATAAATGCACACAGTATCGATGGTGAGAATTTGAGGACCCAGTACAGATCCCTCAGGAACACTGTGTCATATTCCATCGTAAGAAGTTTAACAACACCAGGTTAAAGTCCAACAGGTTTATTTGGTAGCAAAAGCCACACAAGCTTTCGAGGCTCTGAGCCCCTTCTTCAGGTGAGTGGGAATTCACCTGAAGGGGCTCAGAGCCTCGAAAGCTTGTGTGGCTTTTGCTACCAAATAAACCTGTTGGACTTTAACCTGGTGTTGTTAAACTTCTTACTGTGTTTACCCCAGTCCAACGCCGGCATCTCCACATCATGACTACCATATTCCATCTATCAGAGAGCCAGCAATTTGCCCCTTTCCCCATCTACCACTTCCTCATCACCCCTCCATGGCCCACAGAACAACCATATGAAAATGAAGGACAGGGAAAGACAAGTTGCTCTATTACATCTGCCTCATATCACATCGGCCTTCAGCCAGACACTTCTCCACCTACCAACAATCTTCTGAGAGGCAGAAAAATCCATGTCCCATTTACGGGGAAAGAATCTAGAAAATTCCAGACCTCAAAATATCATAGCAAGTTACCACACACAAATAGGGCACAATATACATCATTATAATACCATCTTACTTTCATTTCATGCATCTAAAGATGGCAAGTAACCGGCAAATTTTGCATTATTTTTGGAAGTACAGTAAAGTGGAAATACATCACCTGGATTTGTGCTCTATTTCCAGCAGTGATGTTGGAAACCGTCCAACAAGCTTCCTTCCGTATAGATTCTTTTGGGCTGCTCAACAAATGAAGGAGGCAGGGAAGTGCAGAGCAATTCAAAATCACCTAAATGAAGTATTAAAATTAATAAGACATGTCTTCTTAGTAATTTTGAGACAAAATAGTTGGCACAATTAAATGTCCAAACTCAAATGAAGAGTTGTCCAAAAGCGTGCAAACAAAAACATTTTAAACTTAAGGTACAACAACTCAAACTACTATGAGACCCCCATGGAGACCAATAACCTAAAAGAACCAATTTACCAAATGTACCCAAAAGGAAGATATTACAAGATTTCACATTTTATAATTATTACTTGTGACAGCCAAACCAAAATCAACATAAATTAAACATCAATTGACAGCCACAAAAGTATACGTTAAATAGCCAATACAAAAAAGATCTCAGATTTACTGGGGACCCCCTTAGTGCCAAGTTCAACCACAAAGAGGTTCAACACTGTCTCTAAGATAGAGTTCCACTTCCTATTTTGAGGCAAGAATGAACCACCCAATTCTTTTCTCTAGCCACTGCCAACCTATCCGGGACCTACGGGCAAAGTCCTCACCAAAAATGGCCAGCTCCAGTTAATTAGTCCTTTCAAAATAACCGAAGCAGCCAAGTTCTCTCTACTTTGCTTATCCCAATTCCCAGCTTCAGCCTTTAAGATGCCTTCTTTTCAGCTGTCCCACACAATTCCCTTCAGCCTGTCAGCTCTGCGAGTGAAATCTGATCTCTGAGGGTACTAGGCTTTCCTCTGCCCACCCTCCCCAATCAGCCTCCATTTCCTTAGCAACCTAATGCCACAGCTAGAAATTATTTTTATTAACAGACAAAAAGTTAAGAGCAACAAGAATAAAAGCCATAAATTGTCATGGAGAATGCAAATTTCAGTATTCGATTCACTTGTAATAATTCATGCAGAGATTGCACAGCTATGCTGAAGAGGAGATGAAAATAACAGTTTCACAAATACATTGATATGTATTCTGAAGTTGAAAGATGTTCTATTACCTGTGTCTGGATGTCATCGCCAGTAACAATGTTTCCTACAGCTCTCAGTGCAGGTGAGACAACCTTGTAATCATTATGCCTGTTAAAGAAATGCAGGACAAATTAGCACTACTCTCGCTACATATTAGAGGAAAATATCTGCAAATTATTGGAAAAAAAACTTAATCGGTAAGAGTAGACATACAGAATACAGAAGTTAAAAGCCTCTAAATAAAATCATTTTATTTAAGGTAATAAATACTATACTGCTGCCAAATTGGATACTCTTAAAGACAAAACAACTTAAGATTCTTGCACAGATTAGTTCTTACTACAGGAGCCTGTCAACACATTAATATGTGACCAAGAAAAATTCAATTCTTTAATTATATGGGACTGAGATTTTTCTGAACACAGTTCTCTGAAAATCATAAATAAATGGTCTTCTGATTTAAATAAAATACTTTAGAGTTAGAAAAGAACTGGTATGATATTAAAAGCCAAGAAAGAAAACACTTACATCAAAAGCTCCACTAATCGCCTACAAACTCCAGAATCAATAACTATTTGTATTTTCTCATTGGGTCCATCAGAAAGATAAGAAAGGGCCCAGCAAGCATCAGCCAACACATCAGGATCACTGCTGAATAAAAGTCTTGACAATACGTTCAAGCAAGGTGATACCTAAAACAGGACAATACAAATAGTCATAAAGTGTACTTTGATTTAAGTCACTGCATAATAGAGCAGTTTTACTCAGGTTCAAGATTGTTTGAAGAGTATGGAACAGTTCTGAAGACATACTGGAATTACTTTGACCAATTTGGATGTTGTGAGTTCCACCTCTAGAATAGAGATGGGTTCTTGAAGACACATAGTTAAACACTGAGAAATAGATAAGTTGATTGGGATACAGTTCGTGGCAATAATTAAAGTTTTAAAAAAGGTTTCACTTCGTAATTTAGCAGCAACTTTAACACTGAAAATGGTATTAGATTTGTGAAATGTTGCAGTGTAAAAAAAGTCTTAAGCTATACCTTTTCAAAATCTGGAGGTGGATTCTTTCCTCTGCATAGGTTGGACAAAGCCCACACAGCATTTCTTGTTGTTGTAAGACGGTTTGACTTAGTTAGTAACCTGAGTTTTTAAAAAGTCAACATTAAAAAAAACTTAGCGAGGATGCAATTACAGAACCACAGCATTTATCAACATACTAAAACTGATTTATTCAAATGACTGATAATACTGGTCTGGTAACACCTCCAATGCGTTACACTTTGCTTTAAAAATAAGATAAGTTTAGGAGCAATTATCCAACAATCTTCTTTTGTTCAGCTTCTGCATACAAAGCTATACAGACACTAATATGCAAAGAAATTCTAGCTTGGGGCATAACAGCACAAAAGTGTCTTTGGAACTGATGTATCTAAGCAAAGAGTTATATACTTATATATAAAGGATGGAAACAATTTCTGCAGCACAAGGACTTCTCTGTATGTTGCATTAGAAGTGCGTACAGAACAGGTAGAATGAGCCTTAATTTTCTTTGCCAGCTCCTACCGTAACCACTGTGCAACAATACAAAATGCTCCATTATCTACTTTGTTAATCTATGGGATAACATATTCACAAAGGTTCGGGGTGGGGAGAGAGAAAGAGGACCAGAGATCCAAGATCAAGGAGGAGGATCGGGGACTGGAGAATTAAGTGGGGTGAGGGTCTTGGTAAGAGTGCCGGCCTGGAGGAGAAGGGGGGGCGGGGGTATATCAAATCTGGGTCTGTAAAATAGCTACCCAGAAGTTAGAAGAGGTTTTAATCCTTCCAAAGTTTTACTGGGTCTAATACAGTTGGAACCATCTAAATTAAACTATTTAATTCACATTTTCGGATGGTTCCCAGTGCAGGGCAATTTGCCCAGGGCAAGCACTGTGCAAACTTTACCTGTGAAACTCCAGTTCTCCAGCACATCTTTGGGTTACCCCCACCCCAATCTGACGCTAGGAAGCTTGGAGGTTACAGCCCAATGAACTCATCGTTCAAGCTACCTCTATCAATCTGATTCATCCAATCTGCACATGGATGAAAATTACCTACGATATTTCAGTTCCTTTCTTACAAGCCCCCATTACTTATTCATCCCATAATACAACAATGTTAATATTAGGTCTATAAACTATTCCCACAATTGACTTACCTTTGCTATTTTTTTTACCTCTATCTGAACTACATCTCAATCCTTAGAACAAAGGTCATCCTCTCACTGTTGTACTATTTTACTCATTAACAGAGCAATCCTTAAAATTTTTAGGTCCTAGCGTTTGTCACCTTGCAGCCATTTCTCTGTCATGCTCAGGTTATTGTTATTTGTGTACACATTTTTGTTGGTTTACTGTTAGGAACTTACTGTAAGAGAGGTGGAAGAATTCCACCATTTAATACAAAGTCTCTGCATTCAGCATTGTCCCCTGCGATGTTGCCCAGTGCCCAGACTGCCTGGAAGACAATACAATAATCAAAACTATTGAAAGGTATGCCCATTTAAAAATGTTATATTTTGACATTTAAGAGGGATTAACATGCACAAAAGCTATTTGTGT
Source organism: Mustelus asterias (assembly GCF_964213995.1). NCBI lineage: Eukaryota > Metazoa > Chordata > Chondrichthyes > Carcharhiniformes > Triakidae > Mustelus > Mustelus asterias. The sequence continues at coordinate 63,871,926 of NC_135805.1, forward strand.
TTTTAATGGAATTGTTCCTCGGGTTTTCCTGGATATGCAAAACCAGTCACAGGCTCGTCTCTTCAAATTATAAGCGTATGTTATGGACACAATCATGTGTTCTTATTTTGTCCCTTCATAATATGACAAAAGGTCTTTCTGCCCTTTTGCTTTACCCAGTGTACTCCTTTTGCATTCAAGAAACAGTAAACATCAATATTCGCGACATCAGAAACGTTGCTTTCCAATATCAAAATCATTCCAATGTTCAATGCTTGAAAGCCCAAAAGTACTTCCATAATGTTGCATTTGTCTACCTACACAAGATGTGGTTAATCTAAACATTCAACACGTGAAAAAACGGATATGCCATTTTCATTAATTTGTTTTTCTTGGAGTGGGTTTGGTCAATATTACTTGGACTATTAAAACATAATGAATTGGAGGTTTTATATATATATTTATACACACACGAATTAAATAACAATACACAGCAGAAAAAGAATACCTGTTCTTGTACATCCTCATATTCAGAGTTAAGTAGCTCAATGAAGATAGGAACGGCATCAGCTTCTATAACTACTTTAGTATGGAGAAATGTCCCAGAGGCAATGTTTGTTAAAGCCCACGCAGCTTCAAACTGCAGATTTAAAAATACAAAAGTTAATAATGCAATGAATTACTGTAGCTTCTTTGCAATTACTTAACACAAAAATGGCACCAGTTTTAGTTTGCTACTCGTGCACATCTATTTTGCATGTTCAGGGTAAGACAATCATTTCATTCTAATTATTCAATACTAGAAACCTTGCATTGTAAATCAGAGGACATCTATGATTCTATAAAATGAAATATCTATAGCATAGAAACAAATACATTTCTCAAGACTGCTTTAATGAGGTTGAAGCTGTAAAAACAAACTTTTTTTCCTGGGCTTGCTGCACATACAATAAATTTCAAAATGAATCAGAAGGGAAAAAAAAACAAAAGTCAGTGCAATACAATGTTTGAGATAAACATTTGTTAGGCTCAAAATGAAAAGGCACATTAGAGAAAAGCTTGCAGCAAAAACATCTGAAATTAACTTCAAAATTCTGAGTGGTCACGGAAAACTGTCTGGTTGATGAAAGATACCCATAGTACAGAAATTCTAACCACTTTCCTCACCACAAAGTAAATACTTTACAATAAAACAATATCTACCAGTGGTGAACCTTTTTTTCATTCAAAGGAAATAGCTAAAATAGATTGTTTTTGTTAAACAAGCTTAATAGTTCCAAAACATTTTTAAGTGACCGCCTTGCTCATTCATGTACTGTGGTACATTTTGCAAAAGTACAATAGAACATAGAACATTACAGCACAGTACAGGCCCTTCGGCCCTCGATGTTGCGCCGACCAGTGAAACCAATCTAAAGCCCCTCTAATCTACACTATTCCAATATCATCCATATGTTTATCCAATAACCATTTGAATGCTCTTAATGTTGACGAGTCCACTACTGCTGCAGGCAGGGCATTCCACACCCTTACTACTCTGAGTAAAGAACCTATATCTCTCACCCCTCAGTTTAAAGCTATGCCCCCTCGTGTTAGCCATCACCATCCGAGGAAAAAGGCTCTCACTATCCACCCTATCTAATCCTCTGATCATCTTGTATGCCTCTATTAAGTCACCTCTTAACCTTCTTCACTAACGAAAACAACCTCAAGTCCCTCAGCCTTTCCTCATACGATCTTCCCACCATACTAGGCAACATCCTGGTAAATCTCCTCTGCACCCTTTCCAATGCTTCCACATCTTTCCTATAATGCAGCGACCAGAACTGTACACAATACTCCAAGTGCGGCCGCACCAGAGTTTTGTACAGTTGCAGCATGATCTCCTGGCTCCGAAACTCAATCCCTCTACCAATAAAAGCTAACACACCGTACGCCTTCTTAACAACCCTATCAACCTGGGTGCCAACTTTCAGGGATCTATGCACATGGACACCTAGATCCCTCTGTGCATCCACACTACCAAGTATCTTACCATTAGCCCAGTACTCTGTATTCCTGTTACTCCTTCCAAAGTGAATCACCTCACACTTTTCCGCATTAAACTCCATTTGCCACCTCTCAGCCCAGCTCTGCAGCTTATCTATGTCCCTCTGTAACCTGCCACTTCCCTCCGCACTGTCTACAACTCCACCGACTTTAGTGTCATCTGCAAATTTACTAATCCATCCTTCTACGCCCTCATCCAGGTCATTAATAAAAATGACAAACAGCAGTGGCCCTAAAACAGATCCTTGCGGTACACCACTAGTAACTGAACTCCAGGATGAATATTCCCCCATCAACCACCACCCTCTGTTTTCTTACAGCTAGCCAATTCCTGATCCAAACCACTAAATCACCCTCAATCCCGTGTGTCCGTATTTTCTGCAAAAGCTTACCATGGGGAACCTTATCAAACGCTTTGCTGAAATCCATATACACCACATCAACCGCTTTAACCTCATCCACCTCTTTGGTCACCTTCTCAAAGAACTCAATAAGGTTTCTGAGGCATGACCTACCCTTCACAAAACCGTGCTGACTATCCCTAATCAAATTATTCCTTTCTAGGTGATTATAAATCCTCTCTCTTATAATCCTTTCCAATACTTTGCCCACAATAGAAGTATGGCTCACCAGTCTATAATTACCAGGGTTGTCCCTACTCCCCTTCTTGAACAAGGGGACAACATTTGCTATCCTCCAGTTTTCTGGCACTGTTCCTGTAGACAATGACGACACAAAGATCAAAGCCAAAGGCTCTGCAATCTCCTCTCTAGCCTCCCAGAGAATCTTAGGATAAATCCCATCCGGCCCAGGGGACTTATCTATTTTTACCCTTTCCCGAATTGCTAACACCTCCTCCTTATGAACCTCAATCCTGTCCAGTCCAACAGCCTGCATCTCAGTACTCCCCTCGACAACACTGTCCCTCTCCTGTGTGAATACCGATGAAAAATATTCATTTAGTGCCTCTCCTATCTCTTCAGCCTCCACGCACAACTTCCCACTACTGTCCTTGACTAGCCCTAATCATACCCTAGTCATTCTTTTACTCCTGACATACCTATAGAAAGCTTTAGGGTTTTCCTTGATCCTACCTGCCAAAGACTTCTCATGTCCCCTCCTGGCTCTTCTTAACTCTCTTTCTTTAGGTCCTTCCTGGCTAACTTGTAACTCTCAAGTGCCCTAACTGAGCCTTCACGTCTCATCTTAACACAAGTCTCCTTCTTCCTCTTCACAAGAGATTCAACCTCCTTAGTAAACCACGGTTCCCTCACATGTCTGCTTCCTCCCTGCCTGACAGGTACATATTTATCAAGGACGCGTAGTCGCTGTTTCTTGAACAAGTTGCACATTACAATTGTGCCCATCCCCCGCAGTTTCCTTCCCCAACCTATGCCAGCTAAATCTCGCCTAATCGCATCATAATTTCCTTTCCCCCAGCTATAACTCTTGCCCTTTGGTATATACCTATCCCTTTCCATTGCTAAGGTAAACGTAATCGAATCATGGGCACTGTCACCAAAGTGCTCACCTACCTCCAAATCTAACACCTGGCCTGGTTCATTACCCAGTACTAAATCCAATGTGCCCTTGCCTCTTGTTAGTCTATCTACATACTGTGTCAGGAAGCCTTCCTGCACACATTGGACAAAAACTGACCCCGCTAAAGTACTCGAACTATAGCTTTTCCAGTCAATATTTGTAAAGTTAAAACCCCCAGAACAACTACCCTGTTACTTTCACTCCTATCCAGAATCATCTTTGCAATCTTTTCCTCTACATCTCTGGAACTTTTCGGAGGTCTATAAAAAACTCCCAACACGATTAAAATAGAAAAAAATGCAAATGCAGGAACACTGAAATAAACAGCAAGTCCATCACCATCTCAAGATAAAAAAGATGTTACAAGCACAGACAGATCAAGGGCAAGGTTTCAATTTAAATTTTTAAAGAAAGTATTCCTGGAATACCATAGATGTCATACATCTAGGTCCATTTGTTTGATAATGTGCCACACACAGACTTGTCATCAATGGGGAAGCTTAGTGCTGACGTTTCTTAAAAGTGGAGAGAGAGAGAGAGAGAGGGAAACATGAATTTTGGAAGCTGAAAGTGCAGATCGAAGGTGCCATTAAATAAAAGCTGGTAATCTGATGTTTACAGTAACAGTTTTAACAACACCAAGTCCAACAGGTTTATTTGGTAGCAAATACCACATCAATCTGATGTTTAGACAGAGACAATGAATATAAAAGCAAGAAATGTTAAATTGACATTGGCTAGACTAGATAACATTTGTTCAGTTTTAGGTACTGGATTATTCCCTGAACCATGCGCTATAGTGGGGAAAGTTTAGATCATTAGAAACTCAATATATAGTTAGGATGACTGGTATCAGGGGAAAGGTTTGGTTTATTGGACATGAGCATCTATTCTGAAGATGATTGGAACTGTGGAGCAAGAATGGGCTATATCCAAACATGTACAGCCTTGCTCTTCTAATTTTAAAAAGGATATAACTGCACGAGAAACAGTACAGAGAAGGTTCGCTTGACTCATTTCTGGGACGAAGGGCTTATTTTATAAGGAAAGTTGCACAGATTGGGTTCCTACACATTGGTGATCTTATTGAAACAGAATCCTAAGGGGGTAGATACATCCTCTTGTGGGGAATAGTAGAACTACGAGGCACAGTTTAAGAATAAGAGGTCTTTCTTTTAACAGAAATGAGGATTTTTTTTCTCTCAGAAAGGTCATTCATCTGTACAATTCTCTTAGATAAAAGCAAAATACTGCGGATGCAGGAATCGGACACAAAAACAGAAAATGCTGGAAAATCTCAACAGATTTGACAGCATCTGTGGAGAGAGAATAGAGCCAACGCTGAGTCTAGATAACTCTGTCAGGGCAGCTCCGACGAAGGATCTAGACTCGAAACATTGGATCTATTTTCACCCCACAGATGCTGTCAGAACCTGCTGAGATTTTCCAGCATTTTCTGTTTTTGTACACTTCTCTTTCCTGGGAAGCAATGGAAGCTGGGTCACTGAATTTATTCAAGGCTGCATTAAATAGAGTTTCAATAGATAAGGGGGTCAAGAGTTATAGGAGGCAGAAAGGAAGGTGGAGTCGAGACCACAACCAGATCAACTACGATCTTATTAAATGGTTCGGCAGCCTCTATGGGCTACCCATGCAGGAGAGGAGCTAATACACCAGTAAACCAGAATATAGAAAGAAATGGAAACTGAAAAAAACAAAGTAAAAAGAGCTAGAAATACCAGATACATCCCAGATCACAAGGAAAATAGGGCAAGAAATAACAGAGGCACTAGAAATTATATTTCAGGGTTCTATTGAGAGATGTGCAGATGTCAAGACAGTGGGTAATACCTCCATCTTCATAATGGGAGACAAAATGAACATGGATAATTACAAATTGGTTAATTTAACCTTTATGTCCTGGAAAATATTGAAAGCTTTTAACCAAAAGATTAAATTAAATAAATTATTAAATATGTAGATGAAGAGAATAAATTAGAAGCAGTCAACACAGAAGGGAAAATTGTGCTTGAAAAGGCAACAAAACAGTAGATGAGGAAATGCAGATGTAGTGGATGTGAACTTTCAGAAAGCTTTTGTAAAGAAATCCCCAGAAATAATTTATTAGTATTGAATCAATGAGAAGGCAACAAAAAGACAGTTGCCCCGCTTCTTGCCTTCTACATAGTCACCTATAAAGTTATGCAAGGATCTATCATTTGTCCCCTCCTCATTTGCCCGATTTCCTATTACGTCATTGATGGGTACAGGGTAATTTTTCACATTCATATTGCTGATGGCCAGCTCTACTTTGCAAAATAATTGTAAATGCTTTCAACTCAATATTTTGGATGATGAACAAGTCGATTAGGAACTTGGTATGCTGTGGCGAGCTTGATTCTATGTCTTTCTCTTCAACATTGTCTATCCTAGCCCTTTATTCATCCATAGTAATGCCAGACTTAACTTTTCTGATGTTTTACTACTAACCTCCCTCCTCCAGAAACTCCAACCTGTCTAAACTTGATATACTGTCCTGTCATACACTGCATCTTTAAATAACTGATGGCCCCACACTACCCAACCTCTGAAATTTCATCCACCCGTGTCTGCCTGATCCATCACTCCATTTTTCCCACCTGCCTTGTGTCTATGATTGCAAAGTCTTCAGCTGCCTGTGTCCTTCATTTCCTCTCTCCCTAAACCTTTCCACCCATCCTTTCTTTTCAAAACGTTCTGAAAATTCCTCTGTGACTAAGTTTTTCGTACCCTTCCCACAGACAATTTCTGCTTTCTTGGCTTGACATCTTTTTTACCTACCAGTGAAACACCAGGCAATATTTTAAAAGGTGCCACATTAATGCAAGTTGCTTTCTTCATACAATTGCCTTGATACCCAAGCTGCAATGTCAATCACAATAGTGAATGCCATCCCTACTTATAAGTAGTGCAGAACAATTCTCAATTCAACCGGTTGCAAAAGTAACAGACCTGAAACTTTAGCTCTATTTTGCCCTCCACAGATGCTGCATGGCATGGTATTTCTGAGGGAACACCATCACCTACAAATTCCCCTCCAAGTCTCACACCATAATAACTTTGAAGTATGTTGCTGTTACTTTACGGTCGCTGGGTCAAAATCCAGGAACTCCCTAATAGCATCGTGGGTGCTCATACAGCAGCAGTTTAAGATAGCTGACCACCATCTTTGCCAGGGCAATTAGGGATGAGTAATAAATACTGCCCAAGCCCGCAAGGGAGACATCCCATGAGCACAATAAATTCCAACATTTTCTGTTTTTATTTCAGACCATCATCCACAGTATTTTGCTTGTTAGCGGTTTGCATGTTTAGTTTGACAGCAAAATAATTTTGTGGGTGATAGTTAAGTGCCATTCAAATGTATCTGGAGCTATGCAATAAGATCAGTGAACTGGCATGATTTCAAAACAATAGGTTTCTTTAACAATTTCAATTGCAGTATAGGGATTACAGGAGTCTGACCCACTGATGAAAACTCACGAGAGTCATAGTCTTAAACAATTTCTAGCAAAGCATGCAAAATATGCATGTTTGTTGTAAAGTACAAATGTATTCTCCTATAGTAAATATATAATTGTTGCATTAAAGGATTCTACATAGTGCAATAGCCCGAGATTCACGAGTAAAACTCAAACAATTTTTAAAAAATACTCACTTGGAGTGTAAAATTTTCATTCCTCTTCAAAAACTCCACAAATCTTGGCACAATACCAGGTGTATTTATGACCTCATCTATGGGAGGATTAGGTTCTGAAAGGGAAAAATTTTAAAAAGTCAAAAAAGAATGCAGAGTGCCATCTTTCGGGGCTGCATGATGGCACAGTGGTTAGCACTGCTGCCTCACAGCTCTAGGGACCTGGTTCAATTCCCGGCTTTGTCTGTGCAGAATTTGCACAATGAACTTTCTCCCCGTGTCTGCGTGGGTTTCCTCCGGATGTTCCAGTTTCCTCCCACAGTCCAAAGATGTGCAGGTTAAGTTGATTGGCCATGCTAAATTGCCCCTTAGTGTCCTGGATGTGCAGGTTAGAAGGATTAGATGGGTAAATGTGTGGAATTGTGGGGATAGGGTTTGGGGTTGGATTGTCATGAGTGCAGACTCGATGGGCCAAATGGCCTCCTCCTGCACTGTAGGGTTTCTATGGTTTCTATGTTTCCACAACTTTTGTCATCCTGTTTTAGGACATACAGCTCATGGAAAAAAAACAATTCAAATATTTTAGTGAAGTATGCAGCTTAACTTGCAGGAAATTGAACAAATTCTTAATGCTTGAAGTATCCATTCTGTTTCAAAACACAGGGACAGAATCTCAGATTAATTTGGTCATATGAGTCATCAGCACTTGAATAGTGACAAAAACTCAGCCACTCTGATGTTACTCAGATCACATAAATAATGATTTACACTAAGCTATGACTTTCCTTCCATCATAAAGTCAGAAATGGTGATTTTCATTGATGATTGCACAATGTTCAGCACCATATGCAACTCCTCAGAGACTGAAACAGTCCATGTCCAAATGCACCAAGACCTGGACAATATCCAGGCTTGGGCTGACAATTGACAAGTAGCATTTGTGCCACACAAATGCCAGGCAATGGCCATCTTCAACAAGAGAGGATCCAACCATCACCCCTTGACATTCAATGGCATTACCATCACTGAATTCCCCACTAATGTCATTCCGGATGTTACTTTTGACCAGAAACTGAACTGGACTGGACTAGCCATGTGGCTGCATGAGGTCAGAGGCTAGGAATCCTATAGGCAGGAATTCTCAACCCGACTCGCCAAAGCCTGTCCACCATCTACAAATTGATATATACAAAAACCTCAGAAGATTTAGATGTACAATATTAATAGTCTTACTAGGAAAATAAATTAACAGGATACTAAAGGAATGGTGGTAACTTGGAGATGTAAATTGGCTAAGGGGATAAGAGGCAGAACTTATTGGTGAACGGATATTTTTCTGACCAAAGAGAAGTGCTCTAAGAATCTCCTGGCGGTCAATATCCAGCCCTTGCTTTTTTATATATATATTGTTAAAATGATCTGGAATGAGTTTTTCTTAATTAAATTCATACACGGATTAATTCATGCCCATCACTAAATGTCCCACTGAAGGTGGCAGTGATCCACTTTCTGCAATTGCTGTAATCCACGTGACGAAGGTACGCTCAGTACTGTTTGGGAGAGACTGTTCCAGGACATTGATGCAGCAATTTAAAAAAAATGACAACATATTTCAAATCAGGATAGTGGCTAACTTGAATGGGAGCTTGCAGGTTGCATTCCCATGCACCTGCTGCCCTTATCCTTCTAAAGGTGATGAGTTTGGTAGGTGACATTGTAGATGTCTTGGCAAATTACTGCAGTGTATCTTGCATAATGGGTTATGTGCTGTGGCCACATTGCATTAGTGATGGCAATGCCACTGCAAGTCATGGGGAGATGGTTGGATTCTGTCTTTTTGGAAATCATTGCCTGGCACTTTTGCATCTTGCTGCAGAAGTGCCAGGCAATGATGATTTCCAAAAATCCAGAACCCAACGATGTCCTTGTCACTTATCAGCCCAAACCTGACAAAGGTTTGAGCTCTGATGAAGAATCATCCAAATTCAAAACATTAGTTCTGTTCTCTCTCCGCAGATGCTGTCAGAACTGCTGAGATTTGCCAGTGTTGTCTGTTTCTTCTCTTCCTGATGATCAAACTAAACTTTACAAGTGTGACAGAGACTATACATCTGCTGCTAGTGATCCTCAGTATGGAATGTTAGAGCAGCATCACCACCATTGGGCAACTTTCTGATGAAGATTTGGTGCAGCTTCACCTTGGATCTCAAGTGAGCAAGGTTGAGCAGCTTTCCATCAGTTCTGCTATGGAAGTTGACACCCACTGCAGCTGACCCAAATGCATGTGACAACAGCAAAGAGAATAATGTGTGTCAGTACCAGCTTTAAATCCTGTTTGACCCCACAGTGATTTTCAAAAAGTTCTGATGTTGCTCCTTCCTTGCTGACTATTCCCATCATGTTGTCATGGAAAGGGGAAATCACATTCAGCTGCATCAGCAGGGCTTTCTTCAGCAGCTTATATAGACCACCTCTGCTTAAATGATCAAGTCCTTTGGTGAGATCAATGAAGGCTATAGCAGTCTCCCTTCTTGATGGAATTTCTCTTACAGCTGCCAGACAGAGAAGATTGTGTCAGTTGTGTATCTCCCACTTCAGAAATCATGCTGAATTGAGATAGATGTGCTCAGCCAGCATCTGCAGTCTGACAAATGCAAGATGGGCAAATACTTTCCTCATGGTGATTAGCAGGAAATGTTGCAACTGCTGCACTTACCTTTGTTCTTGTACAAGGACACAAGCTTCCATTCACACATATCCTGGTGTACTGACCCCTTCCTCCAGCTAAGACAGAACATAACATAACTAGGAGCAGGAGTAGACCATTTGGCCCCTCCAGCCTGCTCTGCCATTCAATAAGATCATGGCTGATCTTTCATGGACTCAGCTCCACGTACCCGCCCAGTCACCATAACCCTTAATTGGTGCAGATGCTCCAGGACTGCTGGTTTCCCATGTTTGAGGAGTTCAAGCAGTCCAGCATCAGCACCTGCAGCTTTGTCCGTGCAAGCAAGGCAAGAACTTTGCCAAGTTCCTCCACTGTGGGTTTCACATCCAACTGTCTTGACAGGCAGGCTATTGTGTCGAAAGCTTCTTCAGTGATGATTTTCTCAACTCAAGTAGTGTTAACTTCTTCCTTTGTTTTCAACAGAGCCATCTGCTTTGCTGATGGACTTATTTGCCTTTTTGATTTCTTCATATAAGCCCTTGGCATCCCCTCTGTCAAAGGATATCTGGGTTTTACGACAAAGTTGTAACCAGTAGTCAATCGCACACCGCCTGGCAGTCTGTTGGATTTCATTTACTTCAAGCAGCTCTTAGTGTATTCAGAGTCTTCTCATTCAGGTCTCTTGTAATTAATCAGAACCGACTGCTTAGCTTTTATGACAAGGTTGTATCAAAATAGTGTTCGCCTTGAACCGGACAGCACTTTGCCGCTCTTGCTTCCTGTATGTTGAAAGTACAGTATTGTAGATGGTGTCTCAAAGCATGTTACACATCACTTTTGCACTATGTGGGAATACTGTTGTGCCTGTTCACTTGAATGGGGGAATTGATGGTTCTTATCTGGGTAGGCAGCATGGATGCTGTTGATTGAAGGATGGCTTTGAATGAAAAAGCTTCAAGTGATGCATTCTTACCCTAATGCACACCATGGAGTGATCTATATCTCAGTCAGTGCTGTGTGCATTGAGAATGTTGTTCAGATTCAGATCTGGTTATGATCAGATGGAGCTGTTGACAATGCTCAGATCTTGGAATATCACTATAGCACTTTATGCCATAGTTTGTTCTGAAAGATGTTAATTACACATGCTTGTAGTAGCAACAAAGTTGCTATGCATGAGGATCAGGTTGGTTGCAAGAGTTGCTGAAATTACATACTTACAGATTTTTGGTTTCACACCAGATTTTGCCAGGTTTTCCTCTCTTAGCCTTCAACGCTACCAAAGTATCGACAAGACAGTGGACAGTTGGGAGATTAGTTCATGAGTGCTAAGGCATGTTCACATGCCATTTTCTCCAAAACTTTAGCCTGTGACCACAAGGGACCCAGTTTTGTCTTGATTTGATTCACAGCAGAGGGGTTATCAATGGAGAGGTTCTGTACTGACAGGGATAGACTTAGTATTTCACATTGCTGCCAGCTAGTGGTATAGGCTGAAAATAAGCACACAAAAGCGGAAAGCTTGCCAACAATATTCACTCACACTGGATGCATCACATTGAACTATTGGACCCACTTTAGTGGCTACAATACTAACATACCATAGAATTTCACAGAAACATAGAACGGTTTCAGCCAGAAAGGGGACATTTGGCCCTTGGTGTCTGTGCCAGCTATCAGAAAGGGCAACTCAGCTAGCCTTAATCCCCATAGCTATTAATCTTCTTTTACTTGTCCAATTTCAGTTTAAAAGCTATGATTGAATCTGCCTCCACAACATTTCAGGCAGTGTATCTTGGAACTCAACCACTCATTACATAAAATGTTTTTTCCTTCTGTTGCCATTGTATTTTTTTAGAACCACTCACCTTAAATCAGTGACCCTGGGTTCTCAAACCTTCCACCAAAGGGAACAGTTTCTCTCCATCTATTTTGCCTAGACGCCTCATGACTTTGAACTTTTCTAACAAATCTCCTCACTGAGAAAAATCCCTTCTCCAATAAATCCTTGAATTATTCTCGTAAATTTCTAAGTCTTTACGTCCTTCCAGAAGTGGAAATGATAGTCTAGTTGAGATGTTTTATAAAAGCCCATCATAACTTGCAAGCTTTTGCAATCCATGTTTCTAACTACAAACTACGTGCCGGATCATCGACACGGATGCCATCATCTCATGTGAGAACACCATCTACCAGGTACACGGTACCTACTCTTGCAACTCGGCCAACGTTGTCTACCTGATACGCTGCAGGAAAGGATGCCCCAAGGCATGGTACATTGGGGAAACCATGCAGGCGCTACGACAATGGATGAATGAACACCGCCCGACAATCACCAGGCAAGACCGTTCTCTTCCTGTGGGGGAGCACTTCAGCGGTCACAGGCATTCAGCCTCTGATCTTCGGGTAAGCGTTCTCCAAGGCGGCCTTCACGACACATGACAGCGCAGAGCAGAAACTGATAGCCAAGTTCCGCACACATGAGGACGGCCTAAACCGGGATGTTGGATTTATGTCACATTATCAGTAACCCCCACAGCTTGCCTCCTGGACTTGCTGGCTGATCTGTCTGGAGACAATACACATCTCTTTAACCTGTGCTTAATGCTCCCTCCACTCACATTGTCTGTATCTTTAAGATCTGGTTGGCTGTAGGGATTCGCATTCTAATCTGTCTTCTGTAACTTGATTTTGTGTCTCTGTGCCCTGTTTGAGAGCAGATTTCCACTCCAACTGACGAAGGAGCAGCGCTCCGAAAGCTTATGGTATTTGCTACCAAATAAACCTGTTGGACTTTAACCTGGTATTGTTAAAACTCTTACTGTCTAACTACAAAGCCCAGGCTCCTGGATGCCTTATTAACCATTTTCACAGCCTGCCCTGCCATCTTCAACAATACATGTGCATACGTCCCTCGGTTGTACCCAGCAGCTGCATTATAATTTGATTTGTTACATGTATTGGTATACAAAGCATACCCTTCATCGACAAGGAAAGTAGAGAGTGCAGAATGTAGTCTTACAGTCATAGCTAGGGTGTAGAGAAAGATCAACTTAATATGAGGTAGGCCTATTCAAAAGTCTGATGGCAGCAGGGAAGAAGCTGTTCTCGAGTCAGTTGGGATGTGTCTTCCGACTTTTGTATCCTTTTCCCGACGGAAGAAGGTAGAAGAGAGTATGTCCAGGGTGTGTGGGGTCCTTGATTATGCTGGCTATTTTTCGGATGCAGCATGAAGTTTAGACAGTGTCAACGAGTGGAAGGCTGGTTTGAGTGATGGACTGGGCTTCGTTCATGACCCTTTGTAGTTTCTTGCAGTCTAGGATAGAGCAGGAACTATACAAAGCTGTGATGCAACCAGAATGAACACTTTCTATGGTGCATCTGTAGCGTTAGAGAGATTCATAGTGGACATACCAAATTTCATAGAACATAGAAAGCCACAGCACAAACAGGCCCTTCGGCCCACAAGTTGCGCTGATCATATCCCTACCTCTAGGCCTATCTATAGCCCTCAATCCCATTAAATCCCATGTACTCATCCAGAAGTCTCTTAAAAGACCCCAACGAGTTTGCCTCCACCACCACCGACGTCAGCCGATTCCACTCACCCACCACCCTCTGAGTGAAAAACTTACCCCTGACATCTCCTCTGTACCTACCCCCCAGCACCTTAAACCTGTGTCCTCTCGTAGCAACCATTTCAGCCCTTGGAAATAGCCTCTGAGAGTCTACCCTATCCAGACCTCTCAACATCTTGTAAACCTCTATCAGGTCACCTCTCATCCTTCGTCTCTCCAGGGAGAAGAGACCAAGCTCCCTCAACCTATCCTCATAAGGCATGCCCCCCAATCCAGGCAACATCCTTGTAAATCTCCTCTGCACCCTTTCAATGGCTTCAACATCTTTCCTGTAATGAGGTGACCAGAACTGCGCGCAGTACTCCAAGTGGGGTCTAACCAGGGTCCTATAAAGCTGCAGCATTATCTCCCGACTCCTAAACTCAATCCCTCGATTAATGAAGGCTAGTACGCCGTACGCCTTCTTGACCGCATCCTCCACCTGCGAGGCCGATTTAAGAGTCCTATGGACCCGGACCCCAAGGTCCTTCTGATCCTCTACACTGCTAAGAATGGTACCCTTCATATTATACTGCTGCTTCATCCCATTGGATCTGCCAAAATGGATCACCACACACTTATCCGGGTTGAAGTCCATCTGCCACTTCTCCGCCCAGTCTTGCATTCTATCTATGTCTCGCTGCAACTTCTGACATCCCTCCAAACTATCCACAACACCACCTACCTTGGTGTCGTCAGCAAACTTACCAACCCATCCCTCCACTTCCTCATCCAGGTCATTTATGAAAATGACAAACAGCAAGGGTCCCAGAACAGATCCCTGGGGCACTCCACTGGTCACTGACCTCCATGCAGAGAAAGACCCCTCCACAGCCACTCTCTGCCTTCTGCAGGCAAGCCAGTTCTGGATCCACAAGGCAACAGCCCCTTGGATCCCATGCCCTCTCACTTTCTCATTCTCAAATTTCTCACTTTCTCAAATTTCCTTGGGCTTCTGAGAAAGTAGAGGCATTGGTGGGCTTTCTTAACTATAGTGTTGGCATGGAGGGGACCAGGACAGGTTGCTGGTGGTCTGAAGCTCAAACATTTCTACTTCGCCCCCATTGCATCCCAGTACCAAAGAAAAACCAAGCAGCGTGCCTCAATGACTATCGTCCAGTAGCTCTAACATCCATCATTATGAAGTGCTTCGAAAGGTTAGTCATGGCACAAATCAATTCCAGCCTCCCAGAGTGCCTGGATCCTCTACAGTTTGCCTACCGTCGCAACAGGTCCACAGCAGACGCCATCTCCCTGGCCCTGCACTCAACCTAGATAACAAAGACACCCATGTCAGACTCCTATTTGACTACAGCTCAGCCTTCAACATCATCATTCCTACGAAACTCATCTCTAAACTCTGTGGCCTGGGCCTCGGCACCTCCCTCTGCGACTGGATCCTGAACTTCCTAACTCACAGACCATAATCAGTAAAGATAGGCAACAACACCTCCTCCACTAAGAATAGGCCTCCTCCTCCTCCACCATCATCCTCAATACCAGTGCCCCACAAGGCTGTGTTCTCAGCCCCCTAATATACTCTTTATACACATATGACTGTGGTCAAATTCTCCTCCAACTCAATTTTCAATTTGCTGACGACACCACCGCAGTGGGTCGGATCTCAAACAATGACGAGACAGAGTACAGGAATGAGGGAGAGAATCTGGTGAACTGGTGCGGCAACAATAATCTCTCCCTCAATGTCAACAAAACCAAAGGCATTGTCATCAACTTCAGAAAGCATAAAAGAGAACATTCCCCTGTCAATAAGAAATCAAATTATGTAGACAGGGGCATGTCCTCCACTGCACTTCCTGACGTCAATGACTATCTCATTCGGTTTGTTGACTGAGGAAGAGATTGTCGTCGCACCAGTTCACCAGATTCTCTCTTTCCTGTACTCCGTCTCGTCATTGCCTGAGATCTGACCCATTACGGTAGTGTCATTAGTAAACTTGAAAATCAAGCTGGAGTGGAATTTGGCCACACAGTCATAGGTGTATAAGGAGTACAGTAAAGGGCTGAAGACACAGCCCTGTGGAGCCATGATGCTGATGATGATCGTGGAGGTGTTGTTGCCTATCCTTACTGATTGCGGTCTGTGGGTTAGGAAGTGCAGGATTTAGAGGGAGGAGTCGAACCCCAGGCCATGGAGTTTGGAGATGAGTTTTGTAGGAATAATGGCGTTGAAAGCTGAACTGTAGTCGATAAATAGGAGTCTAATAGGTGTCTTTGCTATCCAGGTCTTCCAGGGTTGAGTGTAGGGCCAGGGAGATGGCATCTACTGTGGACCTGTTGCGGCGGTAGGCGAACTGTAATGGATCCAGGCAATCTGGAAGGGCAGAATTGATTTGAATCATAGAAAGAAATCATAGAAACCCTACAGTGCAGAAGGAGGCCATTCGGCCCATCGAGTCTGCACCGACCACAATCCCACCCAGGCCCTACCCCCATATCCCTACATATTTACCCGCTAATCCCTCTAACCTACACATCTCAGGACACTGAGGAGCAATTTTAGCATGGCCAATCAACCTAACCAGCACATCTTTGGACTGTGGGAGGAAACCGGAGTACCCAGAGAAAACCCATGCAGACACGAGGAGAATGTGCAAACTCCACACAGACAGTGATGCAAGTCGGGAATCGAACCCGGGTCCCTGGAGCTGTGAAGCAGCAGTGCTAACCACTGTGCTACCGTGCCGCCCCTATTTTTGTGCCATGACTTACCTTTTGAAGCACTTCATAATGATGGATGTCAGAGCCACTGGACGATTGTCATTAAGGCACGCTGCTTGGTTTCTCTTTGGTACCAGGATGATGATGGTCTTCTTGAAGCAGATAGGGACCCCAGATTGTTGTAAAGAGGGGTTGAACATATCTGTGAATACCCCCACCAGCTGATCTGCACAGGATCTGAGTGCTCGTCTGGGTACCCCATCCGGGCCAGTCGCTTTCCGTGAACTGACCTTCGAGAAGCCTGCTCTGACATCTGCTATGGTGACCTCGGATACAGGTTTGTCCGAGGCTTCTGGGGTGAAGGGTGTGCTCTCGCTGACCTCTTGCTCAAAACGGGCATAGAACTCAGAGAGGGATGCGTTGGTGCCGCTGATTTTACATGCCTTCATCTTGTAGCCTGTTATGTCCTGCAGACCTTGCCATAGTCGGCAGGTATCCGTGTGGCTAGCCTGGAACGGTACTGTCTTTTCACATCTTTGATGGATTTCCTTAGATCATATCTGGCTTTCTTGTATAGGTCAGGGTCACCTGACATGAACGCCTCAGACCTAGACTTCAGCAAACAGTGGACACCCCTGTTCATCCATGGTTTCTGGTTGGGAAACACACACATTCACTTACTAATGAATGCAGCTACTGAAGTGGCACACTTGTTCAGGCTGGTTGCAGAGATTCTAAATACTGGCCAGTCTACCGACTCTAAGCAGTCCCATAGGAGATCATCCGATTCCTCAGACCAACGCTGCACAACTTTCTTTGAAGGATTCTCCTGTTTCAGTTTTTGCTTGTAAGCCGGGAGCAGGAGCACAGCCTTGTGGTCTGATTTGCCAGAGTGTGGGCAGGCGATAGAGCGATAGGCATGTTTGGTATTTGTGTAGCAGTGATCCAGGACATTTGGGCCTCTGGTGGAATGGGAGACGTGTTGGTAGAACACTCTTGAGTTTGGCCTGATTGAATGAAAGTGATGTTAAATCATACCATTGCTTTAAACACAGCATTCGAGGGATTCTCACCTTTTGAAAGCAATTTCCGAAACTTCTGTGTGGCCGCAAGCTGCTGATCAGGATCTTCTGAAAATATCATCTGTACCATTTCCATTGTGATAACACCTTCCTACAATTAAGAACAATGATACTTAGTAGTTCAAAACTATGCTAAATAAACAGACACAAAAACATTCTTATTCTCTATACTTACTCCTGGTACGGATACTATGGTAGAACTTATATCAGGGTCCTGAATAGGGCTTTCAAACATGGCTTCATCACCTCCAGGAACTGCCACATTTCTGCGTTTGAACAACTGGAATACAGACAGAAAAAGCCATTAGATGAAAAGTGTGACCAGTTTATTTATCAAAACGTATTTTTAGACTATTACATACACACCTGCTCTTCCCTTTTTTGTTTCCGCAGCTGGATTCCCTCTTCTTCTCGTCGTCTTCGCATTTCCTGAGTGTTTAACGCTTTGTTCTTGTAGCTTCTCATTCTGTAATTATCTTTTACTGGGCTTGCCATGTCTGCAATTAAATATCCCAATATAATCTGAGAAAAGTTGCTGTTGCAAAAGCAGGCAAACTACAACTCAATTTCCACCTTAAATGCAACGATGATTATACTTCAAAATTTTAACATAACAAAAACATCCACATATAAATATATCCAGCAGATGCTGGAAATCTGCAAATGCTGAGTAGACTCAGCAAGTCTGACAGCATTTGTGTAGAGAGACACAGATTTAAGGTTTGGAGTGCAATACGACTCTTCTTCAGACCAAGGAAGAATCAGACAGACTCAAAACAATAACTTTCGCTCTCCACAGATGCTGCCAGTTTATCCAGCATTTCCTGCTTTCATTTATATTTATATGTTAAATAAAAACACCCATTAAGATACAAATATGACAATTTTGAGTCATCAACCTTTTTGATAAGTGCTGAAAATCACCATGCAAATTAAATGTATTTACCGAATTCTCATTTATTTTAATACTTTTAAGTTTTGGAGAGATTAATCTATCTCTTGGCACCTGGAGGAAGTTTTGCAATTTGTAGAACTTCTACGTAATATGTTCATCAACAAGCAAGACCAAAGGTTCTATCACTCATACCAAGGATTCAAGAATCACTTTTTATCCAAAGACAGAAATAAATTGAATTCTCAAAGTATTGGATCAGGCAAGACTGCAATTTATCTAAAATGTATTAAAAATTTTGTTTTGCAAATTGTTTAAACAACTAAAAACAGGAATCCTGTTCCTCAACCAATGAGCATATTTTCTAATTCAAAGAAACAGGTTATTTAGAGAATGGATGGAGTATTTGAAACAATCATTGCTGAAGTAATTGACGAACACATGAAACAGAGTTTATAGCAAAAGTCAGTAGTTCAGCGAGGGCACATTAAACCTTCATTCCTGGAGCAGACAAGGAGTGAAAATCATAAAAATAGGCACCAATTTGCCTGTGAATTTCAGGAACACAACAGGAACCAGCTGGCATGGGGAGAAGAGACGATGGTGTAAAAGGATAACAGACGTCTACGGATTGGGTTAAAGAAGCTGACATGTATGAAGAAACAGAGAGTTTGTGTTCTCTATCATTTGGGCCCCATTCCCTGAGCCCTACTCCTTAAAAGGCTATTAAGTGCTGTTCCTCCAATACTACTGAACTTCAGACCCACCATTGCTTCATAACATCTTTCCTGAACATCCAGAAGACAGTTGCCATTTCCCGGGCTTCTTGCCCATCTCTTAATTCAAAGTTCACTGAAAATCACCCAGCGCGCAAAATCTCCTGGGTATCACTCCTTAACAGCAGAACGATCCAAAGTTCCAAATCCTGGATTCTAATCTGAAAACTACTATAATTGAAATGTAATGGTTCTGATACTTCTACAGCTATCCTACTACAACCGGTAATCCTCAAATTATGCCAGTGGGGTTTTGCACACTCCATGTACCCATGGCAACAGATGAAAGAAGTCTGTACTGCAATTCAACATTACAGTTCTGACAAGCAAAAGCAGAATCAGTACCAATTCAATGAATACCCACATTACAGCACACACTTTCATTACAATAGATTTTGTTACTCTGAATCAAAGAAAACACATGTTCTTGAATTCCATCGTTTGTTTTACTCATTAAATGAGATGCAGGCATCACTGGTTAGGCTAGCATTTATTGCCCACACCAAACTCCTGTATATTTGCGATAGCACCATTTTTAGCTCTTTATCATCTCCTGACCACAGCTTAATAAACTCCTACATCTCCCCCTCCCAGCATTGTGTGTGTACCTACAACGTGGTTGGACTACAGCAGCTAACCACCAGCTTCTCAGGGCAACAAATGCTGGCCTAGCCAGAGAAACCCACATCCCATGAAAGAACAGAACTCAACTGTCCAGTGGATAGGCAAAATATTTCCAATTCAAACACCATCCTTAGCGCACTCCTGGACAGATAAGAGATGCAACCGTGTCCCTGACTCCCACATTCCTCCCATATCTTTCCAGTCCATCTTTGATCTCCCCACCCCAAACTCCTCAATCCCCATCGCTTGATATGTGCCCATGTTCTTGCGATTATCGACATAGTTAAAATAATCAGAAACAATAATCGCTACAGTCAATAGCAGAATAATTTGAGGACGTTGTTTCGGGGGGGGGGGGGGAAGAGAGAGGTTGGTAATAAGGGTCATTTAATTTCCTTCAGCCCCAAACCACCCGCAGCACTGAGGGATCGGGGGGAGGGGGGGAACCTACTGGACTTGGTTAGACCCCGAGTGCGACTGGCCTGGTTTGCCGGAGCGGCCGATTCAGGCGGCGCCATGGCCCGGAGTGGCCGATACAGGCAGGGGCCCGGATTCCCGGAGCGGCCGATAACAGGCAACGCCATAACCCGGAGCACCAGGCCGTTACTGGCCGGTGGGAAAGGGGGACGGGATCTCACCTGCAGCTCACTCGCTTTGCCCTCGCGCACTGACCGTTAGACCTGGGCCCACAATATGGCGGCAGCACAGGCGCAGCAATCCCAGCAGCCACCGCGCCACCGGAACGGTCTGCGCCTGCGCACCGCTAACTCCTCAGCAGGCTGACAGCTCCACCTCAAAGCAAAGCCTTCCCCACTTATATTGCATTTGGGATATCGTACTTTCAGTTAATTAAAATCGTCTGCTGAATTGTCCCCATTTACCTGACAGTGAAGTGATATCCACATGAATGTACTCCTGCCGGAAGTGCTGGATTTGGGGGAGGTGGGGGGGAGTCTTTTCGCTGTGACACAGCGGTGAATAAGATCTATCCCCGCCCTTGATGGCCCGCTGTGCGCCTGCGCGCTGGCCCGCCGTTGTGAGGCGGTGTCCGCCGGGAGCGGACAGATGTTGCTGTAACACCGGAACTGCCGCTGAATAGTCGGAAAGGAAAGTTTCGAGTTGAGTGCTGATTTTCCATGAGTCTTAACCTCGCGGGGCTGGGGGTGGGGAGACTAGGTTGTGAATATTTGTAGGTCAGAATCACTGCCTTTGAGGACGCGAAGCCTCTCAGCATCTCATCTTCCGGCTAGGCACTTTACAACCTTCCGGTCTCAACATTGAATTCAACAACTTCAGATGATTTGCTCTACCCCACCTTAACCCCTTTGTTTTCATTCTATTTTATTTAAGTTTTTACTGTTCTCTACCTTCTATTTCTTTGTCTTCATTTTTCTTCCCCCCCTACTTTATCCTCCTTCCCTTTTCTCAATCTTACCTCTGTCCCATCCATTTTCCTCCCCCCTCCCCTTGCCCAACGTCTTCATTTTAGCTTCTCTGCCGTTTGGCCATTCGCACTCTCTATTCTCTCTGTGGACAGCTATTAGCAGTCTTTTCCCCTGGTTTCTGTGGCTATGACTTATCGTTTATTCTCTCACCCTTCAGTATAAATATCTCCCACTTTCTGTGCCTTTTAGCTTTGACAAAGGGTCGTCTGGACTCAATGTCAGCTCTTTTCTCTCCTTACAGATGCTGCTAGACCTACTGAGTTTTTCCAGTATTTTCTCTTTTGGTTTCAGATTCCAGCATCTGCAGTAATTTGCTTTTAAGCCTCTATTCCTGGTGGGTGATAACACCAAAGCTGACAGGGTTGGACGGTGAGTTAGTTCTTCTCTTCCGGCCAGGTGGCAGGTCGCATTGAGAATGGTTAATAATGCATATAGGATCTTTGGTTTCATGTTGAACCTTTATAAAGTTCTGGCTAGGTTCCAACTAGAGGATTGTGTCCAATCTCTGGTCATACTTTTTAGGGAGAATGTGCGGCCCCTTGAGAGGTTGCAGTGGAGATTTATCAGAATGGTTCCAAGGATGGGGTATTTCAGCTACAGTGTTCAGTTGGAGAAGTTGGGATTGATCTATTTGGAGTGAAGGAGACTGAGTAGGATAGAAAGACAGTGACAAAGGCACATCTGACCCAGTTGTCCCTGAAAAGTTCTCCTCCCTAACATTTGGGATGTGCCAAAATTTGGAGTGCTGCCCACAAACTATTTTAGTATTTTACTGGATTAGTAATCCAGGGGTCCAGACTGATGCTCAAATTCCACCACAGCAACTGGGAGTTTAAATTCAGTTAATAAAACTGGAATATTATGCAAGTCCTATTAATAATAATCATGTGAAACTACTGGATTGTTTGTAAAATAAAAACCATTGTTTTGAATCTCGAGTCACACAATGTGATTGACTTTTAACTGCCCTCTAAAATAACCTAACAAGCCACTCAATTCAAGGACAATTAGGAATGAGCAACAAGAGTTGGCCTTGCCAACCCTTCCTTTTGGGGAGCTGCCCCTTTTACTTTGTCCTGATTTAATCTGAGTTTGTTTATTTGGTTTGACCTAAAAAGAGGGCAATGCTTGCATCCGAAGAATAAAAGAATCAATCCCAGGGTGTCACTGTAAGAGTTCCTCAGGGTAGTATCTTTAGCCCTATCATCTTAATCAGCTTCAAGAATGATCTTCCCTTCAGCAGATAATCAAAAGAGGGGTTCACTGATGAATACACAGTTTCATTTACAACTCTTCAGATACTGAAGCAGCAAAGGGGGTGGACAATATTGCAGCACTGCAGTTATTTAGAACATAGAAAAACTACAGCACAAACAGGCCCTTCGGTCCACAAGTTGTGCCGAACACATCCCTACCTTCTAGACCTACCTATAACCCTCCATCCTATTAAGCTCCATGAACTCATCCAGGAGTCTCTTAAAAGACCCTATTGAGTTCGCCTCCACCACCACTGACGGCAGCCGATTCCACTCGCCCACCACCCTCTGTGTGAAAAACTTACCCCTAACATCTCACCTGTACCTACCCCCCAGCACCTTAAACCTATGTCCTCTCGTAGCAGACATTTCCACCCTGGGAAAAAGCCTCTGAGAGTCCACCCGATCTATGCCTCTCAACATCTTATACACCTCTATTAGGTCTCCTCTCATCCTTCGTCTCTCCAAGGAGAAAATACCTTATTTAAAAATATGTTCTGCATATGGATTTTTGAAAGACCTACAATCAGTAACATAAAAGTAGGGAGTGTAGCTGTTTAAGAATTATAGCTACAGTATATAGACCAAATTGATAATATTTTTAATTAAAATGTGTGGTGAACCTGAATGCAATAGTGTCCAAGCCAATATTTATATCTCAAGCAATATTTTAAAAATCTGGTCATTATCACATGGGTTTCCTCCAGATGGTCCGGTTGATGATAGCAGGACTGTTCCATTGATAAAACAACTGATCTCAATACTTTACTTCAGGCCAGTGGGTTGGCTCAGTTGAAACAAAAACAGTTCCAGACCAAAAAGAATTTAAAGTGGACCGTCCAAAGATGTGCAGGTTAGATGGATTGGCCATGCAAAATTGCCACTTAGTGTCCAAAGATGTGTAGGTTAGGGGGATTAGTGGGGTGAATAGGTGAGGTTACAGGGATAGGGGCTGGGTGTGATGCTCTGTCGGAGGATCAGTGCAAATCGATTGCAATGCTGTTTGAAAGAGCTTGCTGCAAATTGGCTGCTGCATTTCCTACATCACAACAGTGACTATATTTCAAAAAGTGCTTCACAAAAAAATGGCTGTGAAGACAGAGATAGGTAGGTTCTTGATCAATAAGGGGATCAAGGGTTACGGGGAGAAGGCGGGAGAATGGGGATGAGAATCATATCAGCCATGATTGATTGGTGGAGCAGACTCAATGGGCCGAATGGTCTAATTCTGCTCCTATATTTTATGATCTTATGGGACATCTGATGGTTGTGAAAAGTGTGATTATAAATGCAAATCTTTTTCATGATATGTTATCCAATATTTAATAGCTCTTGATCTGCAAAAATCAGTTGTGCGTTCTAATTGAGGTTTGGTTGCAGTCGATGTGATAGTCTCTTCGCTTAAACAGTTGAGCGTGTCTTGGTCTTTCATGCCACATAGAGAAACCATGTACCTGAACTACTGTAAATCACAAAACTGATGATCTAAACTTCTACTGGAGTAAAACTGAAGAGATTATACTCATAGAATTCCTACAGTGCAGAAGGAGGCCAATAGGTTCATCGAATCTCACTGATCCTCCGACAGAGCATCACACCCAGGCTCTATCCCTGTAACCTCACCTATTTACCCCACTAATCCCCCTAACCTACACATCTTTGGACACTAAGGGGCAATTTTGCATGGCTAATCCATCTAACCTGTACCTCTTTGGACAGTCCGCTTTAAATTCTTTTTGTTCTGGAACTCTTTTTGTTTCAACTGAGCCAAACCACTGGTCTGAAGTGAAGCATTGAGAACAGTTTCTTTATGAATGGAATGGATTGTCCTCCTATCATCAGCTGGACCACCTGGAGGAAATCCACGCAGACATGGGGAGCACGTGCAAACTCCATACAGACAGTCGCCCAAAGTTGGAATTGAGCCTGGGTCCCTGGCGCTGTGAGGCAGCAGTGCTAACCCCACTCTACCACCATGCTGCCCGCATTATTGAATAATCAATACTGTAACCTAATTGAATGGAAAAGTCAATCAAACACATTCAATTTTTAAGGATAATTGTAACATTAATTTCTCTTAATACAATGTCATAAAATAAAACTGATTGTTTAACCAATACATTAGTATCATATGAGACTAAATGTGAGGTTATTCACTTTGGAAGCAAAAACAAGAAGGCAGATTACTACCTGAATGGCTGTAAATTGGGAGAGGGGAGTGTGCAGCAGGACCTGGGTGCCCTTGTGCACTAGTCGCTGAAGGTAAGCATGCAGGTGCAGCAGGAGATAAAGAAGGCAAATGATATGTTGTCCTTCATTGCGAGAGGTGGTGAAGAAGGTTTTGAGGAAGTGACAAAAACGGTTGATGAAGGAAGGGCCATGAATGTCGTCTATATGGATTTCAGTAAGGCATTTGACAAAGTCCCACATGGCAGGTCATGGGATATAAGGAGAAGTGGCTAGATGGGTGGAGAACTGGCTTGGCCATAGGAGACAGAGGGTAGTGGTCGAAGGGTCTTTTTCCGGCTGGAGGTCTGTGACCAGTGGTGTTCCGCAGGGCTCTGTACTGGGACCTCTGCTATTTGTGATATATATAAATGATTTGGAAGAAGGTGTAACTGGTGTAATCAGCAAGTTTGCGGATGACACGAAGATGGCTGGAATTGCGGATAGCGAAGAACATTGTCGGGCAATACAGCAGGATATAGATAGGCTGGAAAATTGGGCGGAGAGGTGGCAGATGGAGTTTAATCTGGATAAATGCGAAGTGATGCATTTTGGAAGAAATAATGTAGGGAGGAGTTATACAATAAATGGCAGAGTCATCAGGAGTATAGAAACACAGAGGGACCTAGGTGTGCAAGTCCACAAATCCTTGAAGGTGGCAACACAGGTGGAGAAGGTGGTGAAGAAGGCATATGGTATGCTTGCCTTTATAGGACGGGGTATAGAGTATAAAAGCTGGAGTCTGATGATGCAGCTGTATAGAACGCTGGTTAGGCCACATTTGGAGTACTGCGTCCAGTTCTGGTCGCCGCACTACCAGAAGGACGTGGAGGCATTGGAGAGAGTGCAGAGAAGGTTTACCAGGATGTTGCCTGGTATGGAGGGTCTTAGCTATGAGGAGAGATTGGGTAGACTGGGGTTGTTCTCCTTGGAAAGACGGAGAATGAGGGGAGATCTAATAGAGGTATACAAGATTATGAAGGGTATAGATAGGGTGAACAGTGGGAAGCTTTTTCCCAGGTCGGAGGTGACGATCACGAGGGGTCACGGGCTCAAGGTGAGAGGGGCGAAGTATAACTCAGACATCAGAGGGACGTTTTTTACACAGAGGGTGATGGAGGCCTGGAATGCGCTGCCAAGTAGGGTGGTGGAGGCAGGCACGCTGACATCGTTTAAGACTTACCTGGATAGTCACATGAGCAGCCTGGGAATGGAGGGACACAAACGATTGGTCTAGTTGGACCAAGGAGCGGCACAGGCTTGGAGGGCCGAAGGGCCTGTTTCCTGTGCTGTACTGTTCTTTGTTCTTTGTTTCGAGTACAGGAGCAGGGATGTGTTGTTGCAATTATACAGGGCCTTGGTGAGGCCACACCTAGAGTATTGTGTGCAGTTTTAGTCTCCTTTTCTGAGAAAGGATGTTCTTGCTCTTGAGGGAGTGCAGCGACGGTTTACCAGGCTGGTTCCGGGGATGGGGGGACTGATGTATGAGGAGAGATTGACTAGATTAGGATTGTTTTCGCTGGAGTTCAGATCAGTGACAGGGGATCTCAGCGACTTCTAACATTCTAACAGGACTAGACAGGGTAGATGCAGGGAAGATGTTCCCGATGGTGGGGGAGTTCAGAACCAGGGGTCACAGTCTGAGGATTTGGGGTAAACCATTTAGGACGGTGAGGAGGAGGCATTTCTTCACCCAAAGAGCTTGTGGAATTCATTACCACAGGAAGTAGTTGATGCCAAAACATTGAATGTATTCAAGAGGCGGCTGGATATAGCACTTGGGGTGAGTGGGATCAAAGGTTATGGAGAGCAAACAAGATTAGGCTATTGAGTTGGACGATCAACCATGATCGTGATGAATGGCGGAGCAGGCTCATAAGGCCAAATGGCCTCCTCCTGCTTCTATGTCTATGTTTCTATGAGGCTAACCATCCAAATCTACCAATACTGAACATTCACTGGATATGCTCCCACAAACCATTTTACTTTCAACACAACTGCCAGATGGGGGATCTAGGTACATTTACAATGAAGTATACTTGCTAACATTGCAGGGTCTGGTATGTTCATTTAATTATGCATATCCTATTTATTGCATCATAAATATTACTGATTTTAAAAAAATATTTGCACACTTTCCATTGTACAGATATGCAAACTCATGATGTTTTTCTTTTTCTTAAACAGTTGAAAGTATCAAGTCAGTAATCCAACATGTTCACCTGTGATATTTGTGGGCAAAGTGGCCTGTCAGAACCCGACATGAGGACACACATTCTTATTATGCATGAAGAAAATGAGTACAATTGTCCAATCTGTAATCTATCAGGAATCAGTTATGATGAATTAATGTTCCATATAGAGACTTCCCACAGTGAGGTGAAACCTGTGGATGACAGCAGGACAGTCTGTTCCATTGATAAAGAAAAGGATCTCAATGCATCACTTCAGACCAGTGGATTAGCTCAGTTGAAGCATAAAACAGTTCCAGAACAACAAGAATTTAAAGTGGACAGGATGGATGAGCCAAAACCAGAGATGTCTTGCGGTGCTTCATCTTCTAGCTGTGAGAGACCATTTAGCCATAACCTAAGCGGAAAGGATGAATCCAAAAGATTAATGCAATCAGAAGCTGTCAATGGACATATTTCAAGAACTGTTTGGAGGCAACCTGAGCAAACAATATGCAATAACAACCATAAAGGATCAGAAGACAATGGACTTTGTAACAGTTCTGAAGAATCTGTGAAGTTTGATGCCCCAGAATGTCCTTTTTGTGGCCTAACAGGAAATTCCGGAGAGGATCTAAATGAACATGTTAGAAACAAACATTCTGAGTTGCTGGAAACTCCTCAAAAAGGTGTGAAATATATGTGTGATGCAATGCTTCTAGTCTTCAGCAGTGTAAGTGTATCAGAATCAAGAGCCAAGTGTTGGGGGCAAAGAAATGCCACTATATAAAATCGATATCCAGGGTAGACCACTTATGATGACTTTACCCTCATGTATTTGTCCCAACTCATCATTTTCTCTTAACCCTGTCCCCACTAAGCTACTGACCATCCAACTTCCCTTCCTGACTCCAATTTTTAATTGTGTTCTCTCCTCGGGTTCTGCCCTCGTACGACCACGGCAAATGTTATTTGCTGAGCAAGCCAGATCCCTGAGGGAAACCTGACTTACCTTATCATTTTCTTTTGTTTTGAAAACAAGGAGAAAGAGCTACTGCTTCCAAAAGCATACAACTCCAATAACACCATTAGGAGTTTTTAAAAAACAGATTTTATTATATTTTGGGATATATGGTGGTATTCTGTAAAGAAGGCTGAGTGTGTGTCTGTGATTAATTAAACTGGGGAAAGGTTAAGTAAAGACAGCTTGTCTATGGGAACTGGGAGGTAAAGGTGTTGGGTATGCGTTTAAGCATGTAGGTACAAATGTAGGCATTTGTAATGAGAGGTTGTGGAGATGTTGAATTTACGAGGTAATAGTTGGATTTAAAATTTCCATTTCGAGATAACTGGTGACTTGGCTTTTGAATTTCAAGGGGAAGTTTCAAAGTGACAAGGAACTTCTACAAATTATCAAGGTTTCATAAGTAATCAAGGGAAGGTATATTAAATTTTATTGACCTGAAAGTGGAGGCAATAGGAAAACATGAAATAAAATCACATATGGAAAAGTTGAGTTCAAAGAGGTGTTTGAGAACAACGGAGGGAAAAAGGATATTGAAGGAAAGATGTTTAGGTGTGTGTGTGTGTGTGTGGTGGGGGCGGGGGGGGGGAGATTTATGCTGGGAGAAGATGTGAGAGTTGTAAATTTGAAAAATTTATTCAATCTGCCATCCTTACATGGCCTACATGTGACTCCACACCCACAGCAATGTGGTTGACTCTCAACTGCTCTCCAGGGGCAGCTAGGGATGGGCAATTAATGCTAGCCAGCCAGCGACGGTCGTGTCCCATGAATGAATTTAAAAAATGCATAAAGCTGAACCAGTCTGTTCTCAAAACCCTTTACATTTGGACCTTGAGATGATCTTTTGACCAATATCTCTACGTTCAGTAAGATGGCCTATTTCCACTTCTATAACATTGCTCAACTTCACCCTACCTCAGCTCTTTACTGCTGAAACCATGATCCAGGCCTTTGTTATCACCAGACCTGACTATTTCATCTCTCACTTTTCCTGCCTCCCTCATTCTACCCTCTGTAAAGTTGAGGTCATCCAAATGTCTGCTGGCTGTGCCCTAACTCTCACCAAATCCTGAT
The DNA here is from genome assembly GCF_964213995.1 of Mustelus asterias. NCBI lineage: Eukaryota > Metazoa > Chordata > Chondrichthyes > Carcharhiniformes > Triakidae > Mustelus > Mustelus asterias. The sequence goes on from NC_135805.1 coordinate 63,900,712, forward strand.
CGCCTATCCCCTGTTTTTGGTAACCTGCACTGGCTCCTGGTGAAGCCTTGAGTTTAAAATTCTCATCCTTGGTTTGCAAATCTCTCCGTAACCTGCCCAGTCCCTATCACTTTAATCCCTCGAAATCCTCAACCCTTTTGCATATCTACGCTCCTCTAATTCCAGCCTCTTGTGCATCCTTGACTTTAATTACTCCTCCATTGGTGACCTTGCTTTTAGCTGCCTAGACCCTAAGCTCTGGATTTCCCCCTTTAAACGTGTCTGTCTCTCTACCTCACTTTCTTCTTTTAAGACGCTCCTTAAACCTACCTCTTTGACCAAGTTTTCAGTCATCTGCCATAAAATCACCTTGGGAAGCTTGGCGTCACATTTTGTTTTATAATGTTCCTGGAGAAATACCTTGGTATGTTTTATTATGTTAAAGTCATTATAATCATTCATACAACTTCCTGTTGAAAAATGCAAATATTCATGACCTGCTGTGTCTAAAAATGCAAATATTCATGACCTGCTGTGTCTAAAAATGCAAATATTCATGACTTGCTGCATCTAAATTTTAAAAGAATGTTTCTAAAATGGATCATTTCCCAACTATGATCATTATTTTCACTGCGTTTCCAGACCAGCTGCTGGAATATGTTTAATTGCACTCCCAGTATCTTCTGTAGCACATTGCTTTCAGTGGAGCAGTATTATCTATCCAGTTGGTACTAATATTGTTATCACTAATTTTAATATTACTAATATTTTAGAATCTGCAGCACGATGAGCTGCTTGTAATGCAGTCTGTCCTGTAGGTGGCATCAGTCGCCTGGCTTCCTGTTAAATCGGGAAACCTGATAGAGAATATCTGCAAGTGTGGGACAATAAACCATTCCTGTGAAGCAGGAGACTTTCTAAACTATTCCTTTATACTGAGAAGAAGCTTAATCGCAAAAGTTTCACCTCAATAGATAGAGGCTTTATTTTTTTTGGTGCAACATTTTTGTGCAAGGATTTATTTAATGGTAGCTCAGTCAAACTGGATCCCTAGATCCGCTTGAGTGGCTCGACCATTATCTTGTTTAATAAAGACTTGCCCTCATGCCACAGATCATAAGAACATAATATCTACACCTTTAATCTATGTCAACTCTGCTTTCTTGCCCCATTCTTTCAGTGGCCAAAAATCTATCAGTTTCAGTCTTGAATGTTACTCACAGCCATCTGGGGTACAGAATTCAAATGCTCTCAGCCCTCTTTAGTGTAGAAATTCCACTGCATCTCAGTCCCATTATTCTGAGACTAAGTCCCCTTCGTTCTTGGTTTCCAGCCAGGGGAACAGCCTCTGAGCATCTACTCTATCAAGCCATCTCATAATCTTGTATGTTTCAATGAAATCACCTCTGATTCTTCGAAACTCCAGAGATCATAGGACCATTTTACTCAAATCTTTCCTCACAGGAATGACGGTTAGTGAGTCAATCAGCAGTATTGTAAGAGGCTCAGCCACAAAAGTCACTTGAGCCTTCAATCTGCCAGTCAGATCACAGGATGTGAGCATTGCTGACTAGGCCAGCATTTATCACACATCCTTAATTGCACTTGAGAAGCTGGTAGTGCTGAACCACCTGCTAGAACCGCTGCAGTTCATGTGATGTAGATACACCCAAAGTGCTGTTAGGAAGTGAGTTCAAACATCTATCTAACTCAACCTGAATATACTCAATGACCCAGCCTCCGCTGTCTTTGTGGAAGAGAATTACCAAGAGTAACAACCCTCTGAGAGAAGCATTTTCTCCTCTTTAATGGGAGATGCCTAATTTTTAAACTATCCCTAGTTCTAGATTCCCCCATGAGGGGAAACATTCTCTTAGCATTTACCTTGTCAAGTCCCCTTAAGAGTCTTTTATGTCAATTGATCGCTTGTCATTCTAAACTCCAATGAGTATAGGCCCAACCTTTCCTCTTAAACCCTTCATCCCCGGAAACAGCCTAGTGAACCTACTTTGAACTACTGCCAATGCAAGTAAATTGCTCCTCGAGTAAGGAGACCAAAACTGTACTCAAGGTGCAGTCTCACCAATGCTCTAAGAATTTCAAGTCTTCACTACTTTTATACTCCATCCCCCTTGCATAAGGCCAACGTTAATTGCTTTTGTTCCCAATTATTTGCTGTACCTGCAGGCTAACATTTTGTGCTTCATGTACAAGGACATTCAATCCCACTGTACAGCAGCATTCTTTAGTCTTTCTCTCCATTTTAAATAATATTCTGCTTTTCTATTGCTAAAGTGGGCAACTCACATTTTCCCATCTGCCAAATCTTTGCCCACTCACGTAACCTGTCTATTTCCCTTTCCAGACTCTTTGTATCCTCACAATTAGCTTTCCTACATACTTTTATATTGTCAGTGAATTTGGTTACAATATAGTCAGTCCCCTCATGCAAGTCATTAATATAAGTGATAAATAGCTGAGGCCTCGTCATTGGTCCCTGTGACACTCACAGCGCCAGGGACCCGGGTTCGATTCTCGGCTTGGGTCACTCTGTGTAGTTTGCACATTCTCGCCGTGTCTGCGTATACTAGAAATAAAGCAAAAATACAGTTTCTTAACACTATTACAGCAACATGCAGCTTCTTTTATTTGCATAATAAATACCTGCAAAGACTAGATGGGTATATCAAGTTGAAAATGACCCATTTGTCCCAACACACTTTCCTTTAGAAGGCAATCCTCCGTCCATGCGAACGTTGTTGTGTTGTGTACTAACCTTTAATGTAAAACTTGTCAAATCTGTTTTAGAGATCCAAATATGCTACATCTATTGACCGCCTCTAATTTCCACCCAGCTTGTTACATCCTCAAATAACTAATGAATTTGTCAAACACAATTACCTTTTCATAAAGCCATGTTGATTCTGCCTGAGTGTATTATGATTTTCTAATGACAGTTGTGCGATGGTGAATTTGCTTATCCTTTCTGTAGTCCTGTTCTTGTTCACTCAAGCTGCAAAAACCTTGTACCCATTGGACAACTGTAAGGGCTGAGACTTTTCCAGTGTTATCTTCTGGATCCCCATATCTGCCTCATATGTAGTTGTACTCCTTCTGGCCTAACCACAGACCAAATCTGATGTACTTAACTGAAGGAGTATGACTACCCCCTGGAAGAAAACGTAGAGGTAACTTCTTTCCTGATGCATCACAGTGTCCGAAGCTCAGACTTCAGCTCATCACCAAAGTTCTTCATGCTGTGGGTAACTTTGATGTCCACCGAATTCCACGTACCACAGCTGCAACCCATCACCTTCCCTGCCATCACTATTTTATTTTAATTAAGTTTTAAGTCTGAAATATCATTCAATGCTTATTTGTATTTACAGTAAGTAGTTTAGCCAATTAAGCTAGAAATTTAATAGTATTTGTATCTCCTAGTCCTAATTTAGTCTCTCTCCATTTAACTCCCATTTTATTGCCCTAGATAGATTGAAAAATATTGTAAAACTCACCAAATATATGTCTCTAGACGTTGACTATCATGTTTTGCTGCCGTTTACTCCTTCTCTTGGACCCGCTCTTTTTCAAAATACCCACTTCGCTTACTCACCAAATTCCCAAGTTAAGCATTGTGTGACTCAGTCAAAGTGAACGCTGTGCCACATTGTGTATATTTCTTCCTTCATATACAAAAAACAGCAGGACAGGGTAACTCGTGACAGAATATCACAAAATAATTAATTCATATTTAAAAAAATGTTTTTTGCAAAATAAATAAGCTAGTATTTTGTATTCTTTGACTGGAGTTTAATTTTCACCTTGTGTTTATTAGGTTGTGGAAAGCAGAGACTGTATCCATGTCCCATGTGCAAACTGATATTTGCAAATTGTCAGATACTGCAAGAACATGTTGAGTTGCATTTAGCTGAGAGCAGAGCTGAAGGTAATAATACATTGTGTTACTCTTTGCAATGAGGTTATAATGTGAAAAGCTGTTTTCTTTCTTGTTTAATCAGGCATATTAATTTAGTTGTCCAACATAGAACAAAGAACATGTCAGCCCTTGACACTGAATTGCACTTTGAGCATTTGCAAAGCTTCCGCACAATTTATTTCTGTAATAAGTTATTGATTACCTCTGATAGGATGCTTCTGTTTCCTGCTTGATTCTGAACTGAGCCCCATCTTTGCAGGTGTTTGTTATGCAAATAAAAAAAGCTGGATGTTGCAGCAATAGTGCTAAGAAAATGTATTTTTGCTTTATTTCAAATTTCTAGTTTTTAGTGTTTTCGTTTTGCTTGGTGTTGAGGCAAGTTTAAGGGCAGGATAGAGCATTTTGTTGTGTATGGAATCTTGCAAGTTTCATCCGTTACCCTGTCCAAATTGTGAAGGTAGTTGCATTGTGTTCATTAAAAGTTGCACTTTGGCCTATTTCCTATTCTTCTCTTAGTTTTTCCTTAGGATGCCTCTTCCTTCCCTCTGACATACTGTCCTCTAAGCCTTGGTCGCTTCATTTAGCCTCTGGGTCAAGGAAGTTCTTACCCTTGGTGATTTTTCATCTACACATAAATGCCTTAACCCCACATCTCCTGTTCTTTATAATCTTATTCCACAAATTCTCACACCCACTATCATAATCAGCCCTTTGGTCCTGGGGCAGAAATCTCACCGACAGTGTAAACTTCAGTCCCAAATCTCTTACCACTTCTGGTCTCTGAGTACAGCTTCCATAACTCAGAAGAAAATACAAATTTGAACTTATCTCATACAGTTCATAGAATCCCTACAGTGCAGAAGGAGGCCATTCAGCCCATCAAGTCTATATCTACCACAATCCCACCAGGTTCTATCCCCATAACCCTATACATTTACCCTAGCTAGTCCCCCTGACAGTAAGGGGCAATTTAGCATAGCCAATCCACCTAACCCGCACATCTTTGGACTATGGGAGGAAACCGGAGCACCCGGAGGAAACAAACACAGACACGGGGAGAACGTGCAAACTCCACACAGACAGTGACCCAAGCTGAGAATCGAACCCGGGTCCCTGGCGCTGTGAAGCAGCAGTGCTAACCACTGTGCCACTGTGCCAACCCAGTCACTACTGATATGCTTAATTGTAAGTAAGATAAATCATTATCATTTTGAGACGGACTGCATCTCATTCTGCTAACCAAAGAAAACCTCTAGATTACTTTCTTCATAATGAATCATTCCCTCTAATCTCTCCCGTTTTATTCCATCCTCTCTAAACTCATCTGTTCCAATTATGCCTACTTCACGTTCCCTTTATTTGCTTTCAATCAAAATGTTGGCACTGAGCTACCTTCACAGAGCACTGTGCTTGCTGATGTTGTTCATAGCTCCCTATTCTCAGGCACCACCCTTTCACTCAGAACTGCCATCACCACACTCCCTTCAACAAGCTCATCTTCGACCCATTTATCTTACCCATCTTTTAATATCCCGTTTCCCATATACAATCTTTGTCATGCTTTGAGGGTCTGTGCTGAAAGCTCCTTTTCAAATTTTCAGTCCAGCTTCTGCCCAGTTGAAGCATCAAGATCAGCCTGGTGAAAATCATAAATTTCTTTTGTGATTTTGACCATAGTGCATTATTCCTCCTTGTCCTTCTTGATCTCTGTAGCACTTGATATAGGAGACCATTGACTCCACTAGGTTGGCTAGTTCCTTGGAACTCCTTGTGAGTTCCAATTCTAACTGTTTGAATACAGTCAGTGCACATGAAGGAATAGCTTCTCCTCCTGTACCAGCACTGGTACTGTTGTATATTAGAGAATTCGAAGCACAAAGTTTTAAAAATAATGGAGCTTTATTTACTGGATGGTGTTCACTGCATGCTGCTACAGACCTGTGACGACACTTCTGGTGTATACATGAATGTATTAAGATACAGTGCTTAGTGCAGCTGCCAAGAATTAATATTAATACAGAATGTTTCCTCCACCTTTAAATTGAGTATCCCCAACAAATTCAAGCAAGTGCAACATGAACAGTAATCAATAAGTCAGATGGTCTGAAGGTCATCTGTCTCGAAATCATTGACGGTGAACCTCTGGAGTCTTCTTCTTTGCCCTTGTTGTAACCTCTGGCATTTCCATCTTCCCACGAATGTCATCAATGGTTGATTTGACTGACGCAGCATTGTAATTAGATGTAATTAGATGTTGCTTCTATATTGGGTTGGTGAAGTGTTGCTTTCCTCAACAGTGTCTATTGGTGTCAGGATATCAGGAAGGTTCAGGTCAGGACTTTGTACTGTTGAACCTGAATTTTCAGCAGATTCCAATTGTGGCGGACCAGTTCTTCCCTCTAACAGCTAGTCCACATGCTAGTTGCAGAATTATACGCATGAAGGAAATAGCTAGGTTATTTCTGGTGGCTTGGATTGAACGCAGAAATTGAAGAGAAAGCTGGTAGGTGTTCTTCATGTGCAAAGGTAAGAAATCTGCCACCTTTAGCACTGCTGCATTCATGGGAATGGTTAGAAGAGGCTTGGCAACAATGCATGCAGACTTTGTGGGATCTTTTGAAGGATACGTGTCCTTAGTAACGGTTGACGCTGATTCAAAGTGGCCAGAAGTCGCTATAAGCAAATCTACTTCTCCGGAAAAGACTATTAAAAGCTAGAAAAAGTCTTTAGTAGGTTTGAATTCTTGAACAATTGGTAAGCAATAATGGACCTCAATTTGTCTCCCAAGAATTTGAAAGTTTTTTTGAAAGAGAATACTATTAAAATTAAGTCTGCACCGTGCCATCCTGCCAGCAAAACGTTTTGTCCAAATCATTAAACAAACAATGAGAGTAACTAGGGAACAAGATTCGCTGCCATCAGCAGTGTCAAATTTCTTCTGTACAGGAACAAAACAGTATAGCACAGGGAACAGGCCCTTCAGCCCACCAAGCCTGCGCCAACTCATAATGCCTTTCTCAACTAAAGAACTTTTGTCTTCACAGAGTCTATATCCCTCTATTCCCTGCCTATTCATGTATCTGTCAAGATGCCCCTTAAACTTGCTATTGTACCTGCATCTATCACCTCCTCTGGCAGTGCATTCTAGGCACTTACCACCCTCTGTGGAGAAAAAAAACCCTCGTGTCCCCTTCAAACTTTTCCCCTTTTACCTTAAACCTATGCAGGGGAAGGGGGTGATCAGGATATTGAATTTGATGATTAGCCATGATCACAATGAATGCAGAGCAGGCTTGAAGGGCTGAATGGCCTACTCCTGCTTCTAGTTTCTATGTTTCTATGTCCCCTAGTAATTGACATTTCTACCCTGGGCAAAAGACTCCAACTATACATTCTATCCATGCCTGTCATAAACTATATTAGGCCACCCCTCAGCCTCTGACGTTCAAATGGAAACAAACCAAGTTTGTCCAATCTCTTCTCATAGCTAATACCCTCTAAATGAGGCAGCATCTTGGTAAACATTTTCTGCATCCTTTCCAAAGCCTCCACATCCTTCTGGTAGTGTGGCGACCAGAACTGTACACCATATTCCAAATGTGGGCTAACTAAAGTTCTATATAGCTGCAACATAGAATAGAATTGAATCCCTACAGTACAGAAAGAGGCCATTCGGCCCATCGAGTCTGCACCAACTACAATCTCACCCAGGCCCTACCCCCATATTCCTACATATTTACCCGCTAATCCTTCTAACCTACGCATCTCAGGACACTAAGGGCAATTTTAGCATGGCCAATCAACCTAAGCCGCACATCTTTGGACTGTGGGAGGAAACCGGAGCACCTGGAGGAAACCCACGCAGACACGAGGAGAGTGTGCAAACTCCACACAGACAGTAACCCAAGCCGGGAATCGAACCCAGGTCCCTGGAGCTGTGAAGCAGCAGTGCTAACCACTGTGCTACCGTGCCACCCTATTGCCAATTTTGCCAATTTTTATACTCTGTGCCCTGACCGATGATGACAAGCATGCCTTATGCTTTCTTGACCAACTTATCTAATGTGTTGCCACTTTCAGGGAACTGTGGACCTGTACACCTGGATCCTTCTGTATATTAATGCTTCTAAGAGTTCTGCCATTTACTGTACTAACAGTACTATACTTCCCTCCTGCATAGACTTTGCAAAATGCATCACCTCTCATTTGTCCGGATTAAATTTCATCTGCCATTTTTCCGCCTAAGTCTCCAGCCTATGTATATCCTGCCATATCCTCTGGCAATCTTCCTCACTATCTGCAGCTTCACCAATCTTTGTGCCATCCAAAAGCTTACAAATCAAACCACCTACATTCTTTTATGGGATGTGAGCATGTCTGCAAAGCTAGTACATGAACCCCTTAAAAGATTTATGCTGCTTAAATATGTTGGATATATTTTAATATTTGTGACTGCTTCTATTGAATTGTCTCTAGAATGTGTCCTGGCTGATCACCAATTTGCCCAAAGATTACAGGAAGAGGAGGAAAAGCAAAGAAAAGCTTCTGAAACCAAAAGAGAACATGAGGAATTTCAAAAACTTAAGGTATTTGCAGAAAACCTTTATGTCCTTGTTTGTCACGGTTCAATTAGTTGCCAACATCTGAAAATATAAGGCAATATCTGATCAGTGTTGTTGCCCTTCTTTGTCAGTGTGGCTCTAGAAAAGGTACAATGTTACTAATTTCAGATCTGCCTTAGATATTCTTGCAACAGGTGATGTGGATCCATTTTGTGAACAGTCTGAGCATCTTACATTCATGGCTGCCCTTGCTGTTTATTAGCTAATGTGGTAGCACAATGTGAGGGTGTAACAATAGAATCTCCTTAAGATCTGATATGTTATTTTTTATATGTGTCCCTATATGCACTTCAGTTTAATAAGCTGAAGCTTGATACAGATCATTCGATGTTTTATTTTACTTCTAGAAAGTAAATGTAAAGATTAATGATTAGAACCAAATGTCATTTATTAATTAACTTGCCACAAAGTTCATTAGCCAAAAACCACCACATTATCCCTGTGAGCAGGTTCACATCTTTTCTGGACAGTTTTCTGATTATAACCCATTCTAAGTTCAAGATGAGTGAGTTTCCTTGCTAAGTCAGGCTCTCTTGCCAGACGTAACTGAATTGATTACTTCATGTCTGTCCTTTTCCTTCCTCTGTTACCAGAGAATGCAAGGGTTGTCATGATGATAAACGGTAAGGTAAGACAGAAATAGAGTCTGGGGGAGTGAATGTGTGGGTAGAAAGAGTGATTTGTATTCATACAGTGCCTTTCGTGACTTTCAGCGCTCCAAAGTACTTTGTAGCCAAAAGTACTTTTAAAGTATAGTCACCGCTACAGCCAATTTGTACTGAGCAATATCCCACAAACAGCAATGAAAAATGATTAGATAACTTGTTTTGGTTGAAGGACAAATAATGAAGACTCCCCTGCTGTTCTTTGAATAATGTTGTGCGATCTTTGTGCCACCTTATCAAGCAGATGGGATATCGTTTTCCGGTCCCATCTGAAAGATGGTACCATTGACGGTGCAGCAATCCCACAATACTACAATGAAGTCATAACCTAGATTATGTACTCGAGTCTCTGGAATGGGACTTAAAACCATGACTATCTGAGTGAAGCAGGGGGCTACACAGAATGAATGCTACATGTGGAAGAGAGGTGGGTTAGAGTCATAGAGGTTTACAGCATGGAAACAGGCCCTTTGGCCCAACTTGTCCATGCCGCCTGTTCGAAGTAAGGACCAGCAGAAACGGAGAAAATAAATCATGCAAACAGACCAACAGATAGGTAGAGATCTGGGGAGGCAGGGAGAGATTTGAAGATTGGTACAGCATTTGAGTAGAGTTGAAGTCCAGAGAAGTGGTTTTACAATTGCAACTGGTATCAGGATGTAACAATCTGTGCCAAGCTTCATCTCATTAAGTAGGTGGACTGGAAATAGTTATAGATTGTTGAAGTGCATGTGAAGGCACATGTTGAAGACATATTTCAGATTATAATGGGATCCTATTGTTACATCACCAGGTTATACTTTTATACTGGACAGTATGGGCAGTCCTAACTGCAGATACTTAGGGCAGTGTGTTTTCCAGGGGTGGAGGCAGCTCACTGTTGGCTGCCAGTGGGATTTTATGGTCCCGCCAATGTCAACGGTGTTTTGTGTGGTTCGCCCATATTGCCACCAGGGAACCCATCGCTGGGGGTCGCCTTCAACAGGACTAGAAGATCCTGCCAGCAGTAAGATCCAGAAAATCCTGCCCTTAGACTGTTCACAAAATGGATCAGTGTCACTGTCTGCGAGAGAATATCTAATACGTACCTACTGAACTAAACAGATTGGAGAGTTGGGGAGGGAAGGGATGGCACAGTGGTTAGCACTGCTGCCCCACAGCGCCAGGGACCCGGGTTCAATTCCGGCCTCGGGTCACTGTCTGTGTGAAGTTTGCATGTTCTTCCCATGTCTGTGTGGGTTTCCTCCGGGTGCTCCGGTTTCCTCCCACAGTCCAAAGATGTGCAAGTTGATTGGCCATGCTAAATTGACCCTCGTGTTAGGGGGATTAGCAGGGTAAATAAGTGGGATTATGGGAATGGGGCCTGGGTGGGATTGTGGTTGGTGCAGACTTGATGGGCCAATGGCGGCCTCCTGCACTGGAATCTATGATTCTATGAAATAGAGGATAAGGGGCAAAGATGGAAGAAACAGAAAATAAAACGTAAGGCGATGGAGAGGAGGAGGCAGTGTAGAGGGAGGTGTGAAAGAGTAGAACAAGGGAGTAAAAAGAGAAGCAAGGGAAATGGACAGGGCAAAAGAGGTAGCTAGGAAGGGAGATATGAGAAAGAGGCAGAAGGGAAGGATAGAGTTGAGGAAGATGGAGGCGAATGGAGAAAAGAAAAAAATTAAATCTCCTCTGAACTGCGGGGTTTACTGGGAGGGTCAAAAGTTGTATATAAGTCAGTTAGTTGGGGGGATAGTCCTCTTTGTGGCTTTGGAGAAAGGCAGAGGTGTGACTGGTGACAGGATTTTTGGGGTACGATTTAATTTAAAGTACTTTTTCGCGGGTGTTATTTATTTATTTAGTTTTAAATTTTGGCGCGAAACGGCAGTGGCCGCGGGGTTTACTGGGAAGGATCTTTTGAGTTTTTTTTAGTGCACGGGAGGTTTAAAAGGCAGGCCCCACTATCTAACGGGCAGCGGAGTGAGAGGCAGCTGAGTGAGAACTGAGGGGCTTTGGCTCATCGGGCTTAGGCAGAAAGGGCGAGCAGGGGTGAGTTTCTTCTTTTTTTTAATTTATAATTTACTTTTCTCTGTGTACCTTGGAAGAAAGGGTGAAATATGAGTGTTAAGCCAGTGTGTTGCTCGCAGTGCAGTATGTGGGAGGTCCTGGAGGCACCTGGCCTCCCGGACATCCACATCTGTGAGGGGTGTGTCGAGCTGCGGTTCCTGAGGGCCCGTGTTAGGGAGCTGGAACTGCAGCTCGAGGATCTTAGGCAGGTGAGGGAGAATGAGGAGGTGATAGACAAGAGCTATCATCAGGTGGTCACACCAGGGCCACGGGAGGAGGCCAAGTGGGTGACAGCCAGGAAGGGTAAAACACGGGTGTTTGAGAGCACCCCAGTGGAAGTGCCCCTACATAACAAGTACTCCTGTCTGAGTACTGTTGGGGGGGACAGCCCATCTGGGGGAAGCAGCAGTGGCCGTGTCTCCGGGGTGGAGTCCGGCCCTGTAACTCAGAGGGCTAAGGAAAGGAGGAGGAAGGTGGTATTAATCGGGGACTCGACAGTCAGGGGGACGGACAGGCGATTTTGCGGAGGCAGGCGGGAGTCTCGCATGGTGGTCTGCCTCCCTGGGGCTGGGATCCAGGATGTCGCTGGGCGAGTCCCAGAAATCCTGAGGTGGGAGGGAGAGGAGCCGAAGGTAGCGGTACATATTGGTACCGCTGATGTGGGTAAGAAGGGGGAAGGGAACATGAAAAAAGAGTATAGGGAATTAGGGAGACAGCTGAGAAGGAGGAAAGCAAAGGTAGTAATCTCGGGATTGCTGCCTGTGCCACGGGAAGGTGAGGAAAGGAATGGAGTGAGGTGGAGGATGAATGTGTGGCTGAGGGAATGGTGCAGGGGGCAGGGATTCAGGTTCCTGGACCATTGGGACCTCTTTAGGGGCAGGTGTGACCTGTATACTAAAAACAGGTGGCACTTGAATCCCAGGGGGACAATATCCTGGCAGAAAGGTTGGCTAAGGCTACTGGGGAGAATTTAAACTAGATAGGTTGGGGGGAGGGGATCAAAACGACGTGACTGAGAGTGAGGAAGGTAGCTCGCAAACAGAGAAGGGTTATAGGCAGTGCAAGAGGGCAGGTGGACTGGGAACAGAGAAGGGGAGAGGTCAGACCATAGGATTGAGAGGTGTCTACTCTAATGCCAGGAGTATAGTGAATAAACAACTAGCTAAAGGAGGAGAGGGCTTGGGAGATGTTAGTAGCGCTTCACCAAACCGGGTCCAGATAAAGGCTGGCATAAAGACACTTTGCCTGAATGCACGAAGCATTCGAAACAAAGTAAATGAGTTGATGGCACAAATCCATACAAATGAATATGATCTCGTGTCCATCACAGAAACGTGGTTGCAGGGTGACCGGGACTGGGAACTGAATATACAGGGTTATCAGGCATTTAGGAAGGATAGACAGGTAGAAAAAGGAGGTGGGGTAGCTTTGTTAATAAAGGATAATATCAGGACGGTAGTGAGAGACGACATAGGCTCTAAGGAGCAAAACGTGGATTCGTTGTGGGTGGAGATAAGGAATAGTAGGGGGAGAAAGACACTGGTAGGCGTGGTCTATAGGCCCCCAAATAATAACTTAGAGGTGGGGAGGGCTATAAACAAGCAAATAATGGATGCATGCAAAAGTGGAACGGCAATTATTATGGGGGATTTTAACCTACATATTGATTGGTCGACTCAAATTGGACGTGGAGGGCTTGAGGAAGAGTTCTTGGAATGCTGTCGGGATTGTTTCATTGAACAGTATGTTACAGAACCTACGAGAGAGCGAGCTATCTTGGATCTGGTTCTGTGCAATGAGACAGGTAGGATTAAGGATCTTCTTGTGAAGGATCCTCTTGGGATGAGTGATCATAATATGGTGGAATTTCTGATACAGATGGAGGGTGAGAAAGTAGGGTCCCAAACCAGTGTCCTCTGCTTGAGCAGAGGGGAGTACGATAGGATGAGGGTGGAATTGGCTAATGTAGACTGGCCGAGCAGACTGGTAGGTAGGACAGCTGAGGAACAGTGGAGGATTTTTAAGGAGATTTTTTTAAGTACTCAGCAAAAATATATTCAGGTGATAAAGAAGGACTGTAAGAAAAAGGATAACCGGACGTGGATAACGAAGGAAATAAAGGAGAGTATTAAAATAAAATCAGATGCGTACAGAGTGGCCAAAAATAGTGGAGAATTAGTGGATTGGGAAAGCTTTAAAGAAAAACAAAGAACGACTAAGAAAGCGATTAAGAAAGGAAAGATAGATTATGAAACTAAACTAGCTCAAAATATAAAAAATGATAGTAAAAGTTTTTACAAGTATATAAAAAGGAATAGAGTGGCTAGAGTGAATGTTGGACCCTTGGAAGATGAGGGGGGGATTTAATAGTGGAAAACGAGGAAATGGCTGAGACTTTAAATAAGTTCTTTGTGTCGGTCTTCACGGTGGAAGACACAAATAGTTTGCCGAATATTAGAGATCGAGAGTTGGTGGGAGGGGAGGTCCTTAATACAATTACTGTTACTAAGGAGGTGGTGCTTGGTAGACTAATAGGACTGAAGGTAGACAAGTCCCCGGGCCCGGATGGAATGCATCCCAGGGTACTGAAAGAAATGGCTGAGGTAATAGCAGATGCGTTAGTAGTAATTTATCAAAATTCGCTGGACTCTGGGGTAGTGCCGGCTGACTGGAAAACAGCTACTGTTACGCCGCTGTTTAAAAAAGGAAGTAGACAAAAGGCGGGTAACTACAGGCCAGTTAGCTTAACGTCCGTAGTTGGGAAGATGCTAGAGTCCATTATTAAAGAGGAAATAACAGAGCACCAGAATAAGAATGGTTCGATCAAGCAGACGCAGCATGGATTCATGAAGGGAAAGTCGTGTTTGACGAAACTACTGGACTTTTGTGAAGATGTGACTAGTGCGGTTGATAGAGGGGAACCGGTGGATGTGGTGTTTTTAGATTTCCAGAAGGCGTTCGATAAGGTGCCTCACAAAAGGTTGCTGCAGAAGATTGGGGTACACGGAGTTAGGGATAAGGTGTTGGCGTGGATTGGGGATTGGCTATCTAACAGGAAGCAGAGAGTTGGGATAAATGGGTGCTTTTCTGGTTGGCAGTTGGTGACCAGTGGCGTGCCGCAGGGATCGGTGCTGGGGCCTCAATTGTTTACCATTTACATAGATGATCTGGAGGAGGGGACTGAATGTAGGGTATTCAAGTTTGCTGATGACACGAAGGTGAGTGGAAAAGCGAATTGCGTGGAGGACGCGGAAAGTCTGCAGAGAGATTTGGATAGGCTGAGCGAGTGGGCGAGGATCTGGCAGATGGAAGAGAACGTTAGCAAATGTGAGGTTATCCACTTTGGAAGAAATAATAGTAAATTGGAATATTATTTAAATGGAGAAAAATTACATCGTGCGACTGTGCAGAGGGACCTGGGGGTCCTTGTGCACGAATCGCAAAAACTCAGTCTGCAGGTGCAGCAGGTGATCAAGAAGGCGAATGGAATGTTGGCCTTTATCGCGAGGGGGATAGAATATAAAAGCAAGGAGGTCTTGCTGCAACTGTACAAGGCACTGGTGAGGCCGCAACTGAAGTACTGTGTGCAGTTTTGGTCCCCTTATTTGCGAAAGGATATATTGGCCTTGGAGGGAGTGCAGAGAAGGTTCACCAGGTTGATACCGGAGATGAGGGGTGTGGCTTATGAGGAGAGATTAAACAGATTGGGTCTGTACTCGTTGGAGTTTAGAAGGATGAGGGGTGATCTTATAGAGACATATAAGATAATGAAGGGGCTGGATAGGGTAGAGGTGAAGAGATTCTTTCCACTTA